>NC_069721.1:11847206-12164983 GCF_027358585.1 Pangasianodon hypophthalmus
AGACTTGCAGTTCAGCAAAATAATGTCTCAATTACTATATTCAGATGACAGTCATCTGAATGGTACGACCAGCACTGATTGGTACTGATTGTACTTGGAATGAACACAATGCCATTGTTAAAGATAACACATTTTTTATCTGCCTCAGTTTTGCCTTTTTTTATTTTTAAGAGAAGTTTCTTTTTGAAATGTAATTCTTGTGAATTTAGTACCCAGTGTTTGCATGAAATAGTTGGGAACTCCTCTTGAGTTGTTTATGGATAAAATATGCTGACATTTTTTTTTAAATGAGATTTTCAGGACTTTTGTACATATGAGCTCAGTTGTGATCTCACAAAACTCAAACAAACCTGAATATAAATAATTAGCAGATCACTTTGTAACAAACTTTCAGCTATAGATCATGTATGTTAGTCTACTTAGCTAGTTAACGCAGCTAATGTTAGACTTAAACAAATTTGTTGTTATGGTATATTTTGACAGGATTGGCTAATGTTAAGAAAATCATCGAGAATATGACGAGGTAAAATGAGACACGGATACTGTGACAAACGCCGGTCAGTTTAACTAGCCAGCTAGTTATGTGCTAATGTTATACAGTACACTCCCTCACGAGCAGTGGACGTTTTCAGTAAACAATGTAGTAAAGGCAGAATTTATCGTCCTGATAAGTTAACAGTTGATTTTGGGAAACATGTTTTTTTCTCTTCAGACTCTGAGTCATTCTCCTCTTGTATTTTTGTAATAGTGTAGATAATAGCACAGCGTACCCAGGCTTGTGGGGGCGAGGAGTGGGGTTAGGATGGCAGGAAGACATGGGGACATTTCCAATTTGCATATTCATGCATATTCATAGATCCCTGCATTCTTCATGAGGGTAAAAGTGTCACAGTGTAGATTCCTGTGCAGTTTCACATGTTCTCCCCATCTAACTATCTACGGATATGAATGCAAATCTAAAAATATATTTAGTCGTGGCTATCTTAATATTATAAGACCTGGTTTGTTTTTCCCCCTAGGGTTTATGCTAAAATGTAAAATGTATTGGTGTTGAAGTGCAACACTATATGGCCAACAGTTGTGGACGTCATACCCATATGTGGTTCTTCCCCAAACTGTTGCCACAAAGTTGGAAATACCGAATTGCCTGGAATGTCTTTGGATGCTGTAGCATGACGCATGTAGTGACCCTGTGCACAAAGTGAGGTCCATGAAGACATGGTTTGGCAAGGTTGAAGTGGAAGAGCTCGAGTGTCCTGCTCAGAGTCCTGACCTCAACCCCACTGAACACCTTTGGGATGAATTGAAATGCCGACTGCGCCCTAGGCCTCCTCACCCAACATCAATGCCTGACCTCACTAATGCTCGTGTGGCTGAATGGGCAAATTCCCACAGCCTGGGAGTGGAGGTTATTATAACAGCAAAAGGGGACTATATCTGGAATGGGCTGTTCAAAAAGCGCACGTGAGTGTTATGGTCAGGTGACCATGTACATTTGGCCATGTAGTGATTTAGATGTATTCAGATGTAAAGCACCTCATGTACCTGTCTATTAAGTCATACTTCTGGCTATTCATTCACTGACTCACTCACTCACTGACTCTCTCATTCATTCACTGACTCACTCACTCACTGACTCACTCACTGACTCACTCACACACTCATTCACCCCCTGACTTACTCACTCACTCACAAACTCATTCAGTCACTGACTCACTCACTCACACACTCATTCACTTACTCACTCACTCACTGACTCACTCACACACTCATTCACTCACTCACTGACTCACTCACACACTCATTCACTCACTCACCGACTCACTCACTCATTCACTGACTCACTCACTGACTCTCTCTTTCATTCACTGACTCACTCACTCACTCACTCACTTACTCACTGACTCTCTCATTCATTCACTGACTCACTCACTCACTCACTCACTTACTCACTGACTCTCTCATTCATTCACTGACTCACTCACTCACTCACTCACTGACTCACTCACTGACTCACTCACTGACTCACTCACTCACAAACTCATTCAGTCACTGACTCACTCACTCACACACTCATTCACTTACTCACTCACTCACTGACTCACTCACACACTCATTCACTCACTCACTGACTCATTCACTCATTCACTCACAATGAAGGTTTTCCACAAGGGGGAGTTATTACTCAGGTAGCTTTTATGTGGTTCATTGTTAAAAAAAGAGGCATGAACCAGTAACTGGAAGACCTGAATTCACAAATGCTTGCGCTTAAAAATGGTGTTTTTGTGAATTAAAAGACCTGAAACATACCTTTGTGTGAGCGCAGTCTGCATTCAGTGCTGTTGCCGTCGCAGTTTGACAATGTTTTTACTGACATTGGCGAAATTTCTTTATTCAGAGTATCCTGACAATTGCACATGCCTAGCTGCTTTATATGGTATGCTGGGTCTGTATTGCTTTAGGTAACTTGAGTGACAGCAATGATTTCCTGTACTCGTTAACCAAATTCCAATGTAGAAATATGTAGATCAGTTACCACAATATTCAGATACCTCAGCCAGGTTGTGGAGATGGCCACAGGCAAATAAAAATAGAAATAAATAAATAAAATAAATCACCAGATGCTTGGTCACACAGTGTCACATAAAACACCTCTCTGCCTACATGTGCCTGTGTGTTTTAAAAGAATGACTTTCCAGTTTTGAAGCCTCAGTTGGGGAGTTGAGTCATAGCTTTGAGAGGAGCCTGGGCTTTCCCACTGGTGAAGTGTAATGCATTAGCCTTTTCCAGTGGCTGTGAGAGCAGAGCTCCCTGGTGTTGAGCAGAGAGCAGCTCTGTGAACTCCTTCCATCCCTGCAGCACAGAGACATGACTCAGGTCAGAACAGCTCTCCTTCTTACAGGCTGAAAAAAACAAAATGAGCATTCTGATTGTGAAGTTTTTCCACTCTCCACTTTAATCAAAAGCACTGTGGCACTAAAATATTGTCTAGATTAATGTTTTGTTTATGTTTATTAATGTTAGATTCTGTATTTGCTCTCCAGTGTAATATGCATTGAATGCAATATAATTTCCTTTTACTGCCTGAAGGCTAAATCGCACATTTACCATATATCTTTAAATGTTATGTTGTCTCTAGATGCTTACCTTTTAGTCCGTGGTAGTAAATTTTGCAACAGTATAAAGTCTTTATCCTGCTTTTTTTTGCCAGACCTCCAAGCAGATCAGCTTGAGAGACATTTGCCCTCACTGACTGACTGACTGACTGAAATGCACATATGTGGGAGTCGCTCAGGACGTCTCTACACTAGGTGGCAGTACACACCTAAAACGTGGATGAAAAATCCATCAATCAACTCCTCAAGGAACTCACTACCACATAATTATATTAGCACTCATATACTGACAATTTCTGCCTCTCATGCCAAGATTATTCCCGCCTCCTGCTATTCCTGCCTCCTGCAGATTCCACAATGAGGATAATTCAGCTTGCAGTTATTTACTAGCTTCCAATTAAATTAATTAAAAAAGCATTCTTTTTTCTTCTTGTAGTGTAATATCAGACTCCTCCAGTCCTGTTTAGTTTATTTACACGCCCATGCTCTCTCACTCTCGCTCCCTGATTAGCTGGCAGCTTCTGTCTGTCATTGTGTAGTCAGACTTCTTTTGTGCCTAAAGTAATGATGTTTGATGTAGCTAGCACAGGATGTTTGTGTACAAATTTCCTGCCACTTCCAACCTGACAGTGATGATACAGCTATGACTGACATGATTACTATTACCGGATTGTCAGGATTGTCAGGACTGATTCACCTCAGCCCAGGAACATCCCATTATGGTGCTGTTTCAATGCTCTGTAACTTTAATATATAAAAAGCTTTGTATTTATTAAAAGGTGGAACTTAGAATTTAGGTTTAGTATCATTTTGGTATTGAAAATCACGATACATGTGGTACTGGCATCAAAATCAAAATTCTAGCATTGTGATAACCAAAGCTGGCAGCAAGACATGTTCTAATAAAGAAGCAGTAGTTTCCATTATTTTATGCTGAAGTCAGCTTAAGTCAACTATCAGGCATGCAAACAGAAACATTCTTGCATATTGATGCAGGTCATTGCACTGTCAATTTAATACACTATTTCAAAGCCATACACTTTGTTGCTGCCATTGGCACAGTGATGTGAAAAACTTGTTCAACAACAACTGGACTTTCCTTGCCTTCTTTCTGTTTCGTTACTATGAGTTACAGATGCGTGACAAATTAAAAGAAAAAACAACATAACGTGTCTTGGTGCTGGGCCACCATGAGCTGCCAGAAGAGCTTCAGTGTGCCTTGGCACAGATTCTACAAGTCTCTGGAACTCTACTGGAAGGATGAACACTATTCTTTCAAAAGATATTTTCATAATTGGTGTTCGGACGATGGTGGTGGAGAGCACTGTATAACACGTCTGTCCAAAATCTCCCATAGGTGTTCAATTGGGTTGAGAGCTGGTGACAGTGAAAGATGAGGTCATCCTGGAAGAAACCACTCCTATCAGGATATGAATGTTTTCTGATAGAATAACGGCAATCAGTCAGAATAACTTTTTATAGATTTGTACTGACTCTTCTTTCTAAGGGAACAAGTGGACCTAAACCATACCAGCAAATGCCCTACAACACAACAAACGCTTTTTTTTCACCTGTCTATATATTTAACGTTTTTTTTACAAAGGGCAAGGGAACAGAATGTCCTCCTATGACATGATGTTAAAAAAAAAGTTTGCTATGGCAGTTTTTAAGCTTTAAAGGTTTTTACGTCTTTCGATCTCTGAGATTGACAGACAATCATTTAAGAAGGGGAATGTGAGAATATGTCAGGGAGAGCAGACGGGGAGTAAACTATATCATTAAATATTCACTAGTGTGAGCCTTTTCTTATGTTTATCCATCTCTACTACTTTGGAGATGGTGCAGACAAATGTCTAAATCTCGGTAGATGTGTTTCAAGTATTGAGGTATTTACAGTTGAGTTATTTGCATTGCATTATTAAGCCTAGCTGACATGCGCATGTGTTTTAGCCTAGTTTTCTTAATGTACACTTAATGAACTATTTTCCTACATTAAGACATTCCTCACAAGGCAGTTTCATAAAAAACATTTTCCACACCTACTGATTAATTCACACAAATAGTGAAATCTACACTGTAAAATCTACAGCTAATAATTGCACCATTGTTGTTTCAATTATATGGCAGCAGTGGAGGACTGATGGAGACTCAGCTGGGTCAGGCTTGCTTGTTCCAAGGCCAGGCTGTGTGGCACAGGCCTGCTGGGCTGCATGATGAGGGTCTGGCTCTGAAACCATGACAGGAAGTGTGACAATCTGCATATGAGAACTGGAGCCCCAGGCAAAACACTGAAAATGCCAAGGACCTGCAATTAAAGAGCAACCAAATGAAGAGATTGCCATTAGCCAGCCCAAGCACTGCACTCCAAGAACACAGCGTCACTAAGACTGTGCATACACCCAACACACACACACACACACACACAGTAAATGATGGTAAGCCAAAAGCAAGGCAGAACAGAGTAGATATTACAGTAGCACTGCACATCTTTAATATTTAGGTTTTACATTTTTTAGGCTAGAGTAAAAACTTGCAGTCAATACATATTTTTGCAGGATAAGCTTCTACTACTCAGTTGCAGGCTGAATCCCCAATAACTCTATATTCATTATATAAACTCTTGTAATATACCTAAAAGGAACCAGTTCAGGAATTGACTTATATTAGGTGATTGAAGGTATAATTTGGTATCTTTGACATTCAGATGTGGATTTCATGCCTTCAAATATTTAAATATAAACATTCAGTAGTATTTGAAGAGTGAAATTTGTTCTGACAGCCCTATATTCTGCAGAGTGAAGAGGTTGTTTCAGATGGCAGTAGACACAGGCCTGCTGATCCTCTGCTATTTTAGCCTTGTTAGAGAGTGAGAAAGGAAAAAAAGGAAAGACCTCCATCAGAGAATTTGGTTATACAGCGTGGGGTGCTGATGAGGTTTTGAGGCTGCTGTCGTCTGTGATCAAATTCCACCTACACTCTGTTAGTGATGGAGGAGCAGTGAGGGGCAGCCATGTGAGGGAGCCTGCCATTGTTTGGATGTGCTCAAAGGAGGTAGGGATTCAGTCAACCTTCTGACAGAGCACATCTGTGTGTACCCTTGATGGCTCAGTACATTATAGAAAATATTCTAGGCTATTTTTTTCTGTCTTGGTTTTTGTGTGCTGGGTTCATTTTTAAGAAAGTCCATTCGTACTGTAAAAAAATATGCAAATGAAAAACATTATGTAAACAGGCGTACAGATTTGTGTACAGGGGTTCTCTGGTATCTCTTTTTTAAGCATGGTTTGGGTTCAGTGGAATTGTATGCATCATACAGACTCAATTATAAGGTGCTCTAGTCTGCTTCTGATTAGTGGTGCACACTGTTCGAATATTGATTTTTTTTTTTTTTGTTGAGGCTTGCTTTCAAAGACACTTCTGCCCATGCTGAATTATAGCCTCCAAATCTATGGCGTTATCAGTCTCCACTAACACTCATCTCGCTGAGACTGCAATACAGTGTCAAGATCAGTGAGGCCCATCAGCAGTTAGCAGGTTGTAATTAGTTCCTCCCCTGACTTCTGGAGTGAGAAACACTCTGTCTTGTTACATTATTCATGAAGAATACATTACAGCTTCACCTGCTCTCTGCAAGCAAGGGTGTTCAATTTGTGTAACTGCAACATATTGACACCATCATGTTTTTTCAATGAGAGTAAAACTAGCCTCAGGTAAGGCTTAATATTTACTTCTTCCTCTATTTATCTAAGTTTCGAAAAGGCTAGAGGCATTTCCTGACAAAAACTTATACTTGGGTAACAGAAAACCTCAGGGAGTCACCGGAATTCTTAGAAATATTCAAAAGATTGGTTCTGTAAACGTTAGTTCTTTTAAAGCCCTCCTAACCACCAGGGGCAGTGACTATTCCCTAGATACCTTCTTGTGCTCATGCACATGCATTAGGAGACCTTCCATACAGCCACCTTTCCTTTTCTTGCGAATGTAATTTTCATCATCTTCATCTTTTTTGGGAGCCCATAGGAAACTCTAAGGCTACTAGTTTGAGTTTGGTTCCATTGTTATCTTGCTAGCCTTTTTAGCTACCACTCATTGCACTGTTGAGTGAACTGTGAGCTGTTCTTGTTGCTCGGTACGGCCTCTCTGTCTCTTTCTGAGTTTCCTACTTTGCCACTGTTTAGTGATTTAGTGAGTGTCCTGTCTTGTTTTGGTAGTTTTTGTACGGTCTTGTGCCGTCTGCATATGTTTGCACTGTGCACTTTATGTAAATATATGTAATGACTACTGTAGTTCTGTGTTTTGTTTTATGTAGCACCTTGGTCCTGGAGGAACGTCGTTTCATTTCGCTGTGTACTAACTAGCTGTATATGGTCGAAATGACAATAAAGCCACTTGACTTGACTTGATGGTTGCATGGTTGAGTGGTTTTCCCTCACCATACTGCATGCATCACCACTGAGCTTTCAAAGTTATATGTACACCGCAAACACAAATACAGGAGCTAGAGTTTGATTTCCCTCTGTTTCCCCTTATATATCTGCCTAGTGGGGTCTTCCTCTGCACTTAGGATCATTCTCCTAACTAACAGGCCTGTGGCTAAGCGCAGCTACCACGGTTGAGTGTGTCTGCCTCACTATACCACCTGCAGCTCTCTGTTGAGCCTGCTTTGTTATTCGGATCACTAACGCGCAACACTGGGGCTGGAGTAGGGTCTCTCTCTTCATGCCCTCATTTTCCCTGCCACACAGGGTTCTCCACTGGTGTTTTGGCTCAGACCTTACAACACACCTTGCCGTCTAGCCAATTAATGAGCCATACTGGAAGACCCATACTCATGCAGCCAGTTTGTGAGTTGTCTGGAAGGCAAGTATCAACTATGTGTCCACTGCCTTGGCACTGACCACCTTAAGGAAGCAGTTTCTGGCAGATTAAGACCCTAATTTGAATTTGACCAAAAGTGTGATGAGGACGGATAAGCAAAGTAAGAAGCTGATAAAACTATCTTAGTCTCTTTAGGTGTACGGCCCCACCAACAGTTAGCCTCATTGAGAGAAAACTGGTGTAGGCAGCACGTACATCTGGAAGGGTGGCCTCTGCACCCAGAAGTGGTGTCTCAGTTCTGGGAACGGTTTTGCAAGACACAGACTTCATCGCTGATGCTAAATTGACCCATTGTTGAGTGTGGTTCTCCCTGGTAGAGCTGGACAGTCCTCTGGGACAAAAAGCACAGGCCCACGACTGTCCTCACTGTCTACTGTAAACATTTCCACCTCTACCACTGTAGATGGTGTCTTTCTGGGAGTTCATAAACTTATCACAACCTTTCAAAGTCCTTGCAAGGTCCCTTTGTCAATTATTATACCTATAACACAACATAGCCCATGGCTTTGTTCTAGACCACTGTTGTTGGTGCCAGAAACCTTCCTTTTAAAAGTTTCCTGCTGCATTCTCTGATTTGTCAACTTTGCTGTTTTAATTGTGTCCCTTTGGTGTTGTCTTTTGTCAGTAATTGAGAAAAACGAGATGATCTTTGCCTGGTGCCACAGTATTCAGACAGCACCCTGCCTGGATATTAGCATTCCTGTATTTAATTTAGATGTAAATGCGTGTGCACGACCCCTGGCTGGGCATTGGGCTGTGTTCCAGTGACACTTGCCTACCAAGTGATCAATTACCAGTTGTGATCATTGTTCATCTACCACAAGAAAATTGAGAGAAATAATGACCTAAATAATGACTTAAGGAATCATTATTTTCTTTTAACCTATTTAACCAGAGTGACCCTGCTGCAATCTTGACAGAGCAATCTGTTTCTAGCTGCTGTCTCAATTTGATTATATGTGTTTTTGTTGTTATTTTAATCAGGTAATATCATTTTATGATGTGCTGTGAAAAAGTATGTGCTCCCTTCCTGATCCTCTGTTGCATTTGTCACACTTGATGTTTTCAACTCTATCTTTAGACAAAATCTAATAATGGATAAAGGTACTGTGGTTTTTTTTGCTTTTATCTAATAATAAACTTATTCAACACCCAGGTTATTTACACTGAATAATGCACTACTGTTAGCTATAATGATATCAGCCAGATGGAGGTATTTTATTCTAGTCTTCCTTGCTGAACTGCTTTTCAGAATACTGTTTTTTCCCCACATTGTGCCCATGTGTCACTATTGGCTGTAGGTCTACTCTTTGAATAGGAGATTTTTTTTTTCCTTTTAATCAGTATTTTTCTTTTAATCTGACGTGGATTTGCTTTTGCGTTTGGAGACTTAATTTGCTGCATGACCCAGTTTCACTGATTTGTTTAAAATTTAATCAAATATTTAATATTTAAAAATATTTTAATATCTGAGAGCAGAATTTAGTGGTTTTTTGTTTGTTTGTTTGTTTGTTTTCACTTCACATTTGAAGATTAGTAGGTCTGAAAGCATCTTCACATCTCAGTACCACTACGACTGTTGAAATCATTTTAGTGTGGAATTCTGTGATTACTTTACACCAGGTTTTTGACTGATCTGTCAAACATTCTCCCAAATTACTTGGGAATAATCCTCATGCTTATTGGATGTGAGATGAACATTCATTTTCTACTTGGTTGCTACTCTCCCATGAAGTCCATGTCTTCACAGTGTTTTTCTGTTAGTATTTTAGTAGTAATAGTAAATACTAATAGTACTTTTCCACCAGACAGTTGATAAAACCTGAGATCATTATTAATCTGTATCTATCCGTACCCTGGACAACTGTGCACATAACATTACCTGTAAATGTAGAAGGTCTCTGAAAGGTCTCTGTGGGATCATGTGGGATCATGGATTTGTTACCACGTTGTACCACATTCTGGTGGAAAATCACAGTAACATTGCTCTCAGCTCTCCTCAGTGATTTCTGGCTTGGTCTTTGTAGAAGTTTTGGTAGCCTGACAACTTCTGGGAAGATTCAATGCTTCAATACACCAAATGTTCCCCATTTGTAGATGATAGCTCTTACTGTGGTCTGGTGGAGTCTGGGAGTCTTAAAATGGTTTTACAATCTTTTCCAGATTGGTAGATAATGTCATTGTATATGATCTCTTATAATGTGCTTGCTGAAATTTTATGCTGGCAAAATTGACTTTGATGGTAAGGAGCAATCTTGGTGACATTTAAACTGATGAAGTCTGGCTGAAATTAAGCCTGGTTACATTTAGTCAGCATACACAATGCTTTTCATCCGATTTTACCCGTGCTATTACTTTTTGCACACAGAGCCAGTTGTTATCCATATAAGTTAAAATATTTGTAATCATTTTATATAAAATGGTTGTTGAAGAAATCTGTTGTGTGAAGAAGTTGTGTCTGCTAAGTAGCTAGTATCTCTCCAAAAGTTTTTGGACTAATAGCCAGCCAGGTTCACTAACAAGCTAGCAAATGTTAGGCCAAATATTATATTGTGTAACGTTAGGCCATCTTTTATATTTTGTTATTAGAAAAAATATTATTCAACTTTTCCAACAAGCCAGCTAACATTAAAACCAGTATTGCTAGCAAGTGTTTGACCTCACGCTCCTCACTGGTGGCTATTGTTTGATAGAGTGAAACTTCTGAGTGAGAAGTAATGATGACTAAAATACACTAGATATATATTTATAATATATACAAATTAAATATACCAATATATAAAAGATACTTTTTTTCACCCAAGTGCTAATAAAAGCCTCTGTCTTTGTTGTATTATTGTTTTTAATCAGCCATTGGTTTGCCATGCTATGTAGTCTCATGACAGCATTGTTATGAAATTCTGAGAGCTGAAATTTCTAATAATACAAATATGATTGTGTGATGAAGTGTATTTATTGTGTGTTGTTTCACTACTCTGAGTGTTGTTCCTTAACTGCTCTTCCATACGTGGTTTGAACGGGCCAGTATGCTAGTGATCCTGCTGAACTGTGTGACTTTGGGCATGTTCCACCCGTGTGAGGACAGTGACTGTGACTCAGAACGCTGCAAGATCCTGGAGGTGAGTATTGCCACACAGCAGTACTGGCTATAGCACATCGACTGAGGGCCACTATAAGGGCTACAAGCAGTGTAAACATAATGGGTTGTACATTAGAACTAGAACAAAAGGAGTTTCTTTTTCTAGCTGATTTTTGATTGGATAGTGATGAGCATCCATGTTAATGCTGGCAGTGGCAGGATGAATTAGGCACTTTTTGGTTTTGGGTTAAGCTAAAATCTTAAAGAATTTCAGATCAAGCCCTCAGTTAAGCTCTCAATCTACACTTAAGAGTCTGTAGCTCTTCTTACTATATAGCCACTATCAGGACTATTAGCTTGTTCTTCTTATGGAAATACGACATACATAAGACAAAAAAAAGCAGCCACTTACTTCCTGTCTCTGTTATGAAGATATACAGGGTCTCCCAGGCCAATGTGATTCAGATTAACCTCTGCCCAAGATGCAAAGGAATGCCTTTGGTGGAATAATGGAAACCAATGAGATATAATGATATAATAATGCTGCCCCCCACCCCCCCCCCAACCCCCATTTCTTTGCCTGCAGAATAACACATCCCCATGTACTCATCTGCTGCTCCTCTCTCTCACACACTCTTTCCCTCTGCTGACAATCCCTCTCTTATGTACACCTAATAGTCTAAATACAGAACTAATGCTGCTCTAAATACCAGAGGAATCCATCTGTTTACATGTAAAAGAGTTTTCCTTTTTCAGTATTGGTGAATGAATGCGAGCAGCTTTGATGGAGCACATAACACATTCCACTGAATATGTTTGTGAAATGTGTTTAAGCAGGAGATAGTTGTTGGATCAGAAACTGCAGATACACACACCTTTAGACAGAGAGCCAGTGATATTTCAGTCAAGGCTATTTGAGAAAGAA
The DNA here is from genome assembly GCF_027358585.1 of Pangasianodon hypophthalmus. Classification (NCBI taxonomy): domain Eukaryota; kingdom Metazoa; phylum Chordata; class Actinopteri; order Siluriformes; family Pangasiidae; genus Pangasianodon; species Pangasianodon hypophthalmus. The sequence goes on from NC_069721.1 coordinate 11,859,205, forward strand.
AGCATCAGAGAGAGGCTCTTAATCAGAACATACTAACTAAGAAAAGAGGCATGATCATCCATCAAAACAGTAACAAGCCATCAACACCATCAAGGGAAGACAGACATATAGCTTTTAATGTGTATTAAGCTTTCTCTTTCTTGCAGTTTTTTGGCTGCAGTGTCTGAGCAGGATATATGCCTGAAAGTTTGATCTTTCATGGCCTCTATGGGCATTGAAGCAAACACTCCTGCTTCTTGCTTTTTCCAGGTAGAATGTTATTTTTTCCAGAGAGATTCCAAGAGTCTTCAACATTTTATATATTTGCTCTAACATGTATGATAGAGGGGCAGGGCACAAGTCCATAAACTCAGTGTGTTTATTAGGGCACATCCAAATATCATGGAAATTCAAGGCATGGGTCAACACACAGGCAGGCATCATTATCAGAGGGTAATTCATAATCATAAACAGATAACACAAACATTGATCAAAACACCAGGTAGACTATACGAGAAGAGGAATGAGAAACGAGAAGAGAATGAAACAGAAGGGCTATCATTTACTCTCATGCGATGTAAGTTAACTTCCTCTGTACGCAGTAATGACGTAATCTGCATACCAACTCAATACAAACACGGGATGAAAGACATTGTCAGTAGAAACAGATCAGAAGGGAGGTGGTGACCATATGTTTCTCCATTTTAGTGTGTTTGCATGAAATCAGGAAAATGTTTTTTTTTTTTCCTTCCCACAAGAGCGTATCCATACACACACTAATGCCTCATGAATGCGCATGTGGCTGTAAATCTATTTGCCTCCTTCCTGACTCCCTCTGTTTATGCATATTTTTCTCATCTTCAGACAGATATTGGATTGGCAATCTGAGTGAACAAATCCAAAATTTAATTATCATTTTAGTTATTTAATAAGCATAGATACCCAATACTCATATCTCCTGTGTGTAAAATATAAGTGGTTATGTCACCTCTAGCTGTAATGACTGTAACCGGTGGTTCTTGTAATTTAAATAAAACAATATCAGTCTTTCACATTACTGTGGATACATTTTATCCCACTTTCTCCTCTAAGAACGGCTTGAATTTAGATGTTTTTGAATTTTGTTTCAGGTTCTGCGACCACATCATTTTTGGATTTAGGCCTTCGCTTTTAGTAGTGCCAAAGGTTTGCAATAGTAGAAGAACTCAGGAAGTGGAAGATACATTTTCATAGCAGTGTATGTGCGTGGTGGGGAAGTGGGTTTGGATGTGCATGAGAAGCAGGGCATCAGTTGCACTAGAATAACCATCTCTTCCAGCAAAGCAAAAACCTATATACCAATCACCAGCTTGGACAATGAAGGGCACATCATGCGAATATATATTCAATTCATTATACAATATTTATTATAGCAGAAGACCACGGCGCACAGATGAGCTGTTTCAGTCATACATGAGTTTCTTCTCATCTTCAAACACACTGAAGAGATATGGCATGGATTAGAAGGTAGAAATGGTAGGATGAGCTAGGGGAGAGAAACGAAAAAAAGATGTATACTGAAAAAGGTGAATTGCTAGTGAGTGTTGCTACGAGAAGCAAATAAAAAAGCTGCATGGGTGAATACGAAACCATTAAATAGTGCTGGCAGGCTATGTGGACAGTCTAGGACTGCGCTGTGGTGGGGTTTCCCCCGTCTGCGCTGTTTTTCTTTAGAGAGCTGCTGAACCATGGAGAGGCCACAGACACAGACACACACACACACACACAAAACGCTTCGTAGGCCCGAAGCAATGCAAGGCTAAGAGAACCTGGTTCTTCTTAGAAAATGTGCCTTTTAAGAAGAAGCTGTTTGAGAGTTCCAGGTTTTTTTTTTTTCTTTTTTTTTCTCCACATTGATCTGTGATTATCTGTGAATGATTATCTTCAGATGCATCTTCAAAAAAAACTTTGATGTTCAGTATTTTATATTCACATTTTAAGGGACAATAAATAGCTCATCAGTCGAAGCTGACAAGATTGACAAAAATTTGTTATGTCATATTATTTGAGATGGGAGCTTTGGGATATTACATGATTATAAGCAGTGACAGTTCATTGTGGTTCATGGGCAAGAAACATTTTTTCCCCTGTTTTACAGTGGTTGGGTCAAATTATATGGTTAAGCTTACATTTACATTTATTTAACGTCATGTGGGCAGCCATCTGACCCACAGTGGTGTTCACAAAAATCATGCACATAAAAGGATGAGCCACTAACTGTCGCGATCTCATATTGCTGATGTTCATTATGTACTACAATTAATGGTGAATGATAAGAGCAGTAGTTCACTATGAGTGAAATCAGAAATGTGGCCAAGATCTTACAGCTTGGCTTGAAATGATGCAGAGCTTCAGAGCATACATACCCACTGCAGCTTAATTAACATTCCATGTGTTGCGAAAGTGTCTTAGCTGGAGGGATTCCCTTGTTTAAGAGTCATCACTATTGCTCAAGCTAGCACTGAAAACCCAGGTGAATTTCCCATGCAATAACAATTACCAATTATGATACAGTTCACCCTTTCTTTTTTTCTTTCTTTTTCACTCCACTGTAGTGTTACCACTGCTGTTATGTGCATTGTATTGTGTTTAGTCATGCTTTGTTGTGTTTTGTGAATAATAATAATTCTTTTTCCACAGGACCTACATTTATATGCATCCTAATAATCCATAAATATTCCCAAATTGAATAAAAAAGTCTTCATTTCTACACCTCAGTCAGACATAAGGAAAAGGGCTGAGGCAAATCTGAGTAAAATTTTCCATCTTAATGAATGAGGTGGATAATCTGTTGAATAATTTGTTAAATAGAAGAATAATTGGCACGTAAATCTCAGAATCTTTCCGTATGTTCTGCACATGTGCATTTGCACAATTTTGCTGACTAACAAATCTGCAATCAGAAAGAAAAAACTGGATTGATGAAAATAAGTGAATGAACATTGCCAAATGTCAAGAGAACGCGCCAACTTCATCTCTCATCATTATATGGTGCACAAAACAAAGTTAGTGTGAGAATCCTTGAGTAATGCCAAAATTAACCAGGTCCACAATGAGAAAATTGTCCATGTCAGATTTATTCAGCTGGCCTGGCAAGAACAGTTTTATAATACAAAGATTCACACAAAAGAGGTTAAGTTTAGGGGAAAAGAAAAAAAGTTAAATTGAAGAAAAAAAAATTGATGGAAATAATAATGAAATGTGAACCTGCACCTCCCCTGACCTATCTCTTCTGAATTTTTAATCCTATTATACTTTTCTATGACATTTGGCCATAATCCCTGTGCAGACTGAACCTTACTTATCTTATGGTGTCTCATTCAGTGTTAGATGTGTAAGATGTGTCTTTAGGCCTCAGCACAGCTCAGTTAGCTCTCTTCAGTAAAACCAAGCCAAAAAAATAGAAGCATGCACATATAATCAAAATACGCATACAAATAATTATACATAATCATGCATTATGTTCATACTTGGTCAATTTGATGATTAATATTAATAAAAAGTACAATATTAATATTAATCACATGAGAAAATTGAGACCTGTTTCTTAAACTTTTTGCAGCAGGAGCAAATGTTGCAGAGGAGATCGTAAAGTTTATTGATAAACTTAATGATTTCGGCTATTAACTTACTTTTTCATGTGGCTTTGCATTAATCAATCCCGTGTTCAGTGCAGAGCTTATTCTCTTTGTTCCTTGAAAACCCGTGTTTATCATTAATAAATAAAAAAGGACAATAAATAGTTGAGGATCTGTGGATAAAAAGCACAAGTTTGCTGTTTGGGTTCTCAGACAGCTATGCTAACTTGAATTAGCTAAAGATGCACACACACACACACACACACACACACGTACAAACAATCCCCCAGCTTCAGTCTGCTGAATATGGCAGTGGGAATTAGTGATTTATTTATTTAGTTATCTACATGTTCATAAAATTGATTTGATGCTAACACTAGATGCATTTCTTCTTTTTTCTAGGATTTCGACGACTTCATTTTTGCATTTTTTGCTGTAGAGATGGTGATTAAGATGGTAGCACTGGGCATCTTTGGCAAAAAGTGTTACCTTGGGGATACCTGGAATCGGCTAGACTTCTTCATTGTGCTGGCTGGGTGAGTTCTTCCTGACTACAACTTTCTAAAAACGCCATTAACTCTCTGACATCTCCTTTTTAAGTGTCTGATTGTTTATTTGCATGCATTACTACTTAGTACTTCTTTATTTGTTCTTTTAAATTAGTTTTTATTCTTCAACCATTCTCACATAGAGAGCTTGTGTTCTTTTCTGCCAGTTTTTGCTGGTAAAGGGCTAATTTGCGTTAATCACGTGCCTTGTTGAGAGATGCACAGGATTATGTGTTGAGATGAAAATTACACCAGCATATGGAGCACGTGAGAAAGGACATTCCCGGGAGAAATCAGCCAAAGTCTGTACACAAGAGAAGCAAGCAGCAATGACAAGCTGCTGGCATGTTCTTCTAAACCACACAGGAAGTACAGGCTCCTGCCATGTTGGCTAAATCGGTTTATCAATGCTGATTAATAGCACTCCAGATGGTTACTTACTATCAACACAGCTTTCGGTGACCAATGATAGATTGTATTATCTTTTTTTTTTTTAGATTTCATTAGTGGATCATCAGTAATAGAATCAGTGAAAGATGTTTCACACTCTTCTTGTGATACTTAAAGTGCCTCTGACTTCAAAATTGGTGTTGAAAGCTTTTTGTACCTGTCCCTTATATCTGGGACTCTATAGTTTGGGACAGTATCTGAAAAAAAATAGGTTGGGGATATTCTTCTTTTAATTATATACTTCATCACTTTTGGGAAAACAATCAAAAACTAAAGGTGACATTGTGATCATCCAATTAAATGCTCTCTAGAACAATATACTGTACGTGTATGTCCCACCCATGGAGCTGGGTCTTGCTCTTTAGTAGCAGTGTGGTAGCAGCTGTAGGAGGTTGTTAGCAGTAAACAAGGTCTTTTTTGGCTATGTATCTTCTTGCATACTTTTTTAAAATCACTTTTCCACGCTTGCCTGGTTAAGAGTTTATTCATTTCGAAGACAAGGTCATGGCTATGTGACAGGAACTTGGAGCTCTTCAGAGCTGGAATATGTCGCTTCCTCAGACTGAGTAAGAACACTATTCTGCCTTTATACACTACCAGGGATTCTCCATCAGTAAGAGTAAGTAAAAGACTCTCAATAATAAAGCTACTGGCAGGTTTGTATAGATTTGGTGGGGGTATGGTGTATCTCGAATGCTATTGGCTGTGGTGTAAATCAATCAAGCACTTCAACACGACACAACTCTGACTTTCATTTTCAGAAGGAAATATGTCAACATATAGAATCAAATAACAGCAAGGAATCCATTTCATGGAGACTTTAAATCTGGAGCATCTTAAAAGTATCTGAAGTAGTTGTGGATTATTTGGAGTATATGAAACATCTTCAATGCTCAGGTTTTATGAAATGCAAATCTTTGCTCAAGATCCATACTTTGGTAATAGAGATAAATTGATATCCAGCTTAGAGAGCAGACTGAAACTGGCTACAAATGTGTAGCCATGATTTTATAGTTCTGTTGAGAGAACTTACCATTTAGCCCAATCCTGTTGTATCTGAATAGGTTTTACTCCTACTGTACCAGGTTGCTCAGAGTGCACTTATGGTTTGGCATCCCTGCTTAGTATCTAATGTCTGTGTGTGCTTTAATTGGAAAGACATTCACGTTAGCATGAGCTTGTCATCATTTTTTAAAGACCATCTGAGAATTCAGCACTAACCAGCCAAGCTATCAGCCTCAGACACCCCCAGCTGCTTGGCAACGAGTGCGGAATCATTTGACGTTCAAGCAAAACCCATCAGCCCTTTCACTCCTTCACAATGCATTTATGCACACGTAGGTGCTCAAGTTGATTTGATTGAGCTCGGAAACTCCTCGTCATACTTTATGAGTCAAAATATATCATACAAAACTACAAAGCTATGGCTTGACTACAGATATGAATTTGTTATTATAACAATAAATACTCTGCCATTTTAATTAGTGCTGTTAAAAGAGTTTTTAACTGTTTATGGCAGAAAAGACTGTCACCATTGGGAAGGAGATACAGTTTTTTCATAGTATCCTGGATAGTTGCAACAATTAGTGGATTGCAGATGTGTATTTTTATTGTTTACTTAGCAATAACACTTTAATGCAAAACTGCTATTTTCATGCAGAACATGCCTGAGAATTAAACATTTTGGAACTAATTTTGATTTCGTTTTAGTCTTAGTCATTTGTCAAAAATGCATAATAGTTTCAGGCATATTTTAGTCATTGTTTATTGTTAATAACTATAGCAATTGTTGAGGAAAAAGTCATTTCATATAAATATCATATACATTTAAAAAATTTTTTTTAATCAGTCACACTCATATCTACAACTCCTCCAGTTGCAAACTACACCTCCCATGATCCTCAGTCCATGACCTCATCACATGGCCTCTGTTCAGAGTCCCCCTGATTACTAATGACACTCACCTGTTTGCAATCACACTACTCCCTTTAAATAACCCCAGACTGGTAAGTGTGTTTTGTGAAGTCTTGCTCCAGTGTTGTGCCTGTGACGATTCTAAGCATTTATCATCTGCCTGACTTGATTAGTGTTTGATTAAGGACTGTTTCATGTTTACTGATTCAGCCTTGTCTTGTTTATGCCTGTTTAACAATCACTTGACCTTTAGCCTGCCTCACATTTTTGCCTAGCCCTTTGGGTTGTGTTCCATGTGGGTTTTAATTTAAAAACTGTGCTTGCATCCATGGGTCTGTTCGTAAACAATGGCAAAAAAAGTGTTTTCAGATATTCTTATTTTAATTGCACAATTTATCATTTCCTGAAAATGGTGCAAAAGTTTGACTTGCCTAAATTGCGTCAAATGCTCTCTAGAACATTTGTCTCCCAGCCCCTATAGGCTGATCAGGATCTCTTGCTTTTAGTAAGAAACTTCTAAGAGTTGGCTGAGTCGCCGTTGTCTGTTTAACCGTGTGATTGTACAGTGACTATTTGCTGGCGTTAACATTAGGTAGCTAATATGTGTACTTTGCTAGCTGCCTAATTTTGGATATTAAAGAGAATTGGGAACCATTTAGCAAACTACACAAATCCCATTTTAATTCCTGTCTTGTTTTTTTTTAACATGACCACTAATATAATGATAGCTGTGGCAGTCACCAGCGGCAGCGCTCTTAAACAGTGACTTTTTCCCCCTTGGCATATTGTCTATATTTATTTAAAGAGACATGCATTATTGCATGAAAGGAGGCATAGAAACTATCTTTACTTTAAAAAATATATATATACTTTATTTACATTGAAATTTGTATGTCTTTTAATTTGCCAGTCAGAGTTTTTACCAGTCAATACTAATATTTACTGGCTAACAGAATCCCTGGCTTAAACAGGAGGTTTTTCTTTTTTTTTGAACACTAGTATATCTGAAAAAATAGTTTTGGAGATATTCTTCTTTTAATTTTATAGTTCATCACTTTTAGGAAAACAATCAAATTTTTGGTGATTCATACCTAGGCGACGTTGCGATCATCCAATTAAATGCTCTCTTGAACAATACACGTGTATGTCCCACCCATGGAGCCGTGTCTTGCTCTTTAGTAGCAGCGTGTTAGTAGCAGCAGTAGGTCATTAGCAGTAAACATGGTTTTTGGTTTCTTTTTTGTCTATGCCCATTGTTGTACACTTTTTTAAAAATCATTTTCCCACCCTTGGTTAAGAAACAAAAATGGTTGGAGTTTATTCATTTTGACTGAAAACTGACAACTATGCCCCTGGAAACAGTGGAAAAACCCAGATGTAGAAATGCCAGCACTGTCAGCCTGGTCTGTGAATTCTTCCTCTGACAGCTACATATCCTCAGCTACATGACTCGAGTTCATACTTTGATAATAATGTTTGTACCTGCCTGGGATGTTTGACATGAATTTACTTGGTTCTATTTCACAAAATATAAACCAATTAGTAGCCAGTTTAAATCACTATGACCAGGAAGTTACTAAGGACCGCCACATGTTCATATTAGTCATTGTTTGCCCCATGAACTTCATATCTAACTGCTTGCTTGGACCCGCATGAAAGTAAATCTTCCCACTTGTGTGACTTTTTTGCTGTGTCCTGTGGGATCCCAGTCCCGATGCACACATCTAGTGTTAATCAGATGCTCTGTGAACTTTTCTGGCAAAAAAAAAAAAAAACATAGTGCACCATTTATTAATATCTGCATCCATTTAGAACACATTATATGTTTAATTCAAACAATGTGTTTGTATTTGATTACATCTGGTTACCTAGTGTGTAGCCATGTTACCTAAACACAATACAGACAGGTTGCTATTAATGTTTAAATATTTCTGCACACTGATAACACAATATCAGTGCAGCCATTAGATTTGGTATGATTTAGGTATGAGGTAGAGAGAAAGAGCTTGAGAGTCAAAGCCAGACCCAGTTCTGTTTCTTCAACTCTTTACTTTCCCACAGCCACATTCAGATGGACTTCCTCTGTCTGTGCAGGTATGGTGCACTCTGCAGTGTGGTTGTTCATGTCTCACATTAACAGGCTGACAGAAGGGAGTGAGGGCTCTGACAGGCTGTCTCTAAGCATCGGAATCTCTCAGCAAGACAGAGACTCATCTCAGCATTATCTTCTGGCACATACTCACCATTTATTGCAGACTTGAGTCTATCAATCCATGTTGAGGCTGTTATATGACTCTGCTTCTCAGGAACACTATAGTGAGACTTTGTGGAACTAACTAGTTTCAGTAAATCAGATTTCCACTCTGTTGAACTTTTTTTATGGCACAGTGCAATGATTGAACATTGAATTATCAATATATAATGCTCTCTCTTGAGATTCTCACACACAGGGAGGTTGAGAGTTTATAGACCGACATTTTTGGCATGTGATGGCAACAGCAATGACTGCAGTATGTCCTCTGTGCTTAATGGACATCACTCAATCAGAAAACACACATAACCAATATTCCCCCTGTGACTGATGTCAGGATATGGCTACGTGGATCTCTCACTGTCTTTATCTCATGTGCTCATGGCAATGCTTGATTGTAGTTGCTCTTTCAGCTTCTAGAATTTATAGTTTTCATTTTGTTTTCATTAATAAAGATGGAAAATAAATAGTGGTTCATGTGGAGTATTCTCTGTTGGCTAGATGAGCTACTGTCTGATTTATTTGTATGCTATTTTCATGTCCTTTCCAAAAGATGTCAAGATTTTAAAGGCACATTCATTTACTTTAAGCAAATGTCTGTGTCTTTCACTTCAGCAGCAGCTCATGACCGTAGGTTTTGGTGGGGCAGGATGACATTTAATAACAAACAAAATTAAGTCGAGAGACTTTTATAGGCTTCTAGTGAATCTAGTGAATTTTTAGAGTATTCCTGTAATAGGGAGTTGAGGTTTGACAACATACACTGATCCAGTATACAGTCTAGCAGCTCATTTTGAGTGGATTCAGACATACCTTTGTTGAACTGTGTTGGATATAGCAGGTGTGTTTCCCATTGCTATTGTCACAGTGTGCAAGATGTACACAGATGAGCTAATATCATTAACAAGGGCTCAGCAAAAATTTCCAGCCCAACTACATCTCAAAAACCACACGAAATACCTGAAACTTAACTCAATACACATTTTTATCTTTTTTTTTCGCCTCAACCTTGGGAAAAAGAGTACTGTGGTGCACACACATTTCTGATGTCCAAACATTATTCCCCTTTCCCTTTCCCAATCTTTGGATCTACAATAGGATCTTACAATAGAAATGGTTCTGTACATCATCGACACACTGTCTGCACTTACACTTTGCCCTTATTTGCAGGAATTTGTTAGATTTAAATCTGATTATTTGCTATATCTAGATCTTTGCTGCTGTGGAGTAAACTATTCCTGGTCATTTATGCTGGCAAATGATGATCAACTTATGCTCCAGTGGAAAGCACATAAGAAGTCGTAAAATAACCTCTTGAGCTCCTGGTCAGGTAATAGAGGCTTCAGGAATTCCATTTGGCCAGAGGAAGTGATGACATTGGACTGTGTCCAGCACTTTCATCTGATGGCTCCTTCATCTCATATTTGTATTGGGAGGTGTCTGAAAATCAATATCAGAGCTTTTCACAGGTACTTACAGATGGTTAGGAGCTCCCCCCACATCAGTCAGACTGCTGTTCTCTTGGTGTGTGTATATGAGCCATTCACCTTCTTAGTTAAAGATGGGAAGTAATTTGTGTTGCTTTATTGGCCTGGTTGTTTTCATGCATCGTTAAATGTCAAATATGTTTTTTTTAAATAGTCAGTTCACAAAAATATAATATTCTATATAGGACAGCATCTAGCAATAAAATTAGTGATGGACATTTGTTTAGGTTTTTGAGTGTGTGAATGCATCAAACAACAAATAACTGATTACCTAATATTTACACTGTGTTTTCAATTAACCAATAAACAACAAATTTGCCTTTCAATGTGCAAATATTATAAATATTTGAATAGTGTTAGAGCAGTTTTTTTGCAGCTATCGCAGCTATCCAGCTTCTATGGAGGGAACATGCTCTGGTATGGACATGGCACTCAGCAATATCACCTCACTAAGGGAAAGTCTCTTGTAGTGTGAATTTGTAGTTTTGTTGTATATTAACTTGATCTGGCAAGGTTTGTACTCAAGTCATTTTCACTAACATTAAAGTATCGGCACACTTGGCTTCATTTCCGTCGCTCACCCCATATGGCCAAACTTGCTGTTTCTTGATCTGTTGAAGTCCTATCACATATAAATGACAGCGCCCCACAGTGGCTTCACAATTTAATGTAAAATTAGCTAAAAGCTTTTTTTATATCCTTGTCAGGCTAAAGAAACTCAATTTGCAAATTGCGGGTAGTATCATGCTTTAGTTTTTTTTTTATATATAACAAGTAATTGATTAGTCCACTTCACCTGCTCATCTCTAAATTAAATGTTGTATCACTATGATATTCAGTCACAACTTAAGCAGTCATGTCCACACTAAAATACTCTCTGCTCTCTCTGATTTATTAATGTTTCCAGGCTCATGCTATGTGCTGAAAAATGCTTCTTCAGGAGAATGAGACAAGGACTAAGGTATCATGAACAAATGCCATCAAATATTTTCTCAAGAAAAATACCCGTAAAAGGTCCTACTCGTTTATTTATTTTCTGCCCTGTGGTCAAGTACTGTTTGACCAAAGCACACAGAGCAGAGCTGGTTTCCTTTCTTGTCACACACCTTGCCTTGTATTAGTTTCCTTCATTTCCTTCATTCAAAACATGCATTTCCTTTACCAATGTGTCAAAAAAGACTTATATCAGAGTGATTAAGTAACACTGAGAGGAATATGGGGGAAAATACATGAAAGTGTGAGGCTATTGTTGTGTAAGGGAGCTTTCACACCTATTAGTAGATTTGCTGAGTCCAAATTAGAGCTTATGGTTTGGTTCAGTTTGGTTTTGTTTTAGTTCGCACTGCATGTCATAAAAAAAAAAAAAATAGCTAGGGGGTGTTTAGGACTGAAAAAGTACCGTAAAAATCATTCATTTATTGGTCAGAAATACAACAATGGAAAAAGGTAAACAAGGCCTTGCCAACTGCATACTGAAATCACGAAAATCACCCAAGCACAAAGAACATGCAGCTGGCACTCAATAAACTACTAATTATATAAATAACTAGGTTAAAATTATGTCATGCATCACACTGTTTATGTTCTCATTTTTGTTTGTTGGTCCAAATATCCAGAACACATGGCATTTCTGCAGTGCTACCCTTCAGTTTAGCAGCATAAATCTGCAGAAAAATGTTGTCCTCATCCCAAAATACACAGTATGTTTAGTTTACTTCCTCAAATTGGGTCGATTCAGAATTGAATCGCTTTCTCACTGCAATCAAAACGCACTAGAGTTTGATTGGAACCGGATCAACACCACCTTGCTCAGACACTCTCAGAGCGGTTGTTTCTGTCTGCACACGAGTGTGATTGTTGTGTTCACACCCACACAAACGAACCACACCAATGGAGAAAACACACCAGGCTTTGATTCAAATGGACTAAATTTTGTATATGTGAAATAATAGTGTGAAATATCTTGCAGAGCTGAGTTTCCTCTTTGGTCTCCACATGTCTTCAGATTAGAAATCACATTTATGTGAAATAGGAAAGAGTAGGATTTCAGTCCAATGTGTGATCATCTCTGTGCAGCTCATCTACATTTGATTATAATCAATCAATCATTCATACTTCCTTAAACAAAGAGCAAGGTAGTTATGGATGATAGGAAAAATACCAGATGGAATATAAAATTCTGCATATGGATGTGTTGACTGGAAGAAATTGGTAAAAGATTAAAGGCTTAGCCCTTGTATATCTTTAAGATATGATGGAGATAGTCACAAAAGATCCAGTCATTTGCCATTTGGATTATGAACAAGACAGATCATCTATGTGTCTATTACTGTCATGATCAGTTAGGGACTAAGATATGCTATAAAACCATCTGTGAAGCAGTTGAGAAAGATGTCGATTGAAGGAAGAGTAAGAGAAAAATGTGATGAGAGAGAGAGAGAGAGAGAGAGAGTGTGTGTTTTATCTCCGCCTCCATATGAATGTGGCTGTGAGAAAGCGAACCTCCTCTGAAACTCGCTTCATTAACCTGCCAGGTGGTAGAAGGCACCCAGCCCTGTTTGAACTGCAGCCAGGGGTGCTGCTTTGAAGACAACACAACTCGGAGTTACAGACAGGAAGACATTAACTCAAAAGTTATTCTGCCTCTTCATGTCACTTAAAGTGCTGTGGCATGACCACCACTACACAGTGTATGATTTCTAGCTCAATCCAACAGACATTTATATGTTTTCTTTCATTCCTCCTTCATGATTCATGTTCAAACAGGGCAGGACAGAACAGGGACTCTGCTGCTCCCACTTGGTTACTGAATCAAACTGATTTCTGAAGGTCAGACCTGTTTTGGATGCCGGTCGCTTTCCTCCTTCATACTTTTCCTATTATAGTGCCCTCCCTGCTAGCACTGTGTATGCTGAGAGCAGCCGTTATTGACTGTGTGTCCACAGTTGTCAGGAAAGGGGTGTGATTATGGCAAAGTGTGCCATCCTTCACTAGATCTATGCCATATACAAAGATAAGAGTTGAGCAAGCCAGGTGTTTACTGGCCCCCAGCCCAGACCAGACACTTCACTAGCTGTTTACGTTTACCTGTGTGTGTTTCATTACGTGCCTGTGCATCATCATTCATGAGTTCAGTGTTTATTTGCACTCTTATGGTGTATATGTGGAACTTGTTGGATGTAAAGGCATGTTGATGATGTGAACAATCATATAGACACATGTTCACATTGTTTAGCTCTGCTCTGGCTGCCTCGTGTTCGCCTGACTTGGCTGCAGGAGCGTTTGTGAAGTGTCCTCACGCAAGTTCTGCCCCCCACCCCCCCCACCCCGATGCCAAACATGTACTCTCCTTTATTCCTCTCTATCCCAACCACAGTCCTCCAAATTCTCTCTCTGTTTTAGTTCAGTTTGTACTTTCCAGCCACTCTGGCAGATCTTTTGACATCAAAAACGTCATGCATTTTCCCCCTCTTTTGATATTTTTTATGTTTAGTCCTTCCCTATCCTTCCGTTTTTAGCCCTAGTCACCACTGTTATTATTTTTCTATTCCAGCTACCAGCTGGTTTCCATCAGACCCAATCAGTGCTCTCGAAAGCTGCTCTGCAGATTTCAGGAGCAACAAAAGCGGAACACATTTCCTCTGAGCTCTGCTTGCTTAATGGAGCTCATACTGTTTGCACATCACCATCATCACTGAATCCACAGATAATCTTGGGTATTTAAAATACCTTCAATCTGAGGTCTGTGCGGCACACAGATAGCATTAGTGCATATCATTTTCCATCATTTAACAGCTTCCATTATTGAGCTGCAGTCCATGTTGTTGAGTTTGTGTTAACTTTTTTTTTGAATACATAGCTCTCACATAGCCAATTAGTATTGTCAGACATGTTGAATTGACTGAAATCTATAATTATAGCTGTTAGCACACGCGCACACACACACACACACACACACACACGGAGGCCGCATACCCTGTTTGATGGGTACGAAGGCAGGGAATTTTTTCATGCATCTCCATCCAAAGTTCACATGTGTGAGGCAGCTGTGTGTGTGTGTGCTTACGTGTGTATGTGCGTGTATGCTAGCATGTGTGTATTGTTGAAGATCACATTACATTGACCCCCACTGGATGCTCTTCTTTGACTAAATTTTAAAAAATCCAATTGAATTTATAGCACATGTGCAAGGCTAAATCTAGACTATTGGTGCCCCTAGTCAGGATTTTACTTTGGAACATTACCACACACACACGCACACACACACACACACATGTGACGTCTTCATGTGATGATAATAATATTTAACCTTATTAGTCACATTCTGTTTTTGTTTTCTCATTGTTTTACCGTAAATCACCAAACTCAATGAAAACCATACAAAAATGAATCATTAATTATACAGTAACATCAGCAATATTACGAAAACACATAACTGTGGTATAGTGAGCGAATACACATCTGTTTCACTGCATGAATATGCTGAAAAATTGTGAGTTTAATATATTCACTCACACACACTCACTTTCAGTAACCTTTTCTGGTCAGGGTCGTGGTGGATCCAGAGTCTATCCCAGGAACACACACACTCACATACTCCCTCAGACAATAGAGGCAATTTGTCTTAGCCAATAGCCAGTCCACTTACTGGCATGTTTTTGGGAGATGGGAAGAAACCAGAGATCCTAGAGGAATCCCACACAGACACAGGGAGAAGTCTATACAGCCAGGGGGATGCTGGAGCTGTGAAGTGGCAGTGCTACCCACTGCAACATTGTGCCGCCTCTTTCATTTAATGCTTATTATAATGTTTCTAGCATTTATTCAGTACCTGTTTTTTCTCTTACTGCTTTTACTCTGCACTCTATCAGTTCATCGCAGTTGATTTTTCAGGATGCAGAGTAATATGGTTTCTGCAGAAAGAAAATATGAAAACAGGCAATAGGCTTTGGAGCTGCCATCATTACATACACTATATGGCCAAAAGTATGTGGACAACTGACCATCACACTGATACATGAGCCTTCCACAAACTGTTGCCACAAAGTTGGAAGCACAAAATTGTCTAGAATGTCTTTGTCTTTGTATGCTGCATCATTCTGGTTTCCTTTCACTGGAACTAAGGAGCCTAAACCTGTTCTAGCATGACACTGCCCCTGTACACAAAGTGCCCTCCATAAAGACATGGATTGCCAAAGCTGATGTGAAAATGAGTAGCCTGCACAGAGCCCTGTCCTCAACCCCAGTATTAATGCTCATTTACTCCATCAGTGTGGCGCAAATACAGTATGTGGAGGCCCCAGGAAATACTGAGGCCCTATGCAATGGCCTAGTGCAAATAGCACCAGCTCTGCTAATGGGAACTGTTGATTTGTTGGGCACTCTTTCCAACCGTGGTATCACAGGAACTCAAGAACTGCACTTGGACGGTGCAAGACCTAACTCCAGGGAAGATTCTACAAAGTGTTTTGAAGAGGTGAAGACTCTGTGCTCAGTTGTCTGGGTTAGAAATCAATGACCAGCTTGCCTTCACAGGCCAGCAATTGCTGCAATCTCACAAGTTGCAGCAATCTCTTGATTTTGTTGGTTTGGTCTGTATTACATCCAGTAAATCAGAGAGTACCAGAATACACAGCACAGCCCCTTATAGAAACACTGGCCAGCCTAACAGATAGCACTATTAGACCACTGCAGATTACCCAAATGCTGCAGCAGGTCTGGTTTTTCCAGACACCAAATGCAAACCCATTACACCCCTCTTCACCTCAATCCACTTGCTCTCTGTAGCTGCTCGCATCAAATGGATTTTCATTTGCTAATTTAAAAAAATTATATGTATTACTTGGAACTAGCCATTTTTGGAGACAGGATATTGCACTATGACCATCTTCTTTGCTGCTTTTTTCTCTACTGAGTATGTGTAACATTATATGTAATAATGTTGAATTAGATCCCTAACAGAAGCTGACACTGTTATTCCTTAGGATTTTACTTTTTGAAAGTCATCCAATTGGTAATTCGCATATAAAGCACTAGAATTTTGAAGTCTTTTTAAGTCTGCCACAGCTTTGTGTCAATGACAGTTTGTTACTTTTATGTTTTTGTGTATTTGCAGGATGCTGGAATATTCGCTCAACCTGCAGAATGTCAGTTTCTCTGCTGTTCGTACTGTCAGAGTGCTGAGGCCTCTACGAGCGATCAACCGTGTGCCCAGTGAGTACTGATACTACTAACCTCTCTTACCCTGTAGTCAGTGTTTCATAGTATATCTGCACAATGTCAGCTCTGTGGGAACTGAATAGGATCTGAATGACACTGAATCTGCTCAGAGACATACAGTAGTAGTTACATGCCTCCCGTACAGCTAGCCAGCTAACTAGCCAACCAGCAAGTTTTTTTCTCCCAGCCAGAGGTACAGCAGCTATTTCTGTTCACTGCTCTCCAGAACTTCCTGCTATCCAGAATATAGGATCTAGAGATTAATAGATTATATCTTCAATTCAATTCAGTGTTTGCCCTTTATATACAAAATCTAAGGTGGTAGAAAGATTTTTCATATCAGCTTTGTTTACTAACTCCCACATACTACATACTATATATTATGTCTAAATAGTGATTTGGAATACTGAAATGGTATTTATTATGGTAATTTGCAGTTTAGGATGCATAACTACAACTCATCAGCACTGTTCCTACTGAACTGCGTGCATATGTGATCACTCACTTCTGATGATGCTCCCATGCAGAAATTTTTTTTAATCTGTGCACAACATTGACACACAAATGTGAATAAAAAATTTAATAAACTGGAGTAACTGATAGACGCTTGCGGAACAGTACAGCCACAGGTACACTTGACTCTCATAACAGCATTTCAATTTTTCTTATTTTATGAAAGCCCAAACAGGAACTGATGTCAAAAGTGACACAATCCCACTGCCACCCAAATTTATTCCCAGCCACAAATAATTCTAGGTAGCTACATTAGCTATTAAATCACCTGTTTAATCTTGTTACTATAGTGGCGCTGCAGAGAGTTGTCTTCCCAGGTTAGCCAACTAACGGTAACCATTTAGGGGCAGAGCAGCTGCAGTCTGTGTGGCTCATATTTTTTGCTCCAATGGCAGAAGTATCTGCCCAATAGAAACAGGATTTGCTCAGCAAGAAATAAATTTAGAGGGAACATTGCTCACAAGTAGTCTCATTATTATAGTAGTGTTATGAAGACAAAATCTTAGGAAGGTGGCACTTGAATGTGTCTAAGAATAGTTGCTAGGGGGATGTGTGAAAATAAGTAATTATAAGTTGTATTTATACAGCATTATGACATACTGTTAGCGACCTAGCCAGGCAATGTTTACTCGCTAGCTGAAACACAGAGTAAAGGATAACCTAGTTACACAGATTGAAGGCAAGCAGGCACTTCCTCTCACTTGATCTAACCAAGTGTGAAGTACAAAAATACACCAAATATACAGTGCTAGGTATCAGCTATCTTATCTATTCGGTTAGAGCTTACACCTCCTTATATAATTGTTTTCATTTAAAATCACTAACTTTACTTAAAATCATTTTACATAAATGTACTTAAAATGTACTAGCACAGATAGTATCCACACCTTCTTTCTGCCTAATGTTGGAGCATGATGACATAGTACATCGTGATGACACATGCATCCCAAAAGTCATGCCAAATCCAACACAAGCAGCTCTGACTGTAAATAGTTGTAGGATTTTCAGGGTGTCTCACAGCATCTCAGGAATGTCATGTTTCTAACGAGTTTCATGTCTCCAATTCCTCCTGAGGACTCTAAATATGAGTGGTAACGCTCAGATTAAATAATGGTAAAGCTCATTTAAAATGCTGTGAGTGACCCAGCTAGGATTTTGACTAAGGTCCTTGATCTGATTTTGCATCTGTCTGGCTCACTGGGTTCTGATCCAGCCAAGTGTTTTTTCACCAGTGCTCCATCAATATAAAGTAAATTGCTCATAAACTTTGTGCCTGTCTCAATCCTGCTATCTGTCTAGCACAGCATGAGGCACTACCGTGTCCTACTCAAGCAAAGAGACAATCAGTGTCACTTTAAACCCAGCGGTCCTGACGTAGCACACATAAGTGTGATGAGTGAAGAGTTTAAAAGAGTGAGCACAGCATAGCCACTTCTCTCTGTACTACTGCATAATTAATACTGGTGTCAGTCAAAGGTGTGGGGGCCAGCCAAGTGGGAGCAGGCAACCTTATTTGCTGTTCAAGAATCACTTAGGTTAATTAAAGGCTTAATGATGGAATTAATTTGGAAATAATTTGTATGTCACCTGCTGTGAAATGTTATTTGAAAAATGGGAGTTGTAGGGATACCCATGAGTCCCATTTGTCATTTTTCTACTTATTTTAAGATCTCTAATCAAAACATGAGGCAACGTAATAGGAAGCAAAGTCACACCATCCATCATTTGGTTGTCCAACTCAAAACAGAGGCAGTGCTCGAATAACTTTAAATTCCTTGGCATGAAAATAGAAAGCTAAATGGTCAATCTATATTACACTACCCATAGGGTTTCACACTACAAAAAACTGAAAAACTCCTCTGTTCCCCATCCTAAGATGCTCCTAAGTGCTTTTCTGACTCCCTCTCTCTCTGTGCCTTTACCTTCACCTTTATATTCCTCCTGTTCTCTCTTCTGCTGTTGTTCTCCATTTCTGTGGCTTGATTGATGAAGGTGAAAAACAACCTGCCAGTCACAAATCAAAATACCGCTGTGCAATGCAAGCAACGAGAGCAGAGCAAGCTCTTATTTGTGGGCATACCAGAGAAAGCTTTAACATATTTGCCTGGTCTGCAAATGCCTGTCAGGGGAGTTGTCTGGCTTAATCTGCATAAAGTGTGGATTCGCCTGTCTGTAAACATTGGACTTCACTACAATAACACCCACACTGGATATAGCTATGTGTGTATACTCAGTGGGCAGTTGGAGGTTGATTGGAAATTTCTCTGGTCATCCACTAGTGACCCATTATTATTTGGAGTGAAGAAAAGTGCCCCAGTCAGCATATGGCAGGAGTTATGGAATCTCAGGAAGCCTGACAGTAATTGGGGCAGTGGACATGCAGATTTATGCAGGAAATAAGAGCATTATATACAGAGAGAGACAGAGAGAGAGAGAGAAAGCAGCTGAGCCATGAGGTGATCAGTCTTTAGGATTATGGGGATGAGGGTATAGCAGTAATAAAAGAACCTGACACTCAGGGAAACACAGGCAGTGATATAGATATAATATCTTTGCACATTACGTTTTGCACCACCTATGATGAATGAAAGGGGTGTTTCATAATGGGATTATAAAAGCCCAATTACTAGCTACTGACAGTTGGACAGTAACTAGGTGTTTCAGTGGGAGGTAATGATACCAAAGCTAGAATTAACAGACCAACAGAATGTATTCAGGTTAAAACCTGGGCATGGCCTAAACCTGAAGGTTGTTTTTTTAAATATATTTTAAAAATATTTATGAATCTTGATTTATGAATGAAAATATTAATTCTTCCACTATGCCTCTAGAAACACCTAAAACACTGAAAAAAAAACAGATTTAGCATGGTCTATTAATACTGGTTCTGACAGTTCCATCAGCTACACTGGTCAATAGATGTGTGCAGGACTGTTTTTTTATGCTGTTATTATTTGTTTGCACCTTCTTGTGATACTTTTTAATGAATTTAGTTGGTTTATTTCCCAAAATATAAACAAACTCCCAGCATAATGAATTAACACTGTAAATACATCGTGCAGCACCTTACGTTCATATTAATTAATTAATTAATGTACTTAATCTTTTTTTATGTCCCGCAAGTTTCATAGCTGACTGCTTGCTTGCATGTAACCAAAAGCTCCCCACTTTTTTGTTGCTTCCCATGGGATACCATCCCTCATGCTCTAGTCTCAACCAGATGCTCTGAGAACGTTGCTGTCTGGCAAGATTAAAAAAAAAAAAAAAAAAAGAATAGCGTTTCTCTTATTTATATCTGTTTAGAACACATTATCTGTTCATTCTGAATAATGTATCCATTTTTAGTTAAAACACACAATGGGACCCTGTGTGTGTGTGTGTGTGTGTGTTTAGTGCGCATAGTTGTGGTGAAGAAACTAAAGCTAGAAGTAAAAAGAAAAGACCTGTGAGAAGTCGTAAATTGCGCAAGTGATGTTTCAACAAAGATAACTGATCTAAGGAAAGAGTGATTTATAGAAGGCTGGGAATGTGAATATATGAATCAATACATGATTACTGTTGGTATACAGGTTGTGAATCATGAGCAGATCCATTTTCACCATCTCAATGAATGTTGTTTAGAGAGAAATTGGAGTAAGATTTGTTCTTTTCCAAACCACATTGAATTAGTGTTAGAAAGATTGAACTCTTTCATTTTGCTAGTTGGATCTTCTATTGTACATAGACTCCTTTATCTGATTAAGTGATGCATTCATAGGAAAGTTTTAATGATTTGAAAGTATTAATTTAATGTTAAGCATTTCTTTCTTAATCCATAGGCCAGCAGACGATATATACTGTATGCATGTCATGGGTGATTAGAATGGCCATGACCCTAAAAAAATTGCTTATCGTTCCTCCTCCCTGTGTGCTTTTGATATTAGACTGTTTGGCATATGCGAATGACTCAAAAGTGCAGATTCTCCCATGGGTATATTTCCACTGCTGCTCTGGGACCTCCACAGGCCTGTCTCCTGGAATGGCTTTATAAGGGAATGTATAAGCTAGCGGAGATATTTAAAGGTCCTTTTAGTGTATTTCTCAATATGTTTTTAAAAGGGGGTCTTCAGAGAAGACGTTTAGACAAATGAAAGCAGGAGTAACCTTTTCATGCCTATAGACTTGTATTCAGAGTGCTCTTAATGTGATAGATAATCTCTGAGATAACATCTTTCAGTTAACAGTTCTGCCCCTGGCATCTTAGAAGGTCAATAAATAGACAAGATTAATGATTAAAACCTTTCTGTACCTGAATCATTCTTATGTAAACTTATGTGAACTTTTCTGGGATAGTGGTGCATGTTCAGGATTCTCCAAACCTGAACAGTACTACTTATATATGTAAAATCAACTGCATGCATACATTTTTAAATAATATTTTTAATTTCTCAGAAATATATATATATACAGTTAAAATGTTATTCAGCACAACCAGGGTCATAAAAAAGTAGATGATGGAGAAATTTTAAAATTTCCAAATCAACTATTAGATGCCTCCATAATAACAGGCTACGGTGTCTGAACTTCACTAAGCTTTACTGGAACTATAGTTGAAATCAAGTTTATTTTTGGTGTTTTCATTATGAGTGCCAATAATCCTGAATTTAATTGTTTAAGCTCTTCATCTTGTTAATTTTTTTCTTATAAACATATTTTATTGATTAATAATTTAATACTTGAATTTGTTTCTTTGTTTGGGAATTAAATATTGATCCTTTATTTTTTTTTAGAAATTACTTCCCCTTATTTGGCATTTCATTCATTGAATACTATTCCCCCTGATATTTATATTGTTATTGTTATAAAAATTCAGAGAGAACATATAGAATTTTTTTTAATAGTCTTTTTTCTTGTAGAGAAAAATGCTCTTCAGAGGAAATAATTAATGGTGATGATTCAGTGCTTCTTAGATACTCAGTGAATTGCTGTATTTGGGTGAATGCCTTAGATGTTTTGGTGTCACTAATGAGCAGAGTGCATAAATCTTCCATCTCAGTACGGTAGGTTAGCGGTGATTATAGTACCACTGATGTTTGGGAGGTTATTTTCTCAAACATTTACAACTGTACTTTTTTCTACTTTAAATACATTTTTACTAGTAAATACATGGACAGGCAAGTATTCCACAGAACATGTCTCTGAGATGATTAAAAACAATGGCATGGTAGCACGAGAATGGGTTCTATAAACCCACCTGAATCCATTATGGTCATTATTAAAATTTATTTTGGCTGCTTATACCAATCTAAAAATGTATGTTTCAGCAGGCTGCAGATGTCCCCTTGCTTAGAGGAGGCTGCCAGGGGCTCATGTCGGATTACGCTTCCATTGATTGTCATGGTTTATTCTCTACTCACCTGGCTTCACAAATCCACCCAGAGCGCACACACAAGGCTACCAGAAGACATTATGCAGACTCAGCTCAGTGGATATATTTGCTCTGCTAAGAATTTTATGACCTAGCATAAACATGTGGTCTACAATAATCCCTCATAAACAAGGATGTGTTAGAATACAGAGCATTGTGCATTTATTGAGCTTTTACAGGGCATGTGTTCAGCTGAAGCTGTTCCTTTGTGTGCATTATGGTTCTTGTTTTTACAGACAAGTAAGCAGCAAGTATACTCTTCTTGTTGTGCAGGTATGAGAATCTTGGTGACTCTCCTGCTGGACACTCTCCCTATGCTGGGCAATGTGTTGCTGCTCTGCTTCTTTGTCTTTTTCATCTTTGGGATTGTTGGGGTCCAGCTGTGGGCGGGGCTTCTCCGTAACCGCTGCTTCCTGCCTGTGAACTTCTCTGTGTAAGTGTCCAGTGATTTAGTTAAAAGACTAAAAATCCTGAAATTGTAATGAAATCTTTTGTATTATTATGCCCATATACTACAGTGCTACATATCACATCATCAAAGTAGTGCATAACCAACACTATCTACTCTTTGAAAATGAAATTCCCCCATGAATGAATTTCGCTTATTGGATGCTGTGAGAACTCTAGTACTGTAATCTTTGGCTACATTCTGTAATAGAAGGCTATAGTGACTTAAGCAGCAAAAGCAGAGAATAATGTCTTAGCTTAACTGAATCCCAAATTGTCTTGCAGTGGTGATTACCTAACAGCAAATATGTCCTAAAGTTGTAAATCACTGTTAAGAAATAAATATTTCAGGTATCCACATGCGCCACATTTGTCCCAACAGGTAATTGAAGCTATTTGCGCTGCTAATTTGCTGTGTCCCTTTCACTCAGAGGTGAATATGTTTCAACAGACAGCCCAATTATGCTCTGTCAGAGCAAAGCTCCATTAGAGCTAGTCCTTATTGAGCCCATCACCCTGTGGAGCTAGTTAGATCTTGGTCAGCATAAGAGATGCTGAGGTCCAAATTTGATCAGCCACTGGTAATGATGTACACAATTGCTGCTACATGACAGAGTAACCAAAAGGCTGCAGTGTTCATTCATAAAACAGCAATTTTGATAAGCCAATCCTCTCACACTTCTGTAGGTCACAGCATTCCCAAGACACATTTTAAAGGTTATGTACATACATGCTTGATAATTGTAGCTGCATGTGCACGCCTACGATAGACAGAGTCACATGCTGTGGCAAGTTGGGTGAGATTTTTCTGAAACATTGGTCAGAGAAATGTATTTTCTCTCAGTGTCTCTTCTAGTTGCATCATCTTCTGGCTCGTATCTTGTCATATAGTTGATGTATGAGTTTCAGCATCAGAATGTTCTGTAGAACTTACTGCACCACAGAAGAACAAGTTTCAGCCTTACAGTCCTGGATGAACTGTTATTAAAATTCCTAGAATTACCTAATGCTTCAGGTATATTATGAATATGCTGTTAAAGTTGAATTGAACTGCCATGTTTAAAATCGATATGCCATTTCTATGTATATCAGTCCCCAAAGTGTAGACCTGCCCAATTACTACCACGTTGACGATGAGAGCCCGTTCATCTGCTCTCAGATGGGGGATAATGGGATGCGCCACTGCAACTCCATACCTAAGTTGCATGAGGACGGTCTGCAATGTCAGCTGGATATGGGAGCCTACAACAGCACGGATAACACCACATGTGTTGATTGGAACCAGTACTACACCAACTGCTCTGCTGGGGATGTCAACCCTTTTAAGGGTGCCATCAACTTTGATAACATAGGCTATGCCTGGATTGCCATTTTTCAGGTGAGTTTTCACTATGAATTTTGTATTGAGGTAGACACCATTGCCAAATACTGCAAAAAGATTTTCAAACTGAGCAGGACCAGGCTGGAATGAGGGTGAACTCACTCTGTCTCAGTAATAAAACAAGAAGGTTGCATACTAAAACATGGCTTCTGTCCTTTATCTCACTGACATCAAAATGCCATTGCAGTTTTAATTTGACACTTCATTCTGATTTCAGAAATAACTTGAATTCAGCCATAACATGCTGCCACTTGGGGGTTTTGAAAAAATCTGCCGTTTTGAAATAGCTCTTTCATTTACTGGATGGAATACGATGACGGTGTTCAGCTGTCCCCATTAACATTGGATAACCTTTTATCACAAATCAATGCTAAAGTCTTAATTCTTCGATGCATTATGGTATTAAACTGCTGGTTATGTGCCACGGAAGTCTCAGTAGGGATGCTTGTCACATTTAGGAAGAAAAATTAAAATAGAAATCTATTAAATATTTAGGATACTGCCACATACTGAGGACTGAGAGGGTTTGAAGGCTTAATTGTTGCTGTGCGAGCTGCCAATACTGTAGCCTCAAAGTCTAATGGCTCTAAAATGAATTAGTTGTCCGACAGCACCTTGTACTATTGCTCTAAAGATTACAGGAGATTTGTTTCTCTTTTCCATCTGATTGTTTGAGGAATAACAGATGGGATTAAAGTATCAGAGAGCATATCTGCACTAGGATGTTCCCCTGAGTCTGCTGGTCTTCCAGGTCATGCTCGGGGATCTCATCACTGCCTAATGATGCATTTTTGAATTCAGAGACAACAGCTGCACTGTGCCATTTGTATGTTGTGCTAAAGCTGACCAGAGTATCTAATAAACATTTTTGTCATATAGTAGTGATGGTCATTAGTAGCATGCATTACTACTGCACAGAATATTTAATTATCTTTTTTTTCTTACCGGATAAGAGACATGTAATGTGCTGAATGTGTAATTGCTTGAAAGCTGAATTCTTTTTCTTGTCTTGCTTTAGGTCATCACTCTGGAGGGTTGGGTGGACATTATGTACTTTGTAATGGATGCACACTCCTTCTACAATTTTATCTACTTCATTTTCCTGATTATAGTAAGTGGCTTTCAACCCATCACACAGCTTTTTTGGGCAAGATCTAGTGCTATGCCCGTCTTACACACAATGTACTACATGAGTAGCAATATATTCTATGTATACTTAGTTATTAGGGATGTGAGTGAATGCAAATATATTATACAGATTATATTAATAGTATTAATTCCCACCCTAATTACCACTCAAAAAACTCACAAAGAGACTTGAAACTAGCCCAAAAATTTCAGGCATTGGCAAGGGAGATTTTTTTTTCCGATTAATTTACAGAATTACTGCTCTACCACACAGACCATGCACTGTGCACATGGCAGCATATCTCTGCTTGGGTGTTCATAAACAATTATGTAATTAATTAAAAAAAAATATTGGATTGTTCGCCATTGTTATTAAAAGAAAACCTTCCCAGAAAATCATATGATTATTGTAACAGAATACAGCAGAAAAGCCCCCAGTTGACTTGCAGGAGCACTGCATCCCAGCTTCGTAGTAGATTCTGACAGCATGTTCAGTGAACCTTTCTGATTTTTCTGGAACGTAACAAACCCAAAATCAAGTCAGATAAAATATTATTATATGGCTATTGTTGTCAACTATCCCATACCGGGGAGCTATTCTGTAAAGCCGTCAGTATAAAACAAACACAGATTTCACCAGATAGTGGCATTGTGTTACACCCCTAGTAGGTATATATTGACTAATATTCAGTAATATATTAGGTATAAATAATATTTTCATATGGGTTAGACTTGAAGACCTCAGGAGAATCTGCAGGAGAATTTCTTCAGGGTTACATTCTTAAATGTTGAACATTTTATGTCAGAAGAAATGAGTGTTACATTTGTACAGGGACACATGTGCTGGAGTGGGTAAAAGTGTTATTTGTCCATGGGGAAACAGTATTAGCTGTAATGTATTTAATGCTAAACACTCAGTCTACTCCCTACCCGAAGCCTTTTAGCTATTCCATTCCAGGAGAGTCAAGAATAAGTAGCAGCAATCACTTACACTTCTCCAGTATTATGAGCTTTTGATTGCTCTGTAATGCCTAGTAACTGCATAATGTTATGTTCATACTAGAACATATTCCTGGGAAAAAATTGAACTAAGCAAAACTAAATTGTGCTGAAACTGCTATTAAGTTTTTGTCAGTTGCCTGCTCTCTCTCTCTTTCTCTAGGTGGGCTCATTCTTCATGATCAACCTATGCCTAGTTGTCATAGCCACCCAGTTCTCTGAAACAAAACAGCGTGAAAGTCAGCTGATGAAGGAGCAGAGAGTGCGATTCATGTCAAACGCCAGCACCCTAGCCAGCTTCTCAGAACCAGGTAGCTGCTATGACGAGCTCCTCAAATATCTGGTTTACATTGTTCGGAAAGCCACCAGGCAGTTAGGCCACCTAACCCGGGCAGCTGCTCGCCGGGCAGGCATCAGGATATGCGCCTCACCCACCCCCGAGCCTCCGAATGCCAAGAGACGAAGGCACAGGAAGCGGCAGGGCTCCATTCATCACCTTGTTCACCATCACCATCACCACCACCATCACTACCATCTTGGCAATGGGAATATCCGGAGTGACGGTGCCCAGGAGATCGAAGTGTCCTCGAGGAACAACAACAGGAATGGAGCAGGAACGGGACGTCTTACTCTCCCCACCATTGTGCCTCTGCAGGACCCGTCCCCTTCTTGCTCTGCAGCTCTGGGCTCCAGCAGTGCTGAATCTATACACAGCACCTACCACATGACCTGCCACTTGGAGCCACATCGTGCCTCCACATTAGGCCATCCAGTGCTGCACGCTTACAAGAGGAACTCAGTGCCATTTGCCGCACCAGTGCATAAGAACTATCCAACTCTACAGCCTCGTGTAGCCCTGGAACAGCTCAGGCAGAGGGCGCTGGATCCTGGAGGAGCCTGTTGCACTGCCAACATCCTCAGCAACCTCAACATACCTCCAAACCCTATCAACACATCCCAGTGCCTGCTGGAAACACAAGGGCCTGCAGGTAAATGAACAAACCAGAGTTATTTCTATGATGGGTTTCTTTCCATTCTGTTAATGTCAGTTGATGAGTTGATAGATGCCTTTTGGAGGTACTTCCGTCAAGTCTTGTGGAATGCTTGGAAAAATTAAACTTGCTTTTATATGTCTAAAGCCTAATCATTTACCAAATACATTCCAGGGAATTCCTCACGCAAGCTCTCCAATACCAACTGCAGTGGTACAAATTTGGATGCTATGCTGATGTTTGACCCTGAGACCTGCCCCTACTGTATCAAATCAATGGGTAATGATTCAGAGGGAACTGAAGCAAACGAGACTGCAGACTCAGACAGCGAGGGAGTGTATGAATTCACGCAAGACGCACACTATCGGGATGGCAGGGACCCCAATAGGAAAAAGAAGTTTAAATTAGGTGCTCGGGCAGCAAAGGTAGTGCACTTCTGGAGACTGGTGTGTGACACATTCCGCAAGATTGTAGACAGCAAGTATTTTGGACGAGGCATCATGATCGCCATCCTCATCAATACCCTCAGCATGGGAATCGAGTACCATGAGCAGGTTAGTGCTTGTCAAACTAAGATAAATCTATCATGTTTAACTGTACTACTTATCCTAGGTGGTTGACTTGTTTGCTGAAGATGTGTTAAAAACAGAAAGATGCATCTGAAGTCATACACGTTTAACCTTTTCATATAGTTTCATGGAATATTGTGAAGGTAAAAGTGCTATAATGACTAAAACAGGTGATTGCTTTAAGACTGTATGTATGGACAGTTAAAAAACAACCATGTATTTAAGGGTATGATGGAGTGATAGATAGTGATAGTTGATTGGCTGACCAATGGTGCTTCTTGAGTCACTTGGAAAACTCCATGCTAGGGTTGTTGACACGGCGTCACAGTCCTATGATTAGACGGTTACTTCAAATACAGATTAAAATGCACTTCCATCTTTATTTTTTTTGGCTCAGCAAAAGGTGTGCTTTTCCTTGCAGCCACTCTCTCTTTCATCTTATAATGCCAACGTGATAAATACTGACAATGTAAGAGATTTTATGGAAGTGTTATAATTAAAATGATCTTTCTAAAGTACTTTTTGGGTTGGAATATGTGTGCATGGGGAGGTGGGATAATGTAATTTTTATTGGAATATCTCTGGGATTTTAGTCCTGTCCAAATCCGTCACGTCAGTAATTTTTTTATCGGCAGCAAATACATGTGTCTAGAAAGATTATTCTGCATTTTACCTTCATTAAATTTAACCAGTAGAAATAACCCTAGGCAATATATCTCTTGTCCAAAATGGCATGTTGGTAAAGATCCCGTTGCTTCTTCTTCAGTATAAAGACACTTCAGGAAGCACTCGATCTTTTCTATTGTCTCCTGAGAAACCCAAATGAAGACACATATTGACTGAATTTAAAGAGCAGAACAATAAAATATAGACAAGGTTTAATAGGACTCTTCAGAGAAGCAACGCTTCCAGGGGTTTTAGGTAAGTTTCTGAGATCTTAGCACAGGTAAAGCCAACTGAAATTTTATTGTCACGTGACCTGCTAATGATTAAGTGCAACTTGCATGGCCATGAGCCCTATAGCAAGCACTTATAATAAGGAACAAATATTATAATAATATGAGGTGTACGTATCAGGCATGGAATTTTAGTGTGACAAATATGCATGAACACACTCCCATTTCTGTGATTTAAACAGAGATTGCTTATCTCATGCAACTTGATCATAATTTCACCACCAGTTTGTGTGTTTAAAATGGCTGATTAATAGCATGATACTGTGAAACTGTGATATTTTAGACTAGGTTATCATACTGTGAAAAGCCGTAACACCCCTAGGATGAACAAACTTGACAAAAACCTGACAACTTGACAAACTACAAAATAGAGTACTAAATAAATTTTAAATATTTCCTGTGTCACAAAACGCCATCCTTCAATGGATTAAAACCTGTCCATGTTCCACTGTGTCCTGCTTAAGGTGTCTGTGTGAGATGAATAGCAGCAGGTAGCACATCTCTCCTCTGCTTAATGGCTTGTAGGATGACACTGCTGAGAAATGAAAGGTCTTCCTTTGTTACGAAAAGAAGCACAAGAAAAAAGGATGAGAGTTACGTATTAATCTTTTCATTGTGGAATAACAGAGTTGGTGTCTGTAATGTATCGCCTACATTTAAAAGTTTAGACAACACAACACCTCACACTTTCAAAGGTCCTCTCAGGAACATGATTCACACCCCAGCTGACTGTGGCAGCAGTTCAATAACTTTCTCACTCACCAGAGAGATGCAATGCTCTGATTATTCAACTAGCAAAGGCTTCAGACTTCAGTACTGGTACTGTAGGTGACGGTTGATAGATGTTTGTGCGCAGATGGAGTTCTGATCTGCACGCTATCAGCGGTTTCTTTCTCCCTGCCCTTTGTATAACTTTTCCTGAGGCTTGTGGAATTCCAGGCTTTTCACGCATCTTATGCTCATGTTGTTTACTGTAGTGGAGTAATTTGGTCCATGCAGGCAGAGGAGCACAAGTGTGAAGGCTGAATTGATGAGAGGGCAGCCGAGCCACATCTGAAACTCATCGTCCCGTGTTTACACAGTGTGCTCGCATGCCTTGCAGTCTTCCACATCATCCGGGGGGCACGCACCATGGTTCGTTCATGCCCACTTGCTGCTTGAAGTTGCTGCCCAGTGCTTGGATGCAAACAGAGAGGAAAATTATCTGCCTTTCACAGAAGTTTGACATTCTGATAAATGTGACAGTGTTTTTTTTCCCTTAGTCTGAAAATTGTTAATTCTTGAACAAGAAAACATCCATCATTCTCTTGACTTATTCTAATATGGATCATATTTAACAACTGCTCTTTGTTTAATCCCAGAAGTCACTGCATCAAGCATGTGAACTTTTGAACCTTGCATGAGAGCTGGTGGGTTAACTGAACTGGACTGGTGTGCGAGAGCATGTGACTTGTTATTGAGTGAATGTGCTGGACCTGAAAGAAAGGCAATGTGAGCTCATGCTCTTCATTGGCTTTGCTTCGCTCCTGTGGCGCTAGCGATAGCCTGAGGGAAGGCAGCACACACACACATGGATGGTGTTTCCCTTCTCTGTATCTCCTCTAGTGTTGACTGCTGGAGAATTCTGGCAGAGAAAGCTGCCTTTATCTTGTGGCCCATCTGGAAAACGGGAGACGGCCTAAAGAAGGAATGTGGATTTACAAGGTTACTCGGGTTCTTTGACCTAGTCCCTGAGCAAATAAAACTTGATGCCAACCTGCCTAATTGCATCTGTTCTCTTTTACTGTCCTGGAGGTTTTATTGCTCTCTTTTTTACTGGCCCAGTCTTCTTATCACCACCTTTTCTTGTTATGCTTATTGGCTTGGATTGGGATATGGCCCTGTGTTCTCCTGTGGAGGACTCTTTAAACCTCTGTTAAGCAGACAATTGCTTCACAGTGACTCAAGAGCTTTGCTCTTTCATCTTTTGACATTATGCATCACTTCTCTAAGAACACTGGTTTCTTCACTTTGCTTACAGCAGAGGTTGGAAGTCACATTTGGGATGCAGACTATTCATTGAGTTGCTACCAGGGTGGCCACTGCTGGAAGTTCTTGAAATAAGCCTTTTTGTTTGAACAACATTTTCTGCGTACTATCTTCGTATTATTTCTTTTTTTAAGAATAAAAATTGATTGATACTTTTTAAGAATAAAATTGACTGATACTTTTGATTGATACTTCTTTGTCAGTAGTCTATGAGGTCATGCATGTGGAAGAGGGCAGATGGCACTTACACAGTTTGAAAAGATGCGGGTTGGCTGGCTTCACATGTCTTGAAGGAACCATGTGTTAGTCTTCACCCTCCCTGGCTGGTAGGTTCAGGTGGGAATTGGCAGGTGACTGGGGAGACTGGGGAGACTGGGGAGAAGGGCGGTGGGGGGGTGGTGGTGATTAAAGTCATAGCTAGTGCTATGACTATAATCTGAAAAAATATATCATTCCAAACTGCCAAACTGAAAAAAATAAATACATCTAGAGTCTTAAAGAACTCTTCACTATTATATGCTAAGTGCCCAGCACTTTATTTCTAACCCCAACCGAAGCCTGCAGATGAACTCTGGGACATGGGTATCTAGTTTCCCCATATAATATTACCCATTCAAAGAGTAATAGACTGTTTCCTCCACCATTCAGTGATGATGAATATACAATATCTTTTAATTTATATGAAGTGCTTTTATTGTTCTTACACTGTTGTAATTTTATTAGCCGTGGATTTCAGCACTTGTGCCCTGCCTATAGTACGGACTGTTACATGTTCTCTCACATGTGGTGCAGAACAAGGCTCAATATTTGTTGGATGCCTCTTAATGGTACTGATTATAGCAGCAATTTATGAGGCCACTTTCCTTCTCATTCTCATTCTTAACAGGTCAAATACTGATGCATGAGTGGAAGCCTTTAGTGTCACTACAGACAAGAGGGTGCCTCTGACTTCACTTTCTGATACACTCTGTAATCCTATTATTATCAGTGTAAACCCCTGCACTTCAGCTCCCTGACGAGCGATTTTATTGGCTTTATTGATAAAAAATTGTGCTTAAATGTTTGACACCAAAGTTGAACAGGTTTTCTGGCCTAAACTTTAATTATTTCATGTTTATATCCTTAGAATCAAATCATGCATATGCTGTCTAGCATATATTAGGGATTTTAAAGTAGTATATGTCACGGATAATTCGTGGCTAGTTGTGCATTACACAATTTTAATGCACAACAACATGGAGGCAAAGAACCGCACAGTGTGAAGTGGAGGCCTCCGAGGAGTGCATTGTTTTGCGCATCTAGCCCGCTTATACCATGGTCACTTGCCAGCACTGACAAGTTAAAGCTGTCACTGATGTTTGCAGAGCAAAATTTGACCGAAAGGATAAAAATAACGGTTAATTTTCATTAGTTGTTTTATATGCAGGTCATTAGATCTAGAATTCTCGCTCTAAATCATACACGGAGATAAAGTAGTGCGATAAGATTACATTTATTTGAATGAATTTTAATAAATAGTTATTAGAGAGAATGAGAGAGAGAGAGAGAGAGAGAGAGAGAGAGAGAAATTGTGCATGTGTGAATTACCTGCGTCTGTGCCGCGTCTCTACTAACAATGAAGCTGTGAGTTTAACTACTGTATGCAACTGTAACTATAGGTTATTGTTACCACTGTTTATAGGCAGTGCATTAATTTAGAACAGTGATTAAACTGACTGGAACTGCCTGTGCATTCAATGAACTGAACGCACACATTTCAGCCAAACAAGAATCAGAACATGGTATAAAATAATAATAATAATAATAATAATAATAATAATAATAATAATAATAATAATTATTATTATTATTATTATTATTATTATTATTATAAGTGTAAACATTTGTATTTATTGTATCTAACAAGGGCCGGACTGCAGACCAGACATGCACTGAATTTAGTAATAGTTGTATAAAGTAAGCTTAGCTGATCATTTATAAATCCAAACAATACTGCATATAATATGTGTGTGTGTGCATATATATATATATATATATATATATATATATATATATATATATATATATATATATATATATATCTCAATACAACTACTACATGGTTTAATATGATGTTAGCCTGAAGTCGCCTCCTCCACCAGCATACGCTACGGTTTTCAATTCAATTCTGTTTCTTCTCTCTACTTCCTTGTAAGGATTTTCTCCTATATTCCCTCCAAATATTTACTCCGCTTTTGCTTTTATAATATTAAGAGCATTTTAAGACATTTCAGGTCTTGCCAGCATTTTTTGTGGACAACTCGTTTATTGATTTGAATGCTGAAAAACATGAAATAAAATGTTCTCGGATTGTGCCCATGTTTATGGATTTTAGGTCATCTGGGTAGAGTCTTAAAATTGAATGAAAATAAGATTTTTGTTTATTTCTAAAACTGCTCCCTAGCAAGTGTTTTGTATCAGAAATATTTTACTGAGTGTAGCATTGGCATTTTTTTATGCTTGTGGAATAAGTTTAACTACGCAATGTTGCAGAAACTTCTGACTGTTTTATTGGGAGCATAAAGTTTTAGCTCAAATAAGCCTCATGAGGAATATGGAGATCTGGTATCATGTTTTGCAGTGGTGCAATAAGATGCTTCCAGGTGCTCCATCGAGACTGAAGCCTGCATAAAACTAACAGACTTTCACTATAAGCATTTCTCAAGTCTCATCTATAATAACTGCTCACATCTTTAGTTTAATGATAATAATAAATTCATCTGTACACAACACAGTAAGAGTCATATGTATATGATTTTAGGTGTAGTTAGGCTGCATTTGGCCCTGCATATGAGCCTAAACACGCAGTATAGTATGTGTTGTGTAAATGGCAAGTTTTCTCTCCCTAATGCATTTGCATTTAAAGGAGGATTGTACAAAATGTGCAGAGCAAAAAAAAAAAAAGAAGAAAGAAGAAATTGGATTTGTTTGATGTACTAAAGTTTGGACAACTAGTGACAACCAGTTTTGCTTGTAATTCCCTCGGTTTAAAAGCTGCTGTGAAGTGGTGGAAAAGATCAGCCATAGAGCTGCCACAAAGCTCAGGACAAAAAAAGGAAATGCTGTAATGAAACGAAAATATTGTGTTAATGAATTTCTTATTAAATAAAGACTCTCCTGTCAGCACAAGTACCCTAAGCTGTGTGAAGGGCATTAATCCAGCTAATATGCCTTTTGACTAATAAGTGATTTTAAAGAAAAGACAGATATGTAATGAATAATCTACTTCATATTAAAAAAATGTATTACATTTTTCTTGTTATTGAGTTTAGCTTCAACATAACATTTGTGTCACTGAAATTGGCAATGTCACAAAAGTTTATTTTTAAATTTTTTTTTATTTAATGTATATGTATATATGGAATGGGGAGTGTTGGGTCAGTGGTTAAGGTGTGGATAAAAGCATCAGCCAAATGAGAAAATGTAAATATAGAATGAATATAAACAACCCATGCTGTTCAGAAGTTCAAAAGTAGCCTAGTACTGAGGCAAATCAACGCATATGGCATCACTGTCTATACATCTCAGAGCAAGTGAGTAAGGCACTGATTTACACCTGGTTTTGGCAAAACTGGCAGCCGCTGAAGTTCCCTATTTCTCCACCCTTTCTTTGCGCTGACTTCCCTGTTTCCGCAATCCTCCCTCAGATGCAGATGCAGGTGAGAAGGGCACTTTGTGTTTCACATTACATGGTACTTAAATTGCATGTTTAGGCTCCTGTCTCAGTTTTGTACATAATATTACGCAAGATTTTCCCCTCAGAATGCAAACTAATTACACCTGAACATGGGTGCAAACAGCTTAGCAGATCAGGCTCAAAGTGTATGAGAAGGTGGTGGGCCACCACAAGCTGCCAGACCAGCTTTGTTGCTCATTGTCACAGATTTTACAAGTCTCTAGAACTATACTGGAGGGATGAACACCATTCTTCTGAAATACTGAATATTCCTTCAAACACAATAGTCCAAATTCTCCCACAGCTGTTCAGTTGGGTTGAGATTTGGTGACTGTGGAGGCCATGGCATATGATTTACATCATTTTCATACTCATCAAACAATTCATTGAGCCCCCTTTCTCTGTAGATGGGGATCTCAGAAAAAGGACATTCCTTTCATCATAGGATAAAAGGAATCAATCTGAATAACTTTGTATTGATTTGCAATGACACTTTTCTGTCAAGTGGTGCTGAACCGGCAAAATGCCACACAGCATAGCAGTTTTTCCCTTTACTTTGACAAACTAATTTCCTGACTCCTGGTATTCAGTAACAAATGTTTGAGAAAGCATCAGGTGTGCATCAGCAGCAGAAAACACTGATTTATTATACAGTGGAAGTAACAGCATGAATGGATATGTATAAGGGTTTAATATCAGTAATGTATTCAGACTATCCCACTCCACTGGCACTCTTAACATAATGCCTAATTACATGAATGGTTTTCCCAATCAGATCTGCCAAGGCTGTTTGCAATTATGTGCAATTTCAGAAAATTGCATAATTAATTTGATTAGTGTCTATCAAAAATCAATTAAAGTTTAAAAAAAAAAAAAAAAAAAAAAAAGCATGTAAAATATATCATGTATTGAAAAAGCAAAAATCTTCCAAATCCTCACCTTTTACTTCAAATACCTCTGATAAGAATGTACACAGGCATCTGTGTACATTCTCCTGAAATAGAGAGCTGGATGTAGGCCTTTAAGTGGGCAGGGTTTGGTTATTGTGAACAGATCTAATCCTGGTCGTCTGTATTCTCCTTCCTGTTAACAGCTTTTCCTTTTACGGTCTCCTGATGGAATGCTTGTCCTTGTGCCAAAAATGTGGCACATGACTTTTGGCTCCACAGTACTTGTAAATGCTTGAAAGTTCAGTTTTAACATTGTCATTAGAGGGTTTGTCTTCAATAACCGCTTTACTTGTTCTCTCCATTTCCCGCTTACTGCTCTTCAGGATGGGGCTGTCATTGTTATTGCTGCTCTGGCGGAGCCGGCTGATGGCGGCGTCTGGTTTGCATCAAGTGCTGGCGTGCTGGCAGGGACAAGCTCGTGCTGGAGCACGCTGAGGATGATTAATACTGTACCCAATACAGTATCAGGCTCTAATCATTAGATCAGCTGCTTTGACTGTGATAAGGATGGCCAGTGTTTTTCAAGAGGTTTATATCTTGGGCGTGCTGACTTTTGCTCACTGTTTTCAGAACCTGGGCTCTCATGCCTTTACACAGCGTAATCATATGAGCTCATTTGTTATCAGAATCCACAGTTATTTATTTACATCTCAAACCTCAAGGCCACAGTTGTGTTCATTGCCTAATGCCTTTAGAGCAGTATAATCTAGAGGTTTCTCCTTCCAAAAAATAAGTAATATAACTACAAAGTCTCCGTATTGTCTCTGTGTGTTTGGCAGCAGAAAAGTAACAGCCCATCAGTGGTCTAAGGCTCGTCTGTTCATCCTTTATTTCTTCTTGTGGTCCCATGCTCACCCTGTGAGAATGTTCTCCTCTCTGTGAATAGTGGGGTTTGTGAAGTGTACTAAACACTAGTAAATCCCAACTTACCCACTGCTGGAGAATACCGTGTTTCCCACCGTTTATTTACGCAAACCCAGTGCTGTGTGTGTTACCTTCATAAATTCCGATAAACACTGAAAGAGTAGCAAATCTTCACCATAACAACCTCTGTGGTCCCGTTCCTTCTCTGACTGCCCAATTAGAGGTTTAAAGCTCCAGGGCAGTTGGCTCCATCCTGAGCTCGGGTTGCTGTCTGTGTGCAGCTTCACATGTTCTCCTCGTGTCCATGTGGGTTTTCTCCCGGTTCCCCAGTGTCCTCCCACTTCCCAAAAACATGCCTGTAGGTGGACTGGCTTTGCTAAATTACCTGTAGATGCGAATTTGTTTGTGAATATGTATGTATGGTGTCCTGCAATGGGTTGGCATTCCTATTCCTGCCTCACTCCCAGTGTTCCTGGGATAGGCTCCAGATCCACTGCAACCGGGATAAAGTAGTTACTGAAGACGAATGAATGAATGATGGAACTGTGGCAGATAATAGGTGGTGAGATATGACCCTTAAATACAGAAAAAGTAAAGCGATCTCTGTATTTCCAGATATTCTTGAAACTGTGACATAGGACTCACAAATCTTTTATTTTCATTTTACATTAAACAAGTCTGTAGAACAGAAATAAATGCAGAGGTCATGCTTTTATTCTTCTTGGAAGTTTTCCTCAGCTCCCTGCAGGCTTGAATGTTTTATGTGCTGATTTCTTCCCATAAGTGGTCTTGATTTGAAGTGAAGGGCTTCCTGCTGGGTAGACTGTGTGCCCAACATGTCAAACACTACAGGACCCACAAACACCGCAGTCTGTGAGTTATTAGCCCTTGACGCAATTGTTGCTGTTTTGGCTGTGGATTCAAAATGAAATGATAATATCTAATATGAGGTTAAAGTGCAGAACATTTTGAATTCTGAGTATTTACTGGATGAATGTTGGGTGAGTCACAGCCATTTTTATACACACCGTATCATCTCTAGGGACTCAAAGTGATACCAGGATTTTAAATGTCCTTTTATCATGCACTTTTTTGTGTGACCTGGCTGTTCTGTTCTGGAGGATTACCAGTGGTTTGATGTTTGTGGTAAACCCTCTGAGATCATGCTGATGTGTTCTTGTTTTTATGGTGGTCTTTGATACAGTTATGATTACATCCTGGACTGGGTTTTTGATTTATATAAAGGAATAATTTAACCCAAAAAAAATGGATCTAACTTTTTTTCTTACCCAGAATGCAGTCAATCAGCCAATACATATTTGCTGTCCAACTTTTCTTCCTTTTGTTTTGGTACTCCACTTACAAGGGTAATATATCTAACAAGTAACAGAGGTTTATAGCTATTATCACTAGACTTGCTGATGTGGTTCCTGTCTTTTGAGGCAGTTTTGTGATGAGGAAAAGAGGAAAATGCAATAATATAAATTTTCACCAAATGCTTTAATGTTTGCTAATGCTAAGATCTGGCCTGTAACAGTTAATTTGGACACTCCTAGCATTTTTACCTATGGCTGTGGCTGATGTTTTACTTTCATAATGACTTGTCTTACTGACGTTATCACTTTGTTTGTCCTCATATTGAAAGACTTCAGTATTAGATTCAGAATGTCACCTCTAGAATCAATATGTACTAGATCTTTTTTTTTTATACAATCTTGTGTATTGATTAAAGGTGTGATGATACTCAGCTGGCTAAGAAATTACCTAGTAAGAAATTACCAGGTGATCAGCCCTTTGTTTATGTAGCACACATTTTACTCCCAATCCAGTGTTCTGAAGTACAGAACCAAAACTACAACAAATAAAGTGTCATGACTTACTGAGTGTAATGCCACACTCCATCGTAAAACCTTGTTCCCAGAACTCAGCTCAATTAGATTACGCTAAACTCAATTAGCCATTTTTGTTGTTCATATGAACAAAATATAATTATATTCATTCCTATTACTTCATGAAAACAAAAATGTAAAACATTTCAGGCAATGTATGGCATGAAAAACAATGATTTTAATGATTTTAACAATGATTCATTTTAAGAGCCAACAATTTTTATCATGTTAGAGCTACAATGTGGCACAACAATTTTCAAATTATGTACAAGACATAATTTTTTTGTATTATGAAAATTTAGTTTTCCAGCATTTAAGACTTGTTTTAGAAAGTAACTATAATGATGAACAAAATGGTATATCTGGTTGGGCCTTTTTACAGCTGAAACAGAAATGTGGTATATGAACATGCATAGGATATGAGGACTTTATAATGTGAACCTCAACTGACTGGCTACAATCTATAGTATAATCACAACTTTATATATGTTTTATATTTGTTTGCAATTTTATATACAGATTAATATTTATTATTTTTATTATTATAATAGCTTATTTCAAATGCACCCATGAATTTAATGAAAATTTAGTGAAACTCTTTAGTTTCATATTAATGACTAAAAGAAATCCATCAGTTAAGACAAATAAGACTCTATTCTTTCAGGATGAAACAAATTCCTGCATATAACAGGAGGAAGAGTTAGCGTGTGCCTGTGTTATCCAATGAGCTGCATTGACTGAGCTGCTTTATTGGAGGATTTAGCACACTGCTGCCTTAGGAGGTGCTCTTTCACTATTTAGTCATTATTTTATCACTTTCAGCTCTGTGAGCTTTGCCTATATGTATAATTTTTTTCATATATATATATATATATATATATATATATATATATATATATATATATATATATATATATATATATATAATGTTTTGACATCAGTTAATGCAAATCAGCTGTGCAAGCCAAAGATAGTTCAGTCAAACAACAAATTTACTCCTCCGGATGTTCAAAGTGCACAGACTGAGTTTTAAAGGAAAAGTCTGGGAGCATAGCAATGTTTGAACTCATTTTCTGAAAACTGTTTCCAAACATGTACTCTTGTTAGAAATTATGTCTGGCCCTGTGAGACTAGCATCGTTTAAACCATTATATCTTCAGTAATTCTTCTTTACAGTTGACTTGTTCTGGAGAGATTTGATTAGCATGATGTTGATTGCTCAATGCAGCAGGGTTGTAAACTGAGGTGCTGTGTTAAACAGTGAGGGAATGCGTTTAATGTGTTACACTGATGTTATTAATCCTGCAGTGCTAATTCTGTTAAGATCACTAAATACAACATTCATTTTCCTTACACGCCCTGAGCAGCAGCAGACTGCTTCCATCATATATATATATATATATATATATATATATATATATGGAATAGTATAATAATATTATTATGGATTAATTGTGAAAAGTGAATATAATTATATTTAATAATCCAAAATGATGTAGATTATATCAACTTTTATATATTTTGGATTTATTTTATATCATTTCTAACAAAACCAGGTTAAAGCAGGAAAGAAGTTCTTGTGAGTAACAATGGAGTTGGTCAGTGTCCTAACATAACTGACACACACTGAATCCTGCAACACTCTCAGACAAGCTTATCATGATGTAATGCATTGCAATATCAGTACCACTATCATACTGTCCTCCTCACTCCTGCATTAGAGCATTAGACATTCATTAAATACCCCTATATTTAAAAAAGAATGCTGTGGGCCTGGTGTGTGTGTGTGTGTGTGTGTGTGTGTGTGTGTGTGTGTCTTTAGATAACTTATTACATAGATAATGTAAGTGCTGCTGCTGTCATGAACAACATGGTTAATATTGTTATTAGGGGTCCAAGCACCAAAAGTTGGTTGTATGGATTTGCACAAAAGTCATATACAGGACAAGATTCTGACATCATTTGTAAATTATGGGGCGTGGTCATACATGACGATGCTAATCTGTAACTGGATTTTTGATGATGATGACCTGAGTACTTAAAAAACATGACCACCATTGAGTAATCAGGTTTAAGCAGGCATTTGACAGGGTTAACACTGAGCTATCGTCATTACATTTGAATAGTAGGTTCCACTTTTAACTGATCTCTATCAGATTGAGCACTGGGAGCACAATTCATGTTTTTGCACACAAAAAACACCCATATGTCTTGTAAAACAGGTGTGCAATAAAAATTTTATATTTTCTGCTAATTCTTTTGCTGAATACATAAATTTATTTTTGTAGAATAGTCCTAGGATTTTTGCCCTATCTTTACAGTATTTGTGTCATATTACTCAGCAGAGTCTGAATCTTAATAATTATCAAAAACATGTTGAGATTTGTAAATAATATGGCTCCCACATTCCAATTAATCCTAGTAGGGAGAGCTTGGTTTACTCAAACAGCTGTAACTCAAGACTAGTTGGATGGATTCACATGAAACCTGAAAGGCATGTTTAGGCCAAGGTTCTGAGCAGGTCAGCAAAGTCTGAGGCATGGTCATCAACAGGGGGCTAAGCTGAAATAGGTGTTTCTCAGAAACTGTAAGTCTGATTGAACTGAAATGTATCAGCTGCATCGTTGTGCTAAGTGGATTTTTAATGGTGACTGGTTTACTTCAAAAGCTTGGACACCATCACCATCACAATCTTACACTAAGTATTAGCATTGAGTACAGATTAGCATTGATTATTATTGATTATTGATTCTTATTGTTTATCTATGGACTTTATATTGGTTTATATAACTTGGCAAGAACTGGGCATTGGGGCAATGTTTCAGAAGGTTGTTTGGACCCCACAGATCACTGCTTGTGGATTTATTTATTTATTTGTTTGTTTATATACTCTTATATAAGCTATAAACCACAGAAACCTGTGCCATAAGCTAAAATGATAGAATAATGACTTTTAAAGCAACCCAGTGGGGAAAAAATATTGATCTCTTAATCTGTTTTGCCAGTATGGTATTTTCAGCGTGCAGCCTGTAATTAATCATTTGTAATAAAACGTTCCCATCTCTGCCTCTACAGTTTTTAATGATATTCTCTCTCTGGATCTGTTAAAGCATTTTGTTTGTTCTAAAACTGCTGTATTTCTGACTTCCTTTCCTTCTTGTTCTCTTGTTTTCCATGTGCCTCAGCCTGATGAGTTAACCAATGCGCTGGAGATCAGTAATATTGTGTTCACCAGTCTGTTTTCCCTGGAGATGCTCCTGAAGCTGCTGGTGTATGGCCCTTTCGGCTACATCAAGAACCCTTACAACATTTTTGATGGCATTATTGTCGTAATAAGGTATGTGTGTGTGTCAGCAATGCAGGAGTTTAGAAGCACGCTGTCAGCATCACTGCAGCTGTAATATTTTGTCATGTTCATCATCGTTATTAGAATTCTTTCTGGCAGTTACTTCAAAATAGTGGCACCTTGACAAATTGCAGCCATTACTGAGCCTGTGACAGCTGGTAGCTGTTCAGTCTGGTAACTGTCAGCTGTCAGGATGATGATTTTGATTTCATATTCATGCACTGATATTTATGAATTTGCCTCTTTTATATGAAGATACTTGAAATCTCAGAGGAGTTAAGATTATTGCATGTATATTGTAAGTTACAAGATGTCTGTGTGTTTGTGTGTGGTGCAGTGTGTGGGAGATCGTGGGCCAGCAGGGTGGGGGTTTGTCAGTGCTGAGGACCTTCAGGTTGATGCGGGTGCTGAAGCTGGTGCGCTTCATGCCGGCGCTACAGAGACAGCTTGTGGTTCTGATGAAGACTATGGACAATGTGGCCACTTTCTGCATGCTGCTGATGCTCTTTATCTTCATCTTCAGGTCTGAACGAGTGAGAAGGAGGCCAGTTATGTATAAAACCCACTGTTAGCTCTAATTCACACCCCCAGAAATGCCAGTCTGTATATTGAAACTTATAAGATGCTGACAATTCTGTGATTTTAAGATATTGAGCCACAAAATTGTGACTCTCAATATTTCTGACATATTTTGTGGTATCTATATATTTATTTGTTAATATTTTGGTGTAAACCTTCTCACATATATTAATATTTTTCCCAAAAGTCAGACACAACCTAATAATTCCACAATAATTCCATAATTACATAAAATGTACCACTGGATAAAACTGTATGAAGTTTCTATGAATTTCTAACAAGCTGAAAACTTTCACTCTGTTTGAAACAGTATTTTGGGAATGCACCTGTTTGGGTGTAAGTTTGGCTCAGAGAGAGATGGTGACACAATGCCCGACCGCAAGAACTTTGACTCTTTGCTCTGGGCCATTGTCACAGTGTTTCAGGTAATTGTGCCCAATATAACATGAAAGCATTATTGTCTTTGACAACTCAGCTTTGATTTCAGTATATTTGTAAAAATAGAAGAGCGCTGAGTGTTGAATCTTTGACTGCCATCATTAGATCCTCACCCAGGAGGACTGGAATAAGGTTCTCTATAATGGCATGGCCTCCACCTCACCTGTGGCGGCTCTCTACTTCATCGCCCTGATGACCTTTGGGAATTATGTGCTGTTCAACTTGCTGGTGGCTATCTTAGTGGAGGGCTTCCAGACTGAGGTAGGGCAATCCTCAAATGATCACTCTCTCCCTCCATCATTTACTTTTTGTTGGCTCTCTGTCTTCCTTTTCTGCTCTCCTCCTTCCCTACCCCTGC
Source organism: Pangasianodon hypophthalmus (assembly GCF_027358585.1). NCBI lineage: Eukaryota > Metazoa > Chordata > Actinopteri > Siluriformes > Pangasiidae > Pangasianodon > Pangasianodon hypophthalmus. The sequence goes on from NC_069721.1 coordinate 11,902,229, forward strand.
CTGTCTTTCTCATTCTTTCCATTCCTCTCCTGCTGATCATATTCCAAGTCTGTCTTTTTCCCCTCAGCTATTCTCTGTACTCCTCTTCTTTCTCTCTTCGCTCTCCTTTTTCTCTAATGGTTTTCATTTTTTCAGCAGGCATTGATGAGTTCCTCGTTGCGTTTTCACTGTGGGAGCATCAATCTCATGCCAGCTCCGTGCTCTTGCTCACCTCAGAGCACTTTGTCTCGCATTCCTCCCTTCGGTTTCTCCTTTGGTTTTTTTCTCTGGTCTTATGCAAGCACTTATCACCCAACACATAGCAGCTATTCCTCTGTGGCAGGTATACAGACAGAAAGAAAACAAAGGGAAGAAAAGGATAACCCCTGGATAAATCAGACATGAAGGCTATACCCATGTATCATTTTTAGGTGGAGGGGGTTTTCTTTGAAAAGAGGTGCAGACTGGCTTCTACCCCATTTTAATTAAACACCATCTCTCTCACCGCAAGCTGTAAAAACAACCACTTTGATCTTCTCGCTTTAGACAGCCAATGATGAAGGGTGCATTTTTCACATTTAACACTACAGTGAAAATGGAATCTCAAAGTGGAAAAGTCAGTCTGTCAGACATTTTTACCATTCTCAGCAGCTGTTCTAGACATAGTCTAATAGTTTGAATTAATATACACATTTCTGTCAGAAACTTGTGAATCTGGTGGGGATTTTTAGTTCAGTTTGGAAACCATTTACGAAAAACATTTACAAACAACTTTACTACAAGATTGATAGATCCAGGCCAAGTGATTCTAAAACATTTACTAATTGCAGAAAGGTCTTGTTGAGGCTAATGGATAACAACTTTAGTTACCAGATGGAACATTATTCTTTTCTAAACACTTAACTGTGCCATTGAATTTGCTTTACTAAACATTGTTAAATGGCCAGAATGTGGTGGCTGGAGCTCAAAGTATCACCAGTCATTAAGGTGAACATGCCTGGTTGTCTTGTCTGCTTTTTTATTGCATAATGACAGAGGAAATTATTTTAGCCACTTTAAAGATATCAAAAATAAATGATCTATTATAATAAAAGATTTTCCAGAAAATTAGCCTGATGCTTTTTTTTTTTTTGCCTTCACAAAATAAGTACATTCCAAAATACCTCCATTTTCAACTTTAGTTACTCCACTGCCAAAGCACTTCTTTCCTTTTGCCTAACACATCCCAAAGGGGTTTACTTAATTTTTTTTAACCCACATCTTTTCCTTCAAACACAGCATTTATTTTTCGCTGGCTAAACTTTGCTGTGTGTCGAGGTTGCCAGGGAGACCATCAGATGAATGAGATATGTTAAGGAGAGAGATGCAGGTCCTGGACCTAAGCCCTGGCAGCACCGCACTGCCTCGGCCACTGCTTCAAGCAAATGCCTCCACGCAATCAGTTCATGGAAATGGGTGTGATCTCAGTTACACTAGCGTGTAATGTCAATTTCCTGACTCATTCAATCATTCAGTCTAAGTAAGCCAGTACTTTTTGTTGAACGCTTCCATTGCAGTTTCATTTGCTGCTGTGAGAAATATTACTTACTGCAGGGAATATAATGTTGAATTGCCGAGTTGTGAGAATTTATGTTAACAGCAAGTGTACGAATATCAATCTTCCTGTCTGTCTTTCTATCTATCTGCTATAGCAAATTGTGTATCTGTTTCTGATTTAAAAATATTTCTCCTTAATACTATGCTGCTTTTCTGTCTCTGTAACTACTTTCATATCTGCGTTAGAAAGAATATCTAACACATCTCCACTTTAGGAACTGGCCAAGAGGGAAGACTTGCATGGTCAGCTGAGCTGTATTCAGCTGCCAGTAGACTCAGGGGTATGTAGCACTCCTCTTGACATAACCCACTGCGACTAATCAGGAGGTCCCCAGAGTTTGTGCACGGTGTCACTTGTGGTTGTTTGCATAGAGGCAGATTTGTCTTTAAAGTCCCTCTTCAGGTTCACTTGCTTGATGCCTGCAGGCAAAATCCAAACCTTGCAAAGCCTCTTTATTTTATCTGGCTTGGAGAGGATGTTTTTGGGGCTTATGGAAAGCCACAGTGAAATCAGGCAAAGCCAGCCAGACTACCAAACAAAAGCAAATAAAAGGAATGGGAACTCACTTTAAATAGACTTGAAAATCACTCTGCACGAGATAGCTTAAAGTACTATCCCACATCCAAGAGTGATTTACCCTGTGTTATTGTTCATTTTGTTTGTTATCATAGCTTTCACTCCATGCCATCATTGGTAATACTACCAGTTATTCTTTTGGAATAACAGGACACTGAGATTGGAGGTTTGGTAATTATGGAAAACAAGCTCTTGATCCTGTTGAGGAGACTCTTTGTTCATTATTCTGGGCATCATCTCTTTTATTTTTTTCCTTTACCATCTATGCAGCTGTGCTAGGTGACACATGCAGTCAGAGGTCATAATGAGAGGTTAGCGTCAGATTCACACGACTGTCTCTCAACGTCATATCAAATGCAAAGTCACCTTTCTGTGAAACAGTAGTCATTAACATATTGCAGTTCATGTGAACGATTTTAATCAGTTGAGCAAGCCTAGTCTCCTCAAAAAGAAAAACTCGTCTTGTGAACAACCCCATACACACCCAGCATAGAATGAAGCTGATGATATTACCTACTAAAATTATTGCTACTTTCACTGACCTGCGATGACACCAGAGAGGCTTTTAGCTGTTTAGGCATTTATAAGGAAGGATGAAGCCAGTTGAGGTGATTGAGAAGGTCAGTTAAAGCCCCAAAAACCAATGAGCTCTGAAACATATCTCACCAGTCCTTCTGGTCTGTCTCCACTGAGAAAGACCACATGGTACTGAAGATTTAGATTGCCAAATCACAGTCACACAGACATCTGCCCTACTAACTCCACATGGCTGGCTCCAGGTGAAGAACTACACAGGGTGATGATGCTAACGTAAAGAGTGAAAGCACACACGGGCAAGCAAAAAGTGTGGAAAATGGTTTGTACTGCCACCTACAAACCTATCACAGCTGTGCTTATTGTGTTTTGTTCTTCACCGCATATAAGGCAAGATCTCTTTTCCATTCTTGATTTTTCACATTCAGAAATCTTTTGAAGTTCTTTTGTTTTTGCTCACATTGTACTTGATGTTGTGCCCTCCCATCTTGACAAGTCCTGTTCAGTGTTCACTATTCTTTGTTTTAGCCATGGTAGGAAATAATTATTGTTTTATTGTCCAATAATCCCACTGGTTTCAGGCTCTTTCACACATCCATCAGTCAGTTGTCACCTTTTGTTGCAAAAACAATTGCTCAAAAACTTGGAGTTTGGACTGGATTGTTTTAAAGTGAAACCAGTGGGAGGCACTGACATTAGTTAGAAAGGTTTGTCAGAATAGATTTTACTCTTTCTCTTTCTCTTTTAATCCTTCTCATCTCCCAGTTTGAACATCATAGTGCTGTAAGTATGAAAGTCATATACCAAAAGGGAATGCAAAATTAATTAGTTTGGCATCAATTTCATGACCAAGAACTCCACTGTTAATTGCCTTATTCATTTGGATGCCTTTTTCCCAGTCCAATTTGCTCCTGCTTTTCATGTCAGAAATCACCAGATGGTCACCTCAGAAAGTTATTTTAAACTTTACAATAGAAATATTATAAGATATCTGATTTTATTAATATACACAGATTAAAATTCCAGGTTCATAGCTTCAGTCTTACCTGTGATAAAGTTTTTTATTGGCTAGATTATACACTTTATCTTTATTTATTTATTTTTTTAAATAACTTTTCCTGTACATTTTTTTTGTATACTCTTCATTTTGTCATGTTACCTTGATAGAATAAGGTTGCAATTTCATTGTGTTTACAGAAGGAATGACAGAAGGAATGAAATGGAATGGTGTTGAAGGAGAGAGAAATAGAGTGAGAGAGCGCAAGAGAGAGAGAGAGAATGAATCTTAACTGGTGCTGCTGTTCTGACAAACCACCCAAGGCTGAAGTTTTGCACTAGACCACACTGAAACACTGGGTTTATGGAGACTGTAGAGGGAGGGGGGGATACAAGCAAAAATAAAGAGACACAAGCCTCTGATAAAAATAGCAGAGTTTATTTCTACAGTGCAATTATTGAATGTGTCTGTTCTACTAATGCTGTTCTTCCAGTGGGCTGGGGGAAAAAAAATCCCGCACATATTCAACACCATGTGGATTCGTATTTACACAAATAAAGCAGATGGTCTAATCATGAGATCATCTTCTGAGAAATACATGTGAGTGATACATTTGAAAAATATTTAGACCTTGTATAAGCAAACAGCTAATTCAGTGATGACAGTGGTTTCAGAGTGGTGCTGCACTGCAGACTGAGACTGTCCATGCATGACTCTCCCATGGATCACAGTCGCTCTCTGACCTTTAGGTGTGAGGGCTGCTGGGATTGGAAGGCCAGACCTGCACTGAACTTCCTGTCTATGGTATCTATTTCCACACTGCCATGAGTCACCCTCTTGTCCTGCACTAACACCTTTTCTCTTTCCACCTAAGGGGGATGGCTCCAAGTCGGGCTCAGAAGCAGATTTCTATACACGAAGCATTGATGATGTGCGCAGAAGCAAAAAAGATGTGTCGGCTTCATCTGGTGAGATCTTTCCCTTGTGCAAACATTCATGTTCTCTGTAATTATTGTTTTACTATTAGTATTATCATTGAAAAAATATTTTTATGAAACATTACATTATTATTTTACTGTGCTGTATTGCTGTCAAACACTGTGTGAGTTTAGATATCTGACCTTATTTCCTCTCTTGTGATTTTCTGTTCTTTGCACCCTCCCTTTACTAGGGGCTAAGGGCATGCTGAAACATTAATGTTAGAAAATGTACCTCATGTATTTTTCAGCTATCTGCCATGTCTTCTAGAGGAACCTGATGTTCAATGTGTGTCCTACCTCTTCCTGTCACTCTTGATTATAGTAGTGCCCATCAATGGCCATGTGGATCTGAAGGCCAGCCTTACACCTCCACTTATCACCCACACGGCTGCTACGCCTATGCCTGTGCCCAAGATCTCAGGAGGAGAAGACCTTGCTTTGGGCTACGAGTCACGCAGGGGCAGCAATGTTTCCATGGAGCCTGGCTGCCATGACAAGACTCCGGTCAGTATCGTGAAGCCTGATTTAAGCTCAATCAGAAATGCTTATGAGGACAGGCCAAACTGAATTTCTTAAAGCCTGGGCTGTTCCTGGCTTTTTATTTATTTATTTATTTTTTAATAACAGTAGGTGGTTCTTAACTTTGTAGGCTGTCAACCAAACAATGGAGCATTGTGTTAAACTGATCTACAAGCAAAAGCAAACATTTATTTGTTGTGTAGTCAAACAAAATTTGGGACACTTACATAAAGTTGTAGATATTACAGGTTTTGTCTGTCTTGGGCAAAATACTTGCAGTGAGGTAAGCTAAAAGACATGTAGTTTAGCTTGCTGTTCTTTGGAGAATTTTTGCTATAATACAAGCCACATGAAAAAAGTACGTAACCAAACTACATTAAAGCTACAGTTGAGTCTAAAGATTTGTATACCCTTAGGATATGAGGATGCAAAATTTAGAAGCAATTTAGAAGCACTGATTGCATTAGGTCTCAGATGTGCCTTACTTATAATAAACAGCAAAAATGGTCAAATGGTGTATTTTAAGATGACTATGAAAGAAAAAACTAAATTAAATATCTTTCTGAATGTATTCAGAGAAGTATTCTCTAATTACTCTTGCATCCTCTAAACGGGTTGTGATTCTCTCAGTTGTAATATACAAATAGTAATCAAAAGAAACTGACTGACAAACAAATTTGTTAATGTGATTTGTTGTTTTTATTTCTAAATGCACAGTTAAGAAAAAAGTCCCTAAGTCCCTACGCACTGACTGCATAAGAAGCTCTATTGCGTTATATATATACATACACACACATTAGAATACAAATGAAAAGAATCTTTTTAGTGCAAATGAAAAGAATACACATGTAAAGATGTTTTATTTATCAGTGCTCTGCTAGTATTCAGTCAAAAAAAAGTTGATCTACAAACTACTTTATTTAAAAAGGAACAACCATACTCCCTCTCTGCTGGGGAATATAGTTAGTTAGTTAGTACATTTTGTCAGAGGAATATTCAAAGTTCCTGCCAATTGCCCATATGCCCTTTATACGTCATTGCTGGCCAGTTGCTGCGGAGGTGGGTGGCACATTGAGACTTTTCTATTTCAGGGAATGACTTTTTCTCAACTTCCTGCCTCACCTCTCCTTCTCTGAAGTGCTCTTCTTACTTTCCAAAGGTTTTTTGAAGGAAGAATATACCAGACTTCAGTCAGTTTGAATATGATTTGATGACTCAACAGCAATATGCGCTGTGAAAGTAAACATGCAAGTCTCTCTGGTTGCAGAATACAAGGTTTTGTAAAAATCTGACCATAAACAATCTGATCTGAGAATATTGTAAGTTCCTCCTGCTGTTCCTCTTGCAGTCGAGTGTGCGGAGCTCCCCGCATGCCCCCTGGAGTTCCAGCAGCAGCTGGAACAGTCGACGCTCCAGTTGGAACAGTCTGGGCCGAGCCCCGAGCTTGAAGAGGCAGAAGCGGCAGTCGGGCGAGCGGCGCTCCTTGCTCTCCGGAGACAGCCACTCCAGCTCTGATGAGGATGGTGCTGGAGGGGGAGGAAGGATGTTGGAAGGTGATAACGTTTCCCTCAGCAGGACAGATTCTTTTGGCCAAAGGCCACGGCACAGACGCATGGAGTCTCTGGAGACACGCAGCTCGTTTGACCTGCCTCCGGACACACTGCAGGTGCCGTACCTGCACAGATCGGCTAGCATCCACAGCACACGGCCACCAAATCTGATCAGCAATGGCAAGAGCTCGCCCACGGGAGCCACCACGCAGCTCTCATTAGATGATCATCACAGTGAGGATGACAATGCTGACGAGGAGGGAAACCTGGTAAGAACAGCTGCAGCACTTATTTGCTGCATATTAAGAGTTGATATAGAGGAATTGCTGACTCTACAGGAGGAAAAGAGTTTTTTCTCTTTAAGCATAACTCACATGGAATGTACATCCTTACTTTTTCTTCTTGTTATTTATTTATTTTTTTTTGCAGAGTCGAAGAGCTCGTCTGTACCGCTGGCTGGAGCGTAAGCAGCCTGAATGGTGCAGGCAGAGAACCACCTGGTCTCTCTATCTCTTTCCTCCTGAGTCCAGGTGATCCTGCTTATTCTCCTGCCGTATATGCAGTGTCTGCCATTTTGCACTAAAGGCACACTCAAACTGTCCGTTTAGTCGGTTTTGCCCTATTCTCATGTGCTTTGGAGTAAGAACGAGCCTGGGGAACCTCCCAGAGCTTTCAGCCTCAACGCACACATGCACAGACCACTGTTTTGGCCCTGTCTCTTCCCATCCTCACACTAAGCTTTATAGAGTACTTATTAGAGATAAAAAAGAGGGGAGAAAACCCAGCTTTGCACAGTGCATTCTGCCAGCACTTTACTAATTAAACATCAGTCACACATCCTCCTCCTCCTGAAGTGTGCCCAAAAGGATGCAGATTCTCACCACGCTGCACATTCAGATGCTGATCTCATTATCCTCTGTGCAGAGCAGCACCGCTTAGATGCAAGTGCTTATGTCTGTAACCACAGTTAAGGTTAGAATGTGAATTCTTGCTTAAAATGAGGCTAGGATTTATCTTTGTTACCTGTTTGGCAAGACAGTCACATCGTCTGTCGTATATACATTAAATTACAGTGGAAGTCTAAGCTGCACTGTACCTTCTTGTTTAGGAAATTTCCTGTTAGGAGTCTGGAGCTCTGTCTCAAATGCTGTATTTTGCATATGATTAGTGCTAGTGGGTTCACGCATACATGAGATATAGTGTGCTGTTAATACCCGAATTATGTAATGTCACAGAAAAATGAAGCATGGACCATTGGAGACATTTGCACTCATCATTTGCAGTGTGTTTTACGTAGCAGAAGTCAGCTGCTGCAATTATTATTATTATTGTTTTTATTAAATGTCATTTCCATTTATGTCCTTTAGTTAGCATTTATTTCGTTATTATTTGACAGAAAGATCAGATGTTGCCTATACTGTATTTTAGATGTAGGTTGAGAATGTCTCGCATCTCACTATTCAGCCCACTATATCTGTCCTTACAGAGTGAGAGATTAGAGCTGGGGAAAGGATGTTGGCATGACTACTCGTCGGAGTTGTCACTAGGGATGAGCGATATGATGATATGAACTTTATATAGCCAAAAGTTTGTGGACACCTGACCATCACACCCACATCATTATAGATTTAGTCCCCCTAACATCTCATTATAGATTTAGTCCCCCTTTACTGTTATAGTAGCCTCCACTCTTCGGGGAAGGCTTTCCGCTAGATTATGTGGCTATGGGGATTTGTCCATTCAGCCACAGAAGCATTTGTGAGGTCAGGCTCTAATGTTGGATGAGGAAGCCTGGCATGTAGTCAGCATTCCAGTTCATCCCAAAGGTGTTCGGTGGGGTTGATGTTAGGACTCTGTGCAGGTCACTCGAGTTCTTCCACACCGAACTTGGCAAACCACGTGTCCATGGACCTCACTTTGTGCCCAGGGGCATTGTCATGCTGGAACAGGTTTGGGCCCCTTAATTCCAGTGAAGGGAAATCTTAATGCAACAGCATATGAAGACATTCTAGACAATTGTGTGCTTCCAATTTTGTCGCAACAGTTTGGGGAAGTCCCACATATGGCTGTGATGGTCACGTTTCCACAAACTTTTGGCTGTATAGTGTATTATGGAAGTATATGGATTGGAGTAAAGTAGTAGCACACTATCTACTAGTCTGCTAAAACATGAGTTATGCATTGTAGCTCATTCTTCTGCCGTAATTTCAGAATCTAAATTTTTTCTTTTTATGTTCATGCAACCCAATAAGCAATCATACTTGCAAACATAAACACAACGCCTCTTGCAATGATTTTCTAATGGCTCTTAAGCATTGAGAATGGCACAAGTGAGGCTAATATCATGCAGTCTATACTTGCCCTAAAATTATATAATTACTGGATAATCTGCATTAATTCTTTCATGCTGTATCTGTATTCTAAGTGCCTGACTTCATCATATCTTACAGGATTCGTGTGAGCTGCAATAAAATCATCACGCACAAGATGTTTGACCATGTGGTGCTTGTTATTATCTTCCTCAACTGCATCACCATTGCCATGGAGAGGCCCAAGATTGAGGCAAAGAGTCCTGTGAGTGCACATCAACACAAACATAGTCACATTTGATTAGAGGATCAGAAGATCGGTAAGGCCGGTATTTAGTGATCTCATAGGCATAGCTAGTGCAGCTTGTTTCTAAGGCAAAGCTCAGTCACTGTAATGATAATAGATTCAGTTATCTGCAAGGACTCTCTTTGGCTAATTGGTAAGAATGTACCAGAATATGTTAATAGATAGGTAGATGATCTGGAAATCAACACATAATTTGCCTAATGTTTGAAAGACAAATGAAGAAGCTACACACCAAATCACACCCACAAATTAAAAACACATTTCACTATATTTCAGCAATCGGAAGCATTAAATTGCACATGAATTGAATTTCGTATTTAATAGGTGCACCGTTTGCTGTGGTTCAGCCTCATTAGAATGAACACATTTGGTAAATGAATGATTATGCAGGATTTAGAGGACGAGAGTGTAAAAGGATTCTATTTCTTCTTCTTGCCTCTTTTCAGTCCCACATGAAAGATTAGCAGAGTTTAAGAGTTTATTCTCATTATGAGTTTGACAGTTGCCCACATAGTCAGCAGCAAAATAATACAGATGAAGGTAAAGGTCTCTGAAATTGCCAGCAAGAAGGGGTTTCTATAGAGTGTGTTATCGTAATGGCGCATCACACTCAACTCACTGTCAGGATGTCAAGAGGAGATGCCAAAATATTGCATGAAAAATGATCTTCTCAGATCTCCTTCACATCAGTATATACAGCAGTTACAGAGGCACTGGAGGTTGTGACTCTTTGTTTTAGGTAGTTATGTAAAATTGTTATGTAATTAGTTCATTAGTTCTTTTTAATCCCCTTCAGGTTTGTGACACTATGAAAGATTTAGATTTAATTGGCTCATTTACAATGCAGTTATTTGTGGAGCCCGTTTTAGCCTTTGATGAAAATATCTTTGCCAAGATTTGGCTTTGCTTTTGCATACATGGCCCCATCTCACAGTAAGCATGGCATCTTCAGAAAAGACAGCTTTGATATTTTTAATATTCTTTTCATTCAAGTGTTATTTCAGCAGGGAATAACCCCAGCTGGTGATGTTACCAGAGGGCCTATACGTGCTCACTATAAATAATGACCAAATGATTAGTTTAGGCATTATGATAATAAAAAGCATGCACAGAACTTACAGACACAATATATATTTGCGTTAAAAACATGCACAGCCAAATTAATCTGCCAAAATAGCACTGAGATGGCTCAGGGGCTTTTTCAATCCTGGTATGGTAGGGAAATTAAAATTAAATCTTTTTTATTATTACATTTAGTGATGGTCAGTGAAGTTACAAGTGTGAACCAATCTAACAAACCACTGCAATTATACATATTTTTAAATGTCAACCCAGTTGTAATGCTGCCTGGTAATTTCTATAATAGTGCCTTGGAACTAAAAAGCCATTGATGCGTATGACAATGTAATGTAAAAGATATTTCAGAGAACATGCTTCAATATTCACATAAATAATGTGAAAATATTAACAAATGATTTCTCAAAGGGGTAAGGTCTGTATATGCTGCGTTCATTTGTTTATTTTGTTTAAAAATGAGAATGGGAAAACAAGGAAACTGCTTTTTATTTTATTTGTTTTACTTGGTAAACATTAAAATAGGATTTTTTTTTTCCATAATTTTTTTTTTTAATAAAATATTGACTCTCTGCTTGTTTCATCACACAAAGTCTAGAAATGAAATATTCATCATCTAAATATGAGTACAAGTAAACTATTCTCTGTTGAAGATGTGTACTCTGGACCCTTATTGTGTTTTGTATTTTGTGTTTTCATAAAACATGCTAAAAATCAGATCAATGTATGCAGAAATAAGTTTTGGTTATGTCAGGGGAATATAGAAAATCAAGAAGTGCCATCATTAACAGAAACATAAAATTCTTCCTCATATACTGTTTCCAGAAGGGATGATTTAATATTACAATATTTGAAAATCAACCTGTGTGTGAATGAGTGTGTGTGTGTGTGTCTGTAGGGCTGGACTTGTGTTATATCATCTAAAGTGGAATATCTCTTGCTTTCAAGTAATCACATTACTGTATAGTATTAACATACAGTACATGATTGGTGATGGCATATGTGGATAATATACAGAGAATACAGATTTGCATGCATTGCTGTCTGTCTGTGAGTGAAGTGTGTGGGTTTGACTCGAGGGAGATCTGCTCGGCACATAAGCAGCAGGTCTCTAATAGACAGCTGAAGGAGAAGGTACTAGTGTGAGTAAGCATAGATCACAGGGGGCCATTATGATAAATTTATCTGTTTCCTGAATAGATTTTACTCCATTTTTTTCCCAAAGAAAGCCCAGGGTAGGTGGCAAGTCATGCAGTACTGAAATGCTTCTTTTTTTTTTACAGAGCTGAAGGCATTTAGAGGTCACAGGCTTATGATTTGGATGGGAAGGACAAGTGAAAAGGCTTGAAATAGAAATTAATGCAAATGGACTGTGTTCAGTCATTGTGCAATGGTATTTATTTTCCTTCTGTGTCACACACAAAATGGTGGAGGCTTCTGAAGCTATTGGCAAAAATGATCCAAAAGCTATTCTGATGTTTTTTCTTTTTTTTTGTAAGTTATTGTTTTTTAGACACATTGTGAAGCCTGGGAAAGCTAGTTTTCCTTTCTGTTTTCCATCCTTTTTTTTTTCCCCCAAGTCTAGCATATGTAATCTGATTTTAACTTTTTGTAACTTTTTTTCTCTGAGACTTTATGGTTTGATCACCTCTCTCTGAACCTGCATAGTAAAGCTATCACGTGTGTGTACTTGCAATGGTTACTCTTTTTTAGGTTAATGTGTAAGTGTATAGAAAAAAAGAAAGGAAAAGTGTACAAATCTATATCTTTGCTTGTAGTACCATGACGGGTACATCTTTTGTACAATTTCTATGCAGTTTTAGTGCATTTATGTATATACCTTTATGATTTAGGGTCCATAATTGGACCTTGCCCCCCTGCTGTATGTTTAATTAGATTTTACAGTGTGGCGCCTGCCCAGGTATAAAGTTCATATTAAAGCTCCCACCCTAGCAACAAGGAAAGGTATCCTTTTCCTGAGTGTTTTCCCACTTCATGCCCAGTTTTCCCACTTCATGCCCAGTTTTCCCACTTCATGCCCAGTTTTCCCAAGATAGAATCCACCGTGATCCTGACCAGAATAAAATGGTTGCTGAAGATGATAGTATCCTTTTTTCCCTTTTCTTAGTGTGTATCTACATTAGACCTTGATAACATTCTTTTTTCAAAATTGCTAATATGTGTTTCTTTAAATATTATAATGGACAATGCCATCATTCAAATATGACTCCTTCAAACCTGCATTTTATAGTATGGCCACAAAGAGGCAGTAGTTTTCCCCAGTGCCCTCTGCTTAACACCTGTCTGTCATGCTTATAGCCTCTTCCATCTCAGAATGAACTTTACTGTAGTTACACAGGATGGTGGTTCTCTCCAAGTACTTGCTGCTTGGGAATTTGCACTAATGGTCAAACGGGTTGAGCATACTGTATCTTTGAAAGAATCTCTGCCAAATGAGCCAATTCCTTGACAAAGAATTTTCTGATTTTGGTTGTGTATCCCTTCTTTCTCATGTTTGTAGCTTGTGCATTTTGATTGACTTTATGTGACTTGTGGATGGCTCACCTGAAATATCAGTTGGGAAACTGATTAGCTGTGATAATCTTGGAGCATGTAACAGGATGATAAATTTAAAGATGTGTGGTTTTCATATGTGGTTTTCTGCAGATACAGTAGATCCAGATTTTAGAGTTTTTATTGAAATTTTCCAGCTCGTTCTTGTTGTTACGCTTAAAAGCATACAATTGCCAAATACTTGCAATAGTTTTCTTTTTAGCAACCAGATCATGACCCTAGGTATTAAATCCTGAGTGTTTTCCCACTTCATGCCCAGTTTTCCCAAGATAGGCTCCGAATCCACCGTGATCCTGACCAGAATAAAATGGTTGCTGAAGATGAATAAATCATGACTAGTTGCTCAAGCCAATGTCTCGATTGCACACAGGCGAATTTCATCTACTCTTACACTTACTCGCATACTCAATTAAGAGTCAAATATGTTTCATGTCAAAAATAATATTACTGTTCATCATTGTTAACATTGTGACAATAAAATTTAACTGACATGCCTAATTAACATGTATTCACAGACTAGCTCTCTCCCTGCCTGTCTCACCTCACATGTTCAATTTAATTTTCAGAACTTTTTAACTTTAATTGGATACATTGCTCTTCATGCCCTTACGCCAGTCACAGTCCCACGATGAAGTCTCTTTATAGTAATGGGTAGCTCGCTGAGCTTAGATGTGTGACATTAATACTTCATGAGGACTTTTTTTCATTTAGATATTAACAAATGCCATCAGACTCCACACCTGAGCCTCCTGTAACAAGTGTATGCTTTTCAGCAAGTGTGCCATTTCAGAACTTAATGTAATAAGCAATAGATTGGGGTGGAGGGATGGAGCAAGTGGAATTGTAGTAAGATTTATTTAGTAAGCACTCTGCGCTTGTGTGTATTGGAGAGAGCAGAATTTCAACAGTTAGAAGCTCTGACAGATAGACGAAGGCTGGAGGTGACTGACCGAGACCCTATGGGATCCAGACGTTAAGCGCTCTGGCATGGTCTTCCTCATTCATAAACTCACAAATGCACATATTGTGTGCCAGTAATGAATGAAAACATGCTCACAGCAGAACCAAGACAGATAAATGCTGCAGATATGATGTCAGTGTGAGACCATCTCTAACAGTACGGAGCTGAGGCAGTCTGTAGATACTGTAAGACGCAGTCATGGGGTCTGGTGCTTCACGCAAAAGGACGAGCAGAATAAATAAGGAGGAGAGATGGTGATGGCCACATTCCTGCCGAAATGCTGTTTTTCTTTCCCTGAACCATGTTTAAATAGTAAGGCAGTCTCTCATCCCTTTGCATATGGTTTCCTTTAGTATGGGCCTCAGGTCCTGAGCCAAGTTTGTGACAGCTATGATAAATGAAAAAAAAAAAAATCAGCTGACTCCTTCCGCTTTACCATCAACTTTTTGCATAGCCTGAATCATAAATGTGCGTTTGAGGCATTATTGTACGCCAAGTAACAAGTGTTAATGCTACCTGAAGTAGTGCAGGGTACAGCCAGTGTCTGATCATCAGCCAGCACTATGAGCATGGAGCTAATCATCAACGCCTTTATCCAGGACAAAGCTGGGCTGGTGAAGGGCAAAGAGAAGAAACAGTTTATACCTGACACGAGAGAAATTAGTGTGAGATTTGCCTGTACACTTTTTACCACAGTAGATGGGTAGATCTTTCAGGCTGTGCTGCAAACGGTCCCAAGTCAGCAATGAGTTCAAATGTATTTGACAAGACTGCTTTATGCATTTTCCACCTGAGAGCATAGAGGAAGCATGGCTGAGGAGAGAAAGAATTTATACACACAGGGTTCCTCTCAACTAGCGGAAAATAACAGACTTGTAATTAAAAGTTAAAAGTTACTAATTAAAACCTATTAATTAAAAATGAAAACTAATTAAAAGTTGTATGACGTCTGTTGCGTGCAATCGATCGCACCACCTTAAAATGATGAAGGTGTAATAAACAGCAATGTTCTGCATATTCTAGAAGGGTTTATATGAATTTATCAAATTTGTTTAAGTGCATTTTCAAGTAGTAATTTCTTAATTACTTAATTAGGGATAAATTCACAGTGATAAATTCAAATATTTACAATATATTTTTGTGAATCCATTTATTTCTGTAAAGCTGCTTTGTGACAATGTCCATTGTTAAAAGCGCTATACAAATAAAATTGAATTGAATTGAATTAATTTGTTGGGATTAAGCAAAAATAATCCCAACAAATTAAGAAATAACTACTACTTATAATAAATTACTTTATTATAAAATAACCCATTTTATAACTGAATCTAGCAGCTTCAGGGTTCAGTGTGTAATCCTGTGCTCAGGTTACTGTCTGTGCTGTGTTTACCTCTGTGTGTTTGTGGATTCTCTCCGACTGTACTCTGGTGTCGTCCTGGTGTCCAAAAAACATGCTGGTAGGCTGTTTGGCTACTTTAAATTGGCCCTAGGTCTGAGTGTGTGTGATACGCCGCAATAGACTGGGGTATCACATCCGCCACCAAAACTGACCTGCTTGGCCAGGATAAAGCATCTACTACAGATGAATAAATCAGTGATTATTTATGATAAACACAATATCAATAATATATCACAGCACTGGTGAATTCTCAAATCTGATTGCTCAGAAGGTGTTGATTAATATTCTATTATAGCAGCTTGGACTGTAGTATCACCTGTAATTCAAATCATAGGTTTATATTAATGCATTCACTCTATCATTTCTCCATATAATAATAAAAGGAGTTTAAAAAAAAAAGGTTATTTAACAAATCGTTGATATGTTGAAGATTTCTGTAAGCAGACATTTATTTAACATTTATGGAAAGCGTCTGGAGTATGAACAGTCAGTAACTTTTTTGCCTCAGAAGAGTCTTCAGGACAGAGGAATTAGCAATTTAGAGTTTCTCAGTAACATGACAAGCTGCAGTTTTTGTCTTAACTTCAAGAGAAAAAAAGAGCCTTGTGAGGGAATGACTGTTTATAGCTGCTGTAACATAAATGATAACAGCAACTAACTTGTCTTGTGGATATTGCACAATATTTAGTGTACAAATATAAATATGTGGAATAAAAAAAATTAGCATTGGTAAATTGCTGTGGAGGAATAAAATACTTTTTGACATGCTGTTGTTGCAAAATCAAAATTAGCTTTGGGATGGGAACGGCATCACACCATCCCATCATTGATTATTTTTCTATAACATCATGGTCTGTCATGTTTATTCTTTTTTCTTATACAGTGGTAGAGGATTTTAACTATGCTTGGTAGATCTGAGGGCGCTGTAGTGTGGACTTGGCATCAGAGGGGCTTGTCAGCTGTAGAAAGAAAAGTTTACAGAACTGGCTCAGATTTTTTTTTTAAGACTTACCTGTTTCCTTTCTACTCTTTTCATCTTTTCACACATTTGCGTATAACTACACTGTACATTTCCATTTTAACCTGTTTGATTAATTTCCTGCAAAGTTACAAATGGGAACTGACTTCTTTGGGGTAGGATTACTACAGTGCTCATTACCTGCTGAGGTAAATAACATTACCCATTGAGTCTGATAAACAGTTTCTCATGAACAGTTTCTGTATGTTTGTGTGTGTATTTGTGTGTGTCTGTGAGATGTTAATGCATTTGGAGTACTCTATGCGTGGGCAGAGTCACAGCTCCATAGCTAACTTCACAGGAGGCACCTCTAATGTGTGATATGGCTCACATGCTCACACACATAAACAGTGAGGACTGCATTATGTGTGATACTGCAATGACTAAGACGTCTCTTTCTTTCCTCGTCTTGCTCTCTCCACAGGAGCGTATATTCCTGACGGTGTCCAACTACATCTTCACAGCCATCTTCGTGACTGAAATGACAATAAAGGTAGGAGGTAACACTGGCATTTGCTTGGGTGTGGGCTCATTGGTCATCTCCGATGGGGGGGTTGGGGCGGTGAACCCTGCCTCATGTAAGTGTTTGTAAATTAATGCTCAATGCATTTCTGCTTTAGATCAGCATGGCCAGAGCAGTCCCACTCATCACATTCATAGATACTTGGACAAAGGCTGAAACAGTGTTCTCTCTCTGACGGCTTCAACTTCCCTCAAATAGCTAAATTTAAAAATTCCAACATACGAAATGCAAACTGAAGAAAAGGCAGCCATTAAGTCCACCTTTAAGATGTGCCTTCAACTTTCAGTGCTACGTTTGTTAGTACTACACAGAAAGGATTGTCTGCCAGATATTCAAATCACTAGCATTGAAATGGATGAACATGCCGAGACCTCTCAAGAGAAGCCAGAAAAGTTCACAGGTGTCATTCAGTGAGGTCTAGGCTTTCTATTTTGAGAGCTGCTATATGCCAGGTCACGCCCACTCAAGAGATTTCAAATGAAAATCATGCTAGAGAATAATCTTACTCACCGGAGGTTAATTAACAACGCCTTACAAAAAGTGTCTAGGGCAAAGAGTGAGGGAGACGGGAGGGGTGCTGCAGGGGTGCGGCTCTCTCTGCCTGACGTGCCTTTGTTCAGGTGAGGGTTTGATCATGTCGTCATTTGATATATTCATGTGCAGTGCATTAGGAGCATTCGCATTTCTCCTGGGGAAGTCTTTTTTGGGGAGTTGATCCTATTTTTTGTCTGATTTGTTTACCTCTGCTGCTGTGAGCTCATCTTAGATCATACTGTGCCACTAAGTTACTGCACAGGCTCAGCTCATAACTGCTATTGTAGTACAGCAAAGATCCTATGAGAATCTAGGAAACATATCTTTTAAATACGCACTTAAAACAGGAGATTATGGTAAAGTTTCTGCCAGAATACACATTAGTTTTTTTTTCAGGTGGCAGAGATGGTGACAGTTGCAGTTTTAGAATCTTTATTTTTAAACAGGCAAATGAATCCAACCCGTGAGGCAGAACCAAAGTCGGAGTAGAGGCAGAAGTCAGGTGATGTGCAAACAGAGTTAACTGGGCAAAAGACAAAGGCATAAACCAAATAACCAGCAACGTAGTCATGACCAAGAACACTAGCGCAGAATAACAAAGGGCTTGGTATCACAAGTACGAGACACTGAGCGTATACTTCACAATGAAAACTAAGTGTCCTTAAGTAGTGTGGCAGTGATTATGTCATTGGCTGTGTGATGGGTGCTGTAGTCTTCAGCGGCTATGTTTGTAGGCTGCTCTGTTCTGGGAGTTGTAGTTGGCGGTCATGCTTTTAGGTCACTCTGTGTTACTTGGAGTAGGAAGCAACACAGTTTCCGGCATTGATGTGAGAGTTTTGAGTTTGATTTTTAAAAAAGAGTTAATATATGATAACATACATAATATACTATAATATGATATAATATAATATAATATAATATAATATAATATAATATAATATAATATAATATAATATAATATAATATAATATAATATAATATAATATAATGTAATGTAATATAATGTAATATAATATAATATAATATAATGCAATACAAAACCATACAATACAATACAATATAATTCAACATCCAACAGTGTGTTTGAATTCTCAAATCAGAAGGTATGGATTAATTTTCTATAAGAGCATGACTCTGATAGTAGTTCTGGTTGTAACATACAATGATATGTTTATATTAATGCACTTGTTTGAATTATTATTATTATTTCTATTGTAACAGCTCATTCACAAGGGCTTTTATTGGCAGAACTCCACATAAAATAAAATTTAAACAAAAAGTGATTAAGAAAACGTGTTGTTTAGTATAGAAAAACCTATAATCACTGTTGTAGGTTGAGCATTTATGTAAAAAAACATTTATTTAACATTTAAGGAAGGAATCTCCAGTTTCAGTTCATTGTAATGGTCAGCAGGTTTTCCCCCATGGGAGAGTCTTCAGGACTGGTGACTTTGCTCTTTCCAGTTTCTCGATAACATGACAAGCATGACATTTTACTGTTTTATTAACTTCAGGAGAAAGGAAAAAGAGAGACTGAGGAGGAAATGACTGTTTATAGCTGTGACAAGTAATAACAGAAAATCACTTTTTTTGCAAACATTTCGTAATATTAAATGTAATAATTAAATGCTTTAGGGTGTGCTGTTATAGAATAATCAGTAATCAACGTTGGGGTTGCAGTGGGCCTGTTATTTGTTTAGGGACTGTATCATACCACCCTGGTGTGGATTATTTTCCCAAAATTACAGCATGCCCCGTAATGTTTTATTCCTTACATAATATAATATAATATAATATAATATAATATAATATAATATAATGTGATATAATATAATATAATATAATGTATTTTTTATATATATGTAATATATCCTGAGCAAAGTTAGTTCAGTTAGTGATTGCTCATCTGTGTGTGTGTGTGTGTGTGTGTGTGTGTGTGTGTGCTGAAGGTGGTGGCCCTGGGCTGGTGTTTTGGGGAGAAGTCATACCTGAAGAGCAGCTGGAATGTTTTGGATGGGATGCTGGTGCTCATCTCAGTCATTGACATCCTGGTGTCTATGATCTCAAACAGTGGCACTAAGATCTTGGGCATGCTGCGTGTGCTGAGGCTGCTGAGAACTCTACGCCCCCTCCGGTATGTATTTATACTGCTGTTCTGCTAATTTGCTCTGCTCTAACTCTCATGTTTTCTCATCTCTATGTTCTGGAATGTATAAATGAATCACACTGAATTTTAAATTGAAATAAAAACTTATATATAATAATACACAGTGAACAACAAGCTGGCAGTCTGAGTATCAGTAAGTCTTAACCTAAGTGTAAAAAAAAAAAAAAAAAGCAAAAAGTTTCTTTTTGCATTTACTTTATTTCAGCGAATTCAAAACAGATGTTCAACATTCAGTAATCTATGGGATTATGCAGAAAAAGCTCTATCTGAAATTCCAGTCTACAGGGTTTAGTCAGAAAGTTGATATTTTCTCCTATGAGATGCCTTATCTTGCAGTATGCCTCATGCCTCACTTCTTGTAAAGAGAACCTCTTGAAGCCAGCTGAAAGATTGATCAAATATTCAAGTGGAGCACAAAATCTAATATTCATCCAATTTGCCTGCAAAATGCTTCTACTGGATCTAAGCTCTCATTCATTCATCCTTTTCCTGCAGTGATCTTATTTCTCCTGTATATGGTTTCTCAATTGGCCATTACAGAAATATCTAATCAAATACATTGTATTGGTCTTTCTTGATTGGATTTAAAATGATAATGATGAAGGGTGGATTTGGATCATCATTGTTGTATTCCTGAGGAAACACAGGAAAAGAAATGAAGAGAATTCCACTTGAGACATTGTGTGTTTTCAGGGACCGCATTCCAGAGGAGAATTGCATTCCATGTTTGTTGTTGATTAGGTAGTGCCTGTGTTCCATGTGTGAAGGTTGTGGATGATCATGCTTTCAGAGAGACACCACAGAGGAAAATTTGAATGTGTCTTAATTCATTTTTATGATGTTGTCCATCAGAGGAAATTTCACTTGTGGTGATGTGAGGCCAGAAATGGAGGTAAAAATGCTGAGTGCATCTTACCGCGAGTTATAGCTGATCTAATTACTAGCACTGTTTTAATAAAAGGTGAGTCAGTGATTTTTTTTACTCTAATATGCAGTGAAGGTCTTCTCAGATTCTGGCAGCTGTCAATAAATTATCTGTTGAAAGGGCAGACTCTGGTCTCTGTGATGACACAGGTGCTGGAAATGTAATAAAAACAAACTGACCACCAACGTCTAACCACTCATGACAAGGAGGCGCCTCTATATGCCTGTCAATAACGCTGCCTTTTAGTTGAGAAAGCATTACCTCTTGCACTAGCATTCAGATGTTCTACCCTAGGGAGTGTGTGCAGTTCAGCTGTGTTTAGGCTTTGTGGATTTATGAGGAACACCAAGTTCAACTTTAGTTTTAAAACCCATATTTTCAAAATTACTGATTATAATTTTAAGCTATATTTATAAGACCTGCACTATACACACACACACACACACACACACACACACTCACAGACACACATGCACACACATTCCATTCCATTGCTATTTCCCTATGCCTGCTATGTCACTGGCTTTCTTCACATTATGACACTGCAGTTTTTAGCACGAATACTGATTCAGAATACTGTTTGAGTGGAGTGTGTGTGTGTGTGTGTGTGTGTGTTCCCCATTATGTGTAAGGACACAGTTCTCTGTTGTACACAGCAGATTCCCTGAAGTAGCAAAAGCCATGTGAATAAAACATGTCATGCTGTGTGTTGCCTTCTTCAGCTCTGCAGAGTTTACATTACAAAGGTGTGTTATTCTCGCTCACAGCCGAGCCAGCCGCCAAAACGCTCCGCTTCGGAGCATTTTACTGCTTGCATGCGGGCTTCAGCATCACTGGACACCTTTCAAAGTTTTACTTGACTTTTAAACCTTTCTTCAGTCTCTGGGTTTTATGTTAATACACTCAGCTATGGAGTCCAAGTTGAAATCAAAAGAAAGACAAAGTCATAAAAAGTCTCTGCAGCACAAGCTCAGCTGCCCCAGTAAAGATGTGCCTGGTGCAGGGAGGGCTGGGTAATCTACACCATATGTGGGCTGCTTGGTGTTGCAGATTCAAGGTAGGATTATTTATCAGTGTGTTAGGGTTTAGTGGGGAAATGTGTTATTTTGTGACTTTGTGTGTGTTTATGTTTGTGATCATGTCTCATCAGAGATATTAATAGTGTTAGTACAGTGTAGTAGAATGATTTATCTGATATGTGTGCAGCTGAGCCACATACTCTCCCATGTTCTCTCCTCAACCCTTTGACCCGCAGGTTGCTAGATGTTACACAAAATGCCACCAGTGTGTCTAAATCAACCTTAACACGACATGATAATCTGTGTGCTCACATTCATTCCTCTTAGAGCGTTGGCTCTTTTAATATGTCCTTTCTCTAGGATAAGTTCAATTTGACCTCCAACATACAGTATGATGTATAGATCCTGTAGCCACACTCTGCTTTATTAACATTTGTTCTCGTTAACCCTCCTTAATTATGAATGTTCGGGGTGCTCACCCTGTCTCGGATTCATTTGTTAAGCTAACGTCACCACTGATGCACTGAAACGAGTTAGCTGTCCTGTGTTGCATATTCGCTGTAATTAAGAAGAGGAAGAGCAACAAAAGGGATGGCACACAGATGGGTTCAATTGGTTTTGTATTGTGGTCTGATTAGTTGCATTCTCAGGTTCTCTGGAGATGCCTTTAATCCATTATTGTTTCTAGGTAATTGCTTGTGTAATTGTTTTTGCCTCTAAAATTGTAATTTCTCAAGATTAATTGAGTGTGTTGGGAAGCAAGAGAACAAGACAGAAGAGGATTTGTATCTCTACTCTGTATAGAGTTTTTGTCTTGACAAAAAAAAATCTTGACAGAGCATCCAGACTAGAAATGTGCAACGAGGGACTAAGGATGCAACAAAAAGGTTATGTGAGCAGGAAGTTTTTACTGTCATGCGGCTGAGTGGTCAGATGTGTGGCTTGTGGGACAAATAAAGATAATGTTTATTAACCTGAATGTAGGTCATAGTGTGATGCATTTACAAGCTTTATTCATTCATCCTTAGTAACTTCCTGGTCAGTGTCTCAGTGCTTTAAATTAGGTTGCTAGTTTGTTTATATTTTGGAAAATAGAACTGACTCACTTTGTTAAAAAATATAGCAGGCAGGTAAAAACAAAATAATAACTGATTAAAACCACATCATTAGTTGAGACTAATTCAGAGCTTTCCAGTGTTTCTGGAGGTAAAGTTGTAGGGTTTTTTTTGTATAAAAAAAATAATAATAATAATTACTGGTTTAGGCCTTGGGCACTTTGGGTTTAAATCCAAATACTTTCTTTGTGTTCACATTCTACTTTTAGTTGTGCTGTGTAGATCTGCAGTGTGTTGGTGTATGTATGTGTGAAGGACAGCCGTGGCATTCTCTTCTCTCTTTATCTCTCTCTCTCTCTGTTTCTCTCTCTCCATTCAGCACAGCCTGACTCCAGCATCCTTTAATTAATGAAAGCTTGTGCCCTGGGAACAAGTGGATCCTCCGTACAGTACTTGTTGTTCTCTCAGACTCTTTTCCTACAGAGAAAATTGACGACTTGTGTATGGGAGACTAAATCTGAATACAGTGAATACTCATTATGTTTCACAAGTGACAGCAGAAGCCGTGCTGTTCTGCAGTGAACTGTGTGAACAGAGTTAAATTCAGGAGCCTCTGTGTTTCTGCCGGTCCCTTTAGGCTTGACCGAGTTATCCTCTTGCTTCCCACTGGGGTTTGCAAACAAGTGCTTACTCTAAATTCCTGTCTGCTCCATATTTATGGTTCTCCCCAAGCTGGGGCAGCACATTAGTCTTCACTAGAAGGGATTCAACTTCTCTTGAGTTTTTGCTCAACATCCAAATCCCTTACAGTGTCTGCTTCATGCCCACTGCGCTCTTTAAGACCTCTTCATTGATGTGCTTACCCTATCTTATCATCATTTATTGCATGGCCGCTTATAAACACAGAAATCTCGACATCTCAGGCAACAGTGCCCTCTACAGGTCAAGGGTAAAATCTCATATGGCGCATATGCCTGAGCATGGAAGTGTCACGGATCAGTAAAGGTCTCGGCCTTTTGATCTTTTTCATCATTGGTCAATTCCATGATTTATCTAGCATTATCACATCAAATATAACAGCTTCTGATTGTCTGATCTAATATAAACTCCCAGCCTTTCTGGAAAGACACAGTGTAAACCGAGGAAAGAGGAAATAATCTGTTATTGGAACTCTCTCAGGGTTTTTCCAACTGATTGCTTTGACTAAATCAGATTTGTCTCTTTATCATGGTCTTTCTTCCCATCTTCTGACACTGATATAATCACAGGGCACATTTTAAGGAGATCAAAGCCCAGGATCAAATCAGGATGCTGCTGCTTTAGCTTAGAGCTCTACCAGGAAATCCCTGTTGCTAGATGAAGAGTAATGCAGCCTTTATTCTTCAGATTAACGAGAGGTACTGCCATGTTTCTGATTCTGCTATAGTATACAGCCTAAGGATCTTGCAGTACTCTTTTAAACTTTGTTAATTGCCTATCCAACTGCTGGCAGAAGCAGTTTAAAGCCCCTGAGTTATATGTCATGAAAAAGGACACACACACACACAGTTATGTCTTTACATGTGTGTTATTTTGTGTGGGTGTTTGTGTGCTGCTGTGCATGCTGGCCCACCACAAGGGGGGATGACAGCTCTGCTGTTGCTCTAGCTGTCTTGCTGTTAAGAATTATTTCACATTGCTACACTGACAACTGTCTGTTTTCTTTGTTGGAGGTGACAGATTCTCTGAAAAGGCATGGTATGTTGTTAGCAAGCTGAAAGTGTAAGTTAAGGAGTCATATTTTTTGTGTTAATTGCCAAACTCCTGTTCTCCTTATAGTAGGTGTACTATAAGGAGTACCACTCTCTTTATAGTAGTAGTGGGAATACAGAGCTCCTCTTTCTTTCATTCTGCTGGCTGAAACAGGGCTACTGATGGAGAGTGGGCACAGATCAGTTCTGGACAGTGAGCATCCTCCTGCCATCTGCACACACACTTCCCTTGGCATGATCATTCTATAACTTACCTAATGATTGTGTTTTTTTCCAATACATCTGCTTATGTACCCTAATTTACCCGCCTTTTCTCTTAATACTCTTCATCTCTTCACTTTTCCATTGACAAAGCCAATATCTTCTGCCTTGTTACTGAGGATTATAATCAGTTTTGTGGCATGTCTCCACTTTAGGGTGATCAGCAGAGCTCCAGGGCTCAAGCTGGTGGTTGAAACTCTGATGTCATCCCTTAAACCAATTGGAAACATTGTGGTCATCTGCTGCGCCTTCTTCATCATTTTCGGCATCTTGGGGGTTCAGGTGAATTAAAGTTCTTGTACTATAATGTTTTTATATTATGTACAACATACAATATATGGTGTGATCATTGTCATATGTGCATGCCTATCAACATCAAATGCTGTATATTGTATATTGTGTAAGCCAACAGCTTTTGAGCCACAAGGCTGGCTTGGGTACCATGCCATACATCACTGGAGTAAATTATGCCTGTATCATAAAGGCCTAGAGTCATAAATTCCAAGGCCCCGGTGGGGTTACTCTACAAGATCCTGTCTGAAGGATCATTATACTGACAAAAGAGGTATATGAGAAGAACATATGGCTAGGGCCATGCCCAGAGGTACCTGGGACCCAGAATCCAGCCCTCTCTATGCTAGTATTGACTTTTATGAAATATTTTATCATTCCACAACTTTCCAAGCTAATGGCGAAGTCCTACAGCTATTTTTCCATGACTCTCTGTATGTACTCCTGCATGTAATATTAGAGGTATATGACTTTTCTGTTTTCTTTTGTTTTTTCTCTAATATAATGGAGGGTAAACCAGTCAATGACCAGATTCACCTTTATTAAAAGTCAGTCTTGTTCTTCTAGTTGACATGTTAGCCATGTTGAACCAATGACATGTCCTTTAAATAGGCATCAATGTGCTCCTATAGTGATCTGTAACACATTTTTAATAATGACTCATGGGAAAGCCATGGTGCAATGTGTAATGTGTAATTTCCTGCTAATGAGATTGGTCCTCAGTGTAAAGCGTCTTAAGATGTAAATGACTCTTGAATGTGTAGACTCGTTCTTTCTCTCTGAACAGCTGTTCAAGGGAAAGTTCTACGTGTGCCAGGGGGAGGATACAAGGAATATAACAAATAAATCTGACTGCCTTCTTGCTAAATACAAGTGGGTTAGGCACAAGTACAATTTCGACAACCTGGGACAGGTAAGCACTTAGCCAAGCCCTCTTTAAGCTTAGTAATTCACCCTGTTTTCAACGAACATTTTGTGTTGTGCTTTTTTAGACAAGTGCGATAACTGCACTCTCTTTGCTTTGTGTTTTTTTTCCAGGCTCTGATGTCTCTTTTTGTACTGGCCTCTAAGGATGGCTGGGTGGACATTATGTATGATGGACTGGATGCTGTAGGGGTTGATCAGCAGGTACCTGCCAAGCACACAAACACTTTCATCTAATGATGTCACATTTTCCATTTGAGAATTCTGAAACTGTCTTTTATTTTTTTTTCATTAGTACTCTCAGTTCTCTAAATTTGTTTTTTTCTCTTGTCTGATAAAATGACAGCTGACTTATTGCTGGTATAGCAGGAGCCAAAGCATCCATGTACTGTATAGGAATTGGGATTTTTTAATATGAATATTGTACTTCAGTAACAGTTACCTTTGTAAATGCATGATTACTGTGATTACAGGCAGACACATTAATATCTCACTCAAGTTCATGCTTTCATACTCCTTCTTCCTATTGTGTTGTTATGTATCATTACTGTGTTAATTCCTTTTATTAATCTGTGTGTTTCAGCCTATGATGAATCACAACCCCTGGATGCTGCTCTATTTCATCTCTTTCCTGTTGATCGTGGCTTTTTTTGTGCTCAATATGTTTGTGGGTGTGGTGGTGGAGAACTTCCACAAGTGTCGGCGGCACCAGGAAGCTGAAGAGGCCAAGCGGCGCGAGGAGAAACGCCTGAAAAGGATGGAGAAAAAGAGAAGGAGTAAGGAGAAGGAGCTGGCTGGTCGGTAGTCTTTCCACATCTTTCTGAGTCCTGCTTGGCCGTTAGATTCGACGCTAAATTCCACGCTAGTGCTAATCAGAATGACCGGCGTGCAATGAATGAAATGCCCGGGTCGGCGCGTAGCTAGGACAATCCCCCTTGCAGCCTGATCCCCTCTGCCTGGGAACGTAGCTCAAGCATGTCCCATGGCCTGCATGCCAGCCTGAATCCTGACAGAGAGCAGGGTGTGTGGTATATTCCTGTCCCAGGGGTCTGCCAAGTCTGCTCTTCCCATGCATGCAGGGCAGTGGTAAACAACATTCTTTAGTTTTGCAATGTTTGGCGAAACAGTTGGCTAGGTCCTACATCACAAGTTCACAATTTCTGTGTTTATGTTTTTTTAGTCAACTGCCTACTATTTTCAGCACTAAGACCCCCTGAGCGTGATGATGGAGGTTTGGCAGCATATTGTTCGACAAAATGATAGCAGACAGTTTGTACCCTTGAGAAATACAGATGAAAATATACCCAGTGGCAGGTGACGAGTAACTGAAAAGTAGTGGAACCACTACACAAGTCACACAAACACACACAAGCACAGAGAAATATTAGTTCAGGACTAGCTGCTGCCAGTCTTGTTCTGTTTCTTCTTCATGACTACTGCAGGATCTGCTTAAATTCATAAATATCTCAATTTGATTTATGTGTTTCTTTATTTAAGTGGTTTAGTGGTTTATTCATGTTGCTTAAATAAGGGTTATTACCTCATTTTCACTCCTCCTTGAGAGCTTCAATTTCTTTTTTCTCTTTTTGCTGCGAACATCCTTTTTCATTTCAAGCATTAGCTTAATGTGAACTACAAAGTGAGCTTTTGTCTTACTCAATCAGTCTGTTGGTGTTTTTCTGGTGGTTTAGCTTGTTTTTTGATTGGAATTTTTTATAGTTGTACAGTATAGTGTTCCAAAATTGATGCTGTAGTTTGACTACAGTGAACATTGACTGAAAACTTCATTTGTGTAGACATCAAAAGATGAAAACTAAAAAGACCCCTCTATTGTAATAACTTTAAAGAAGCAAAAACAGTCAAGCTACTGATAACTAGAGTTGGACTCAGAATAATTGGAAATAGCTACAAACAAGGCTGTTTCACCAGCACATTCTCACTGAACATCCACTCTCCTTTTTTCTACTTATACATCAGCTCCTTCAGCAGGCTTCCCAGGCCTCGCCTGATTAACATGGTCTCATTCTTTTAGATATAATGCTGACGGGTGTCAGTTGGTCCAGTCCTGAGAGCGGAGTGACAGGTACAGAGTATTTCTGGCATGTCTGTGTGTTCACCGTGGTGGTGTTTAAGGGGCTTTGGCTATAGGGCTGTATGAGGGAGGGCACCTTCACTAGTTCAAGGCCTCACCTCATCTAAGCCTGTGAGAATCGTCTGTGGACATGTGTGTGTGTAATTTATCCACAACTCATCAACTGTCCACCAGCATCACCGGCTCCTAGCAGCTAAACCTCACGCTCACACTGGGGAGACAGACAGATAGAGTGAGAGAGACAGACAGAGGTGAGAAAACAAAGGAGAATCTCTACCTAATATCAATAGCACTCTGTGAACTAATACACACTATAATGTAGCTTTTATCTACGTATGTGTAACTGAATACAGGAATTATCTCAGACTATAACCATAATGGCTTGACGGTAATAATCACGCATCAGTCTGCAGTAAGTGCTAGATATAAATGAAATGTTAGACTATGCTCTTGCTTTTGCCCCCATTGTGAAGCATTGTGTCTGACTGTGAGGGGAAGAGTTACACCGTAAACGTCCAGCATTATGTAATTTGTCTGCCTCTGATATATCTGTTTTGGGTGTCATTGCTTAGTGCTCGCTTTGTATTGTGATGTAACCCGTTTCCACCAGTTATCACTATTTTCACGATTCTAGTGACACAGTGAGTTGTTCTAACAACACACACCACACCACTCATTGTTGTTCGGTTGTACAGAGATTGCATGATTGTGTGACAAATCATCTATTTATGTGATGTACGTGCTTCAATCAGTAATGTCAATGGTAACAACTTATGATGTGCTGCTCAACCATCACTGCATCAATTCTAGAAGAAAGCAGTAGTTTGCTATACTGACTCGTCAATTAGAACAAGCAGTATTTGACTTTTTATATTGCTGGCTGAGAATGCGACCTTCTCCACTCCCTTTCAATTTAAAGTGGTTGCATATATAAAGTGAGAACTTATTGTGAATAATTAACATAAAGTTAAGGCAATTGGCACTACCTTAGTAAGGCTCTTCATACAAATTACTTAGTAGCACTTTATTTTACAGTGTTTTAACTATGTACTATTTAATATTTAAATATCTCAATTACCAGTTATAGGTACATATACGTGGTTGGTGCTACAATGCAATATTGACCTTATAATATCAGACCTTAATGGTTGATAATGTAAGTACATGATAACAAATGTGAAAAAATACCAGAAAAACAGCACTGTGTGATGCTAAGATGCATATCTGGACATGATTTCCTAACATAATGTTGAAAATTATGTAATGTTGCAATTATTATTACACATCTGGTGCTACGTGCTCCAACCTACTCTGTTCACTCTTATACCAGTTTGGTACTACTTACCTCCATGAAATTACTTCTTAGCAATAAGTACCTGTTATTTTTGACATTAGTTGTACTTACATATTCAACTTGCAACGTATGCAAAATGTGTTACTTGTAAGTATTACTACATTTTCAAATATTCCTTTATACCTATACAGGTGTTTGATTGTTGTTATATAATTACTGCTTTGTTTCACCGAGAACTGATGTAAAAGTACTGACTCAGTTTTCACATAAGTCACTCTTACAACCTAATATTCAAAGTATGTTCTAGAGGATATAGTTACCAACTCGTCACTGTTGTGTATTTGTTAAGTGTTTCGGAAGTGTTTCAGAAATCCCAGCTAAGTCATTTAAAAAAAAAAAAAAAAACCTTTATGGACTGACCTGATTTTTACATGTAGTGATTTATGCATTGTTGGGAATAGACCTATCAGAGATTTGTATAGAATGTTGCTTGTGATGTTGATTTATATCGATTTAATGACTATGAAAGAGCAACAGTGTGCTAATATTTTTGCAGCTTCACAAATTCTGCACCACCTGAAAGAAAGGATCTCTGAAGGTGCTGAAAATCCACTAGCTAGCTCACCTTCTACTTCTTCAGTTGCAACTAAAAGTACAAAAAAAGTAATAATAATAATAATTTAGCAACTTTAGAAAGTTTTTTTTTTTTTTATCAAAAAACTCTTTGTCCTCTTGTGAGTGCTGCTTTCAAACCAGTTCTATGATGAGCAGCCCACACATCTTTACAAAATACACATTTTGAATACACAAGTGTGTATCCAAGCTCCAAATGCAAGTCAAGTAAAACACATGCTGCCAAAACTAAGCTTGTAGAGTGATGCTAGTGAAGATCAACTAAAATATTTGTGGGCATTTCAATTGAGGTCTCTTAGTATATTACAATAATCAATTGTCGATTCTAGCGACACCATTCTGGATGGCTCATGTTTTTAAATCTAGCAACTCCACTAGAAGGGTGTTTATATGTGTAGAGTGTATGTACTGGCATTGTTTGTAGTCAAACTGAGAGACCTCTGCTCCGTCTCTCATTGTCAGTGCCTGAGGAACTCCACTTTTTCAGCTGCAGCAATTTCCCATAAACTCACCCTCCACTGCACTTCTCTGAATTACTTTGCCCTTTTCTCACTTCCCTTCAGCCACTCGCTGTGTTTCTCTAAATTTGTCTTATTCTTTTAACAGTTCATTAAATATACTTTTATTCCTTTAGTGTTTAGTATAACCAACACAAACGCATATTGTGTACATCTACATGATTCTGTAGGTGGCTTATAGTGTATGTGCATGCTGTATACACATTATATATGAATAACATCTTTGCTCTCTGAATGGACATCTGGCAAGCTCTCTTTTGTTCCTAATGAGCAAACAATGTGTTAATTAGCTTGGCCTCCCCTTACCTTCAGCATGTTTGAGAATTCTGCATGGGTTCTGTAGAAGAGACTTCCCGACCCCAATCTGTCTCTGTCTATTAGCTCCTGTTCCTC
Source organism: Pangasianodon hypophthalmus (assembly GCF_027358585.1). Taxonomy (NCBI): domain Eukaryota; kingdom Metazoa; phylum Chordata; class Actinopteri; order Siluriformes; family Pangasiidae; genus Pangasianodon; species Pangasianodon hypophthalmus. The sequence continues at coordinate 11,932,983 of NC_069721.1, forward strand.
TCTGCTTTGCCTGCTGCAGCTGCTGTGTGCTAGTGGACACATCAAATGTGTTGATTAATCAAGACTCCCTGAGGGTGAAGCCATGTTCTTCTTTTCTCAATGTTGGTTACACGTTAACGCGGCTCACCATAGGCCTGTGAGAACACAGCCTTAGATGGCACAGTCTTACATGGTGTGCCTATTAACATCCATAATGTTAATAATATTAATTTACATCAGTAAATATATTTAGGCTTCAGGTTAATGCTGTATAATGTATGTAGTCTGAATTGTAAAACCTGTAGGAATGAATTCTTATTCTTTACTGTAGCTTTGATTTCTGCAAGAGGATTTTGCCTGGGAAACTGAATAATTGAAGTTCATTCTATGAGAGAAATAATATGTAACCCGATCTACTGTTGTGGCAAATCGAGCTCGGTTATGATGGGGCTTTTGATGGATTCTCTTAATATTGAGGTGTGTGCTTAGCTTTATTCGTTCATAACCTTTTTCCTCAGCGTATTACCTCATCTATCCCTGAGTAACAACACTTGCCTGTAGGTAGGCAAACATGTAAAAGAACAATACTGGATGATTATAATGCTTTAATTAGTTATATTCTTTACTGTTATTAACCACATCTGGTATTTAATAATAATGTTGTCTTGTCAGCTAAGACATAATGACATGACCGGGCAAATATTCTTGGCAGAATAGTGTCATGTTACCTTTCAGCTTTCAGCATCAGCTGCATTCTTCAAAGGAACCCAAGACATTTGTGTTCTTTATGTTACATAACTGACTGCTTCTGTGAATGAACAGATGGTAAAAGCTAAAAAAAGGAAGAAGTTCTCAGTTATCAGAATGACATTTCTGGCAATTCAGTGTGTTTTTTACGTTTGTATTCCTCTGTAGATATTCTTAAAGGTATATATTTTTTCTGTTACATTAAGATTCTCTGAACTAGCATTATTTTTGGTGTGATTTAACATTAATTAACCTAGATTTCAGTCACAAGTACTGCATAGTATTTAGTAATATTAAACAAGTTCTCATTTAGATTTTCAGGAGAAAATCTCTACAAGTGTTGTGATTTGTAATAGAGTAACTCTCTCTTATTGCCACAAGACGATGATGTGATGCATGTGCAATGCTAAAACAGAGAAGCACGATGGAAAAAAGTCTACGTATTACAACTTCAGTGCCATCTAGTTTTACTGTAATTACATTCCATTGCAGTGTTTATATGTAACACTTCACCTGGCCTTTTAAAGACAAAGCAGCTAAGAAATAACACTGGAGAACACTGATCATTTCCAATTCTGGTGCCACATATTTTCAGTAGAACTACTTCACTGTAATAATCCTTTATTATAAAATCATAGTGTTAGCCTTCTGATAGTTCGTCAGCAGATCTGAAACCATGCATATGGAGACAGTGCCATAAAAAGGTGAAAAAAGGGTTCTTTCTATATATTTTTTATATGATCTATATTTGGTCAAAATGCTAAATTACAAATAAATGTCCAGTTTGAGTAGTGAAACTATATATAAAAAAGACATCTATAACATCTACAAAAGCAAAACCTATGATGGAAATTCATTTCTCTGTTGTTGTCTGTATCAGAACAGATGCTGGTGGTTGATTTAATGTGGTGAATAAACTCCTTGGACTATTACGGTCACTTAAATACAGACAAAACTGCTCCAACTCTTTTAGCTTTAAAGGGCTGAAATGATGTAGTGAAGCATGAACTCAATGCTAGTCTAATTTTGTGAAGACAGGTATAGTAGCAGCTTCATTTAGCTTTAGATTCTTTGAAGGAAGCACCAACATCAGTTTCATGCATTTTGAGATGGTATTAAGCCATAAAATATGTAGACAATGACAATTTATGTACAGGACAAAATAATTTATTAAGTATGCTAAATAGCAGAAGTATTTAGTCTTTTCCACCACAACGCCCACCATTTCCCAGTTTTTTTTTTTTTTCTTTTAAGAATTTGCTCATCTACCAATTAGATTCTGAAAACACTCTGCTTTTTGGGGATATTTTGTTCCAGCATACGACAAAATACAATGTTAAAATGCAGAACTCCTATGAAAATGCGTGAAGGCTGGCAGGTCTGATACAATCTATTAAATATTGATTTTTTTAATATATATATTTATACTTGCACTCCTCCCACCCAAATAAAAGTTGTCCAAGATTTTTTTTTTTTTTTAATCTAAATAGCTAACACTACAGTTATATCAGAAACAGGAATACATAGGTATACTAAACTGCACCAGTCAGCACTGTGTCAGTTCTACATTAAATATAGTTTTAACCAATTAAGGACTTTCTTACTGTTGTTCATTCCCTTCGTTATTCTCATCTCTTCTCTGAGACTGAGACATCGAGTTATAATTGAACCTTATTTTGTTATCTTTGCAATGCAGGTTTAATTCTTTTTTTCATGTTAGAATGAGCCCACAGGAATAAGTTTATATTGCAGCCAATAACATGTTTCAGAGAAAATTTAAAAGTAGCCATATGCTTTTGGAAATTAAAGTAAAAGTTCAGATTAACAGAAAGATTTATGCTCAAGTAGAGATATTCACAGAATGGTTATTGCTCTATGTACCTGGACACTATTACCTGTTTCTAGAGTAATAAAGTATTTCTCCATTGTTACAATCCTATTATACACCACTGGACAAATGTATGTCATGTGTGACTGGTAGTTCTTCTGTCTCAGTGATCACAAGTCTGCTCGCAGCAGTGAGACACACGTACCACTCTCCCGATGACAACGCAACATACTGAAGAATAAACGAGACAGTCCAGTGAGAAAACGAGTTTGTAATCTATGACAGTTTTAGTACATGTTTGATTCAGAGCAGTAGATTTTCTTCTGGAACAAGACAGAAATAAATCTTCTTGGATACTTCATGACTTGTGATTGATTGCTGTAGCTACAAGTGAACTGTTAGAGATATGTTTTGTAGTCTGTTATCTGATGGGTGTTCATGCAGACACTTATCTTTTCTGGAACATTTATTTCCACATAATATGACCAGTAAACTATTTTATTATTTTGTTGCTTGATTAACCCCCCAAGCTCCCAGCTTATTATTCAGTATTCCTTTTAAAGCACGTTGTTTTGTAAGTGCAGTGAAACTGATAGTACAGTATGCGATTATTAGTGAGGGATGAATATCTAGGTTAGGCTGATGAATCGTAGAGGTTTTTGCGGATGAAATTAGTATAACGCTTGTGTTGAATGGTGAAGAATGTCACTGCTCTGTGCAGATCATCACTTTCATTTTGCATCCCATCCTCCACTCCCTGTGTATGTTTCACCGTACATCCTTCATCTTAAACGGCCATCTCACTCAAGTCAGACTCAGAAAGAAAGTGTGGTTTGTCTACCATATCTACCAGCATGATGTTTATGTGTTTCTGTGTGTATTGTCTAGTTTCTCTGTGCGTATGTGTGTGTTTGATTCTGTCTTGATTCTATTATATTATGCTCTGTCATTACTGTCATTGACATATATGGCATATGATTTCTTTTTCTTTACTATTACTTTGTCTGGACTCCTTCATTTGCCGCACTATCCTCTCTTCTTTCTCTGATTTATCTGTATTAACAGGGCAGAATTTGGGACATCCAGCAGAAACATGTTTGATGATTAAGTTAATTTGCCTTGTTTTCAGTTGGCTTCTGACTCAGTGTGTGCTGGCGTGTAGTGTAATACAATATAGGGAATCATATATATGAAATCACACACTGGTATTTTAATACATCTCAGCAAGAATGCCTCTTATCACACTGAACCAGCGACCAACAGACAATGACTCATTCTGCGAACAAACTATTGATTACTTGTTTTAGTGTTGCAAAATCATCTCTAACAAATGAAACAAGCATGAAAGGTTCATCTGGATGTATCATTAAGTTATATGGCTGCACTCCACCCCACATATTTTTTTTTATCTTTCATAGACATCCAGGCTTATGTGTTTTTCTTGCCTCCATAGAGTTATTCAGTCTCCTCAATCATTTCACCTCATTTGAACTTTAAAGTGCACTCAGCACTCTCACTCTCCTGTTTTATCAGGACTAACTCCAACAAGCTGTGTTAGCCTGCCCATGAAAAATCTGCATCAGTTCACTTCCACGTACATCCCACATCACGCAGACTCACAAACAGTTAGGGGTTAGGGGTCTCTACCCACTATATTTAAATAATGAAGATACTAACTCTTAAACAAGAATGAGACTTAGAAAAAATAGATGATATGATGTAGCAAATATTACATTAAATTGGCAACTGTCATTCACACCAATAAAGTAAAGAAAGGCACTTTTTATTTTGTAGTGATTACATATTACATGTTACATAAGTTACATTTCATTTGGTGTTTCTATACAGGTACAGGTCTAAATCTTGGCACTTTCATAAAAACACACAAAGAAAAAAATACAATAAATTTGACTACACAGCTAAAAAAAACCCTCTAAATTCCAGTAATCATTTATGACCAATATATATATATATATATATATATATATATATATGCATCAAAGCTCCTCTCCACGGGCTTTATGGGTATTGCACCGAATTACTATAACCCTAACCCTAACCCTATATATATATATATATATATATATATAAGCTGGGCTGGCCAGTCAGATCTCACCCACAACACTCACTTCCGCTTCTCGTTTTAAACGAAGTGACCTCAGTGTGCTGTGTGATGAGCCTCCGCATGTCTTCTTTGCCACGGATGGCTTCTCAACAGCTTAGGCTCAGCTTCAAACCATGGTCTAACAATTATAAAAAATATTTCTATTCTAAACTCAACATCTGCATTAGAACATTATGAATCCATGTGCACTGCATATTAAGCAGGCTTTGGTAGACATAGTCATCACAATAATACACTTCTGCTTAGGGGAATAAAAATACACTGGTCTTTAATTTAGTTTATTTTAAATCTAATTCTACGTTGGACTATTTGTAACAACAATCATTCATGCAACCATTATAACCTGATGACTGTCTTTTTTTATTATTGTGTGGTGTTTAGTGTATGATATTCATAACAATACATCACACTGTGTCTGTATTTCCCAACTGTCCAAGCTCTTGAGGTAGAAGTTGATGTTCAACATCTCTGTGGACGCATTGCTTCTGTGTACAGTGGCCTGATTTTCATTTTGAAAAGAATGTTGGATATGTGCCTAGTTTTTCCCTCATAAACTAAATCAACATCAGTGTTAATTTTTTTTTCCACTGGAAGTACAATTTATTGGTCTGGCAACACAGTTTACTTTTTACACTGATCCAATAGAGGTCCAGAGCCCTGGGTTTAAATGGGGTCAATGTTCTCTAAATGCACTGAATACACCAGAGGCATCGAAATGCATCAAAGCTCCTCTCCACAGGCTTTATGGGTATTGCACCGAATTACTTAAAAGTTGACCGATGTCTTGTGACTCTTGAGTGTAAGACATTGTTGTTCAACATTCATTCATTTATTCATCTATTCAGAAAAAACCCTTTCATTGGTGTAAATTGAATAAAATTGCTATCTAAGCAAAAAAAATGCCTCATTAAGTCACAGTCATGGTATCATTAGACTGTGCCACAAAAATAGCGACGGAGATGGAGTGAACCGAGAGCTGTGGTCCATACCACTATTTCATTCTCTTGCATTGGTTAAAAATAGTTTCAGACAATTTCCCCTCTCTACTTTAAATCTCCTTAAAGCTGACTTGGCTGATACTTATATGGCCATTTGCTTTGAAGCATTTCAATAGGCTGACATCAGAGTGGCACCTCTGCCAAAAGAACCCAAATTTAATCCATTTTCCGTATGTGGCATGCCAAGCTTCTCACCCTCTCCGGGGAGTGGGAGTGAGAGGTTGGGGTTTCCGAGGCTAATTTGGCTCTTCGCACCTCTGTTTCCCTTCTTTAGTCCTTGTTTGCAGGCCACAAAATGGCCATGTAATACACAAACCAATACAGAAGAATCATATGTTCTTGGTGCAGTACTCATTAGCCGGAAGAAATTTGTTTGTGATGAAATCTCTCTCTCATCTACTTACTAGTGATCTCCCTATATAAGAGAGCATATGGAGGCAAATATGTAAGCATGTTTTGTCCGAATGAAATAAGAGAGGGAGAGCAGAGCAACAGTGAGGTCATATGGGAGCTGACCTCTTCAAAAGCAGCCAGGTGCACCTGTAAGCAGAAGACCATCCCCGCCCAGAGACGCCATGCCCTGCTTCTGAACTGTCTGAGTAATCGAGCACCCTAGAATTGGAGCAGTCTGCCCTGCTTTGCTTGTCCCCCTGGATTTTATAGTGCAGTGATCACAAAGGCATGCTATGTTGTGAGGTCTGTTCCATTCTATGAAAAAGAGGTAAAAGTTTTGCCCATGCTGGGCCATTTAGTTTGGAATTGTGAAATTCTTAAGTCAGCACATTTGAGAGCACAACAAACATGGCTCCAGTTAGGCAGTATATAAGCCAGAGCCCATATTGTGACCCTGTGTTAATTATGCACAGCACGGGTCTAGATGGTATCCTGTTTCAAGCCCTCATGCCACAGGGAATGTGCGATCTTCAAATTCATGCATAATGGCAGACAGTTAAAGCTCTTTAGTCAACACACAGAAAGCCATTAACACTTTTTTTAGTGACATGGAGGCTGATTCCTTTTGTCTGTACTCTGCTGCCAATAAGCTCTCATGCAGACTCTACAGAGGTGGCTCCAGTCCTGGGAACCACAGCAGGATGCATTGTCAGTCCCATAAATCCCCACGGGGCATTAATCCCCAGACATTGATATATGTGTATATTAAAAAAAAGTGTTTGTCTGTGCATGCATGTGTATGACTGTCCCAGCAAGGACCATTATCTTCTCAGACTAAATTTGCTCCAAATTACCCTCACTCAGAAAGCACTAAATCCAGCGGGGAGCAGCCATACAACTAAATGAATAGTGTTGATGTTGCACTATTTAAAAAAGCAGAGCCAGGCAGCACCTGTTCTTGCAATTGGGCACATGGTGCCAGGGCTTTAGGGACAGTCTGCGTAGTGGGCTGACAAGAGAATGGGGAGCACAGCTGCTGCCAGGAGCCCTGCCTGTGTGCTGGAGTAATAAGCCTCCTGACCCCTGCTGCTTTGCAAGCCCTCCATGCCCTTCCACCTCTCCCTTGTTTTGTCCTATGCCATCCTCACATTAAAGATCCAAAAAAAAAGTGGAGCCTGGTTCATGTGGAATAGTATAGGATTGTACTAAAAAGAAAAAGTCTTTGTTCTAAAACCACAGAATAGAAGCACCATTTAATGACTCCACATCCAAATCAGAATATGGTCACATTTGAAAACCTTTCAGACAAAAGAAGCACATGCATTTCAGGCAAGCCAATTAAAATAATTAAGATCTGAAAGGGTGTGTGTGTTCTTGAGATGGTGAGGCTATGAATGATCATGTTCACATGGACCGCTCTTCCATCCTGGACTCTGATCATGAGGATTGCAGAAGGACCTTTTCTTCTGTTTATTTCTTTAGTCTTTGAGCTTCTCTTTCTGGTCTTTTCCTCCTTTCTCCTTTCTCTCATGGGTATGTGTGTCTTCTTCACAAGTGCCTCTGTAAATAACCTAATCTCATGCTTGCCCCCCGGTCCTGATGGTTCCTCATGACAGAGGCTCAGTGTAAGCCTTACTACTCGGACTACTCTCCCACTCGTCGCCTCATCCACAAGATGTGCACTAGCCACTACCTGGATCTTTTCATCACCATCGTCATAGGCCTCAACGTCATCACTATGTCCATGGAGCACTACCAGCAGCCCAAGGTAGGCCCATTGGCGTCAAGATGATTTGAAAAAGTGCCATCTCATTTCCTAATTGGTAATGGCCAATTATGTATCAGAACAATATAATACTATTTTGTCCTTTTATAGCCATCATAGTAATGTACATACAGAATTACATCTTTTTCTTGCTGTTTTGTTGGAAGGCAAGTTACCTTTACATTTTACATTGTATCATTATGCTTAGGTGCTCTTTTATTGACCTCTAGGATGACATGTTACTCATGAAATTTATGAATATTCAGTTAGCCCTACACAGTAATATAACAGAACCGGTTGTGAATACAGAATAAGGATATAAAATCCAATGAGCTAGCAACCCTGAGAACCTTGAGAGTGATTTTACAAAAAATCTTACGTTTTGCAACATGTTCTTCAGATATATTTCACTGAAGGTCACTTTTTACATGATGGTTATAAATGATCCTAGTTTTACAAATCTTTCAAGGAATGAACAGTGATGCAAAGATGAAAAGTGTGAGAAAGGTGGGAAAGATAAAAATCAAGAGTTAATCAGCTTGTAATCAGACAGCAGCAAAGACAGTCCTCTGACATTCACAGGCTTATCATACATTCTCATCACAGATATTTATTGTCCTTTAGCAGAAACTGAATGCTAGCTTACTGGTTATCCAGATGACTGAGCCACTAATGCAGTGGCAAAGCTGTAGAGTCTGTCTGGGAGTTTTACCAAGCGAGCTGGTATTTACCTCCCCCGTTAGTGCTCATCACTGCCAGAGGGTTTCCCAGGCTTTAACCCTGTTGGTAATAGAGTTCATCCATGCTGACCTATGGGTATAAATAGATGGCTGTTTTTGTTAGCAGTGGGTAAGTGTGGGAAGGGGAAAGGAAGAGTTCATTTTTGTTTTGGGTATAATTAGTGTGTGGTAATCTGCTAGGGCTTGATATGGAACATTTCCTGCTTTCAGTGCCAGGCAGTATACATATATCTTGTCTCTGGCTGTAGTGTCAACTCCAGAACACTAGCACCCTTCATGAAAATGAACAAAAATGCATAAATAAATTATGCATATAAAATAAATTATGCATACAATAAGTGATATTTTAGGGACTCTGTATAATTTTATTTTAATATAATCTAAGTAATGGGGTGATCTAAGTAATTACTTTCAAATTTAACCTCAGTAGATGTTCTTCCTTCAGGACCACCCGCTCCATCCAAACATCTGTGCAAAATATTCTCTACAAGAAAGAGCCAGTGTGGGTGCAAAATTTTCCACATTTACATATTTGACAGAAAGCAACCTTGAGCAGAGCAGATGAAGGTTCTTATTCAAGGACCTTCAGCGGCAGCTTGCTAGTGCAGGGATTTGAACCTACAACCTTTTTGCTTAGTAGCCCAAAGTCTTAACCACTGTGCTGCCACTACAGGTAGTTATGCAGCTGATTCCAGACTGCATCTTGTAAAGTGTGTCCAACTGCTACGTTGAATCAAAATCCATGCAAGCAGATATCTGAGTATTATGTTTTATATAGATATGTCTTGTACAATATAATGTTACAGTAGAAGCAAAGCAAGCTCTCATTGAATGAAGCCTTTTCAATCTCCTAGGTCTCCTTATATTTTCTTAGGCAGTTTTGTAGTTTTGTATTGTATTGTGATTGATTAATGCAGCCGGGCTCGGTTGAAAATTTTTCTGTGCTGATAACAGAGCTCAGAACAGTGTTTTTTTCTGTATTTTTTTTCCTCTTACAGCATTTGTCTTAGTGATAGTTAGTGGGACATATTATAACGTGTTATTAAAAATAAATTATTTCAGCAGCTAAAAGAAAATCTTTCCACTTTTCAAATAAAAGAATATTGTCTCTTACCTTTCAACAAACAATCATAATCTCATACACATTTGAAATCTCAATGTTTTGCAGGTGCTTGATGAAGCACTGAAAATCTGCAACTATATTTTCACCATTATCTTTGTGCTGGAGTCTGTATTCAAACTTGTGGCGTTTGGATTCAGACGTTTCTTCAAAGACAGGTATGAGATACAGAGTGAGGTTTATGAATAAATCACAGAATGCACCACAATGTCTCAGAAAAAAAAGCTATATCCTAACAGTGAAATAATTAATATCTTACTGATGTTAATAGCCTCTTAGCTGTTTTAAAGTTATATCCTACTCCAGTGGTTCTCAAATTGGGGTCTTTTTATAATTATTGCATTTATTATTGAGGTTTTATACTCATTTGCCTGATTGACTTGTGCTTTTAATTAATTATGTTTAATACAACCTTGAAAAACATGTAGGCCTATAAATAAAGTCAACTTGGACCTAATGTGTTCTGTCAGTGGAAATAAGGAATAAAAGTAATTTAAAAAATAGTTCTACGGCTTCAATAAATAACCGAATATTACTGTACGCATTTGAATAATTAACCTAATATTCAAAAAGTTTATAACATGAATCTGTACTGAGGGGGTTCGTGGAATTTTCAATTGCTAAAAGATCCCTGACTGGAAATCCTGACACCATCATAATCACAGCCTTAACTAACTGGGGGCAACTAAGAAATATTTGTGGTTGTCATCCTTAATCAGTGTCCAATTACAGGTAAAAGACAAGTCATACTATTATGAAGCAAATTATTGGTAAGAGAAGCAATTTTCTGTTGTAATCCATCCACTTTACTTGAGCAGTCAAACAGAGGTCGGGTAAGCATGTGTGACACTCTAATTCAGTGAACATGGATAAGTGTAATGATTCACAGTAATTCTTAACTGCAATTTTAATGATTTAATTAGCTGAATATCTGCACATATTAGGCTCAGGGAGACATTACCCCAAAGCGTATGGTCTCTTTGCACTGTACCAACATCTCTAACAGCCATCACATTGCAGATACTTCCATGTGACCTGAAGTTTTAATAATTTAATTATTTTAACCAAATCAGCATTTCTCATGGCACATTCACAGATTGTATCATGCTACTATCAGCTGTATAACTGTATAATGACACTTCCACTGACTTAAAGACGTTCTGTATATAGCATTTCCTGGTTCAGTCCTTGGAGACCTACATACCACTTGATATTTTTCTCCATTTGAGCTACCAGGAATGTAGCAAGTAGTGACATTTCTAAATACTCAGTATTTACTTTATAATTAACCTCTACAATGCATTACATCTATATTTAACTACTGTAACACCTTCATTCGTTTCAGAGGTCCAGGCACCAGTAGACTCCATAAAATTGGCACAGGTGCAGAAAAAAAGTTGTTGAAGGAATATTGATGGAGCCAATTTTGACAAAATGATTAATTTGTCATACCTGATTTTCACCAACCTTGGCATATAGATCGAAGAAACATCCTAGATTTCATTTTTTTTTTTTTTACAACTAGGAGCACTGTAGCATTTAAACAACTGTTTCTCAGTAACCAATTGATTGGTTAAAAATTCTGCATGCTGCATCTGTGTACTAGTCTATAAGTGCAGTATTAAGGATGATAACTTTAAAAAAATATATGGGTGCGATTGGCCAAAGGTCATAATTTATTGGGAACTACTCTAGTCAGGTTATTCTTACAAAATGTTCTGTTTATGCACAAAGACTGTAACATCACTTTGATGAGAGCACTCCTGGTAATCAAGCCAGATATCAAGAGAGGATTTGTGTTATCAATTTTGCTCCAGTTATTTCTTATATCTGATAAGACCCCTTCGCATGGCTACAGGCCTCTGTGAATTGGCTTGTCTTAAAACAGACTCTAGGCAACACTTCACCTGTGAATGTGATGAAATTCATGACCTCAGAGGAAGTGATTTATACTTTGGCAAGTAGTTTTAAGTCTCACTGAGATACACCAAATACTTCCAAACTGCTGAAATATTAGGGTAAATTTGAGTTCAAATGAGAAGTTTGACATCATGCTGTGGTTGAATAATCTTGAATAATGCTTTATTAAATTATGAAAATTGGATTCTCGTCGTCTTTTTGAAATCCTCATTTGATGCACTGTGCTGAATAATATGTGCCTGTGTTCCGCAGGTGGAACCAGTTGGATCTAGCTATCGTGCTGCTGTCCATTATGGGGATAACTCTGGAGGAGATCGAGGTCAATGCCTCACTCCCCATCAACCCTACCATCATACGAATCATGAGGGTGCTACGCATTGCCCGTGGTGATTACTCTTCCCAGTCCTTTTGTCATCTCCACTTTGCTTTCAATCAACTCTACCACGCTGCTGTTTTTTTAATCTGCTGGGAAAGAGCTGAGTTCTTTTACTGCTACTCTGTTTTGAGTGTTTCAGCATCTGTATGGCTACTGTTTAGCAGTTGCACATTGTGTAGATCGAGAACAGATGGCTGAAATGAGATATTCAGTCCACATAGCCTGTCTGAATCTCTGACACACACACACATACGTACACACACACACACACACACACAAACAGTGAGAATCTGGGGCACTCATCTGTTTTGGCCAGTTGTTCTGCTCCTAATGAATGATGCACTTTGGGAGTTTTCATAGATTATACCATCAACACAGACAACCAAGCAAACATGCAAACTCTGTGTGTGTGTGTCTGTGTACACGTGCACTCTGCCTCTCTATTCAAATTCCTAGAGATGCTCTCTTAATTAAAGCACCAGCCGTCCTCAACGCATGAAGCAACAGGGGCATCTGGCCTTCTGCAACCCACTTACAAACTATCATTATCACAGCCCTAATATTAATACAAGCCTTCTACCTATTTACATACAATTTAAGTACCCCAAAATGACAGGGAAATTAAATTCCAAGTGCTGGCCTAAGGAAGCAATGTGTCTAGGGTGTCTTCTTTTTATAGCCCTCTAATCCATTCTTTCTCTTAATCAGCACATTAATATTCTCACCTCTCACCTCAGCATCACAGAGTAGCCCGTGAAGGAGCTATTAAAGCACAGACTTCTACTCTCGACACTACTCACTACCACTATTTTATAACTTCTTTTTACACACAGACACACATTTTATTTAAGATGTGATAAAGCCTGTCCTCATCAAACTGCTCTCTTTCTTTTTAGTGTTAAAGCTCTTGAAGATGGCTGTGGGAATGCGAGCTCTGCTGGACACAGTGATCCAGGCCCTGCCTCAGGTAATACAACCGCTCTGTTGTCTGTTCTTCATCCGAGCCCATGTTAGATCATTCATTTTCTCCAAGCCCAGCTTCTGCAGGCCCTGTTTTCTCCCCCCACTGGCCTCATTTCCATAGCCAGTGAAGTAGCGACACTACATATGGACCGATGGCAAGATAGCAAATACAGCAGGAGGCAAAAAAAAAACAAAAAAAACTCAGCACTCAGCATGCTCTCTCTAATGCTGTCGGGCTCTGTGGCTCCCCGACGAAGGCCTTTTGATTTGGGTACATGCTGCACCACAGGATGCTGTCATAATTTCAATAAATAATGTAGCAATTCTGAATGAGTAATGTGCATAAATAATTGCACGTACTCTATGTTCCTTTTTGGGTTACTTCATGTTGCAAAAATAGAACTTAACCTGGTAGAACTGAGCTTTGTCGATGATTTATCACTACCTTACATGCCATCTTTCTTAAGATCTGTCAGTCCCTCTCTGTGTGTCTGGAAGCCACTGGTTTAACATTCTCTCTGCCTAGATAGGGACATAAATACAAGTGTTCAGTGATCCATAACGATGTCATCCTCTGAAATGCACTGTACATGGGAATCATGTGCTTCATTAAAGTTGGAAAAAGCCCAGCCATAGACAATGAAAATATATCTTCTTTTTTATAACTCTTGGACTAGAATGAAGCATTTTCCAGTTTATTCACCCTGTTCATTTTCTTTAAAAGCCAACCTGATGTTGTCCATGTGGTTGTGCATGGATACTGCTTTGTATGTTTAGCCCAAGTAGCCCATTCAAAGAACCTTGTGGACTTTTGAACTTTCAGCTCTAATTACGGGGAATGGGTCTGGAGTTCTCTCACTTCATAGCTCTCTTGTTACTTGGCTCTCTGGAGGTGGTATTTCTGGATCTGTTCTTTCTGTCCTTTTATGCTTCAGAAACACTGATCTGGCTCTCTGTCTCAGTCTGCTTTTGCTTTCCTCTCTCTCTCTCTCTACAGGTGGGGAATCTGGGTCTTCTCTTCATGCTTCTCTTCTTTATCTTCGCAGCACTGGGAGTAGAGCTGTTCGGTGATCTGAGTAAGCACAAAACATCAGTAGACATTAATAGAGTCTAGCACTTATGATAGAGACCTTATGATGCATCATCTGCGTTTTTATTCCTTCAAAGATCTAAATGGATTGCTTGAATCATTTAATTGAATTCATTTAATTTGTCAGTGGTAACGATTAGTTAGATAGATGGTTTTCTCACAACTCACTTAAGTAGATTATGTTGGAATGTGTACAGGCCTGTTTTCAAAAGCTTTTACAAATTGTGTGTACATACTGTATAAATGAGAAATGTCCCATTCAGATTTAGTCAATATAAAGTGTATAGTCTTAAAGAAAAAATAATCCTTAAGAGTTCTCATATTCCTAAAGACATTCTACTTTGAACTGTCTCTGATAGGAAAATCCTTAGTTTTAGTTCTACATATGTAAAACCTATAAGACACTCCAAAGAACCATTTAGGGTACTAGATTAAATTTTTTGAAGATGGTGTGCACTTATTCATGGAACTGAATGTAAATATATTTGTGATCCATGCTCTTTGAATTGTAGTATGTGATGATTTGCACCCCTGTGAGGGCCTTGGACGCTACGCCACATTCAAGAACTTTGGCATGGCCTTTCTCCTGCTGTTCCGTGTGTCCACTGGGGACAACTGGAACGGCATTATGAAGGTACATTTATTATATCTGTTTCACCATTTGTACATAATCTGAACTTTAGTTGAGGTTCACAGTCATTTTCACATGCTCTTTATGTGTCTCATTGGGGAGCCATAAAAGTCACTGTTGTCTTCACTGAGGCCCTGATTTACTAAGATCCCCTGTAAAGAAGGTTTATCCCACTGGAGTGTTCTGATAAATTGCACATAGAGTCAGTGGGTGATTTAAGAAAATAATGACTATGTAAATGATGTCACATTCAGTTGAAGATTGTTGAAGAAAACAATATTTAAATATGTTTTTTGTGTGTGACGATTCTTCTTGATGGCCAAGAGCGATTTCCCAGAAGAGTAAATCTTGACACATAAATGCAAAATTACACATCAAGTATAATAGTGAATTAGAGATGGTGAAACATCAAAAAGTGTTCAAAATACAATGAGTGCAATATAAAAACTTACAGACATTCTGCATGTCTGCAATGTTGAATGCAATTGAATAAGTGTGTATTCTCTTATATAATGTATAACATATATGTAAATTAAAAATTTTCAGGTTTTTTTTGAATGCCGTTGTCATCAGAGTTGTGACTGTGTAGAGAATATTAAATGTAAAACCAACTTTATGCCAGAAGTGCTAGTCCTACTTTTGGGGAGCTTTCCCATTATTTTGAAATACTGAGTCATAACTTCGAGACCCTTTCTCATTATTGAGACTTAAATGGTTTTAAATTTCCTTGAAATGGGCTTGCACAAATTTACCTGCCCTTATGTTAATTTGCACATGCAATCACTGTACTCTGCATCTCTTTCAGGCTGATAAATCACACTTCATGTATGAAATTAATCTATTTGCAGAGACAGCGCTTTTTGAATTTTTAGGTTCAATCTCATGTTTATTAAGGCAAATTGGCAAAAGGAAGAAGATGTGCTATTGTACACATTTAAAAGACAGAAGCCTCTTAGTAAATGAGCTTGGATTTAATTATACTGGTGTAGCCAAGTTTGCATGCAAACCTATGTATCTATGTGTACATTCTAGGACACACTGAGAGACTGCGCTCATGACAATGGAACATGCTACAACACAGTGGTGTCTCCCATCTACTTTGTGTCCTTTGTGCTGACGGCTCAGTTTGTGTTGGTCAACGTTGTAATCGCCGTCCTCATGAAGCACCTGGAAGAGAGCAACAAAGAGGCTAAGGAGGAGGCGGAGCTAGAGGCGGAAATGGAGCTGGAGGCAGTAGGGGGAGATGGGGGGATGACTGGGGGACACATTTCCCCTCTGGCCCTGCGAGACATAGGTGGGCCTGCAGGGTCTCGCTGGATCTCCAGAGACTCACAGGACAGAGGTTATCCCCCAGATAGCCCATCAGCTGCCATACGCAGAGACTCAACAGCACACAACACAGACCAACCTCAAGGTCTGGAGCCTCCGTTACAGGTGAGTGAAACTAGTACTATATTATGTGTTGGTGGATTTGTATCACTCTGTAGGCAGCACACTGATATTAATGTGATTTGGCAGATACTAAGGGAGCTTTGCTTGCTCAGTATGGGCTAGCAGCTGTGCATGTTTGCACAGGGCCATTACCCAGTCAGACCCAACCTGTGAATCACATGGCACATAGAGCAGAGTCCAGTATGCTGAAAAACCTTGGCCAGGTTTTGAATACTGAGCTGAGCATCAAGCAGGGCACCATGTGAGATGTGACAGCTATAGAGAATGAGCAAGCTGACCATTGACTCTCATCATCTGTCTGGTGTACACCACATTGCCAGCTGAAGAGAGGGAGACAGCAGCTCTCTCCCCATGTGCTAAGTCCTGCTTAAGAGGCATAAACTCATTGTCCTTTATTAGTAGCGTTAATGACAGTGTATATGAGATTGTATGCCAGTGTGTAATCAGATTGGTTGAAATTACAGAAACCATTTAAAAGCACATAACAGGATGTTGGAGCTACCTTAGCTCATTCATTTTTATGCATGGACATGAGTAAATGTTACTATGAATGAACTCGTCTTTGAAACAAACTTTTCAGTAGGATTTGTGCCACTGTTTAAAAATAAAAGGATTATAGAGTATGGAATGGTATAAGCCAAATGAATAAGCCATAAAATTTGTTTAGGAAGACATTTAACCAAGTTTGAGTTAGATAATTTATTGGAAAATGTCAGCATTGTGATGTAGTACTTCTTTTATCATTTCATAACTGCAAAATCATTAATTGCTCCTAATACAGCATTTCACACTTAATTTTTATGTTGCATGATATCCTGCCTCTCTTTTGTTCTTTTTGAATTCGCCGCTCAGTTGCAGTTCTTGGTTTCTTGCTGTCATTTAGAGATGGCCGTGCTGTTTCCCTTTTTAAATGCAAAGCAGCCAGAGGTCATTCTGGTGCCATGGGAAAGCACTGATACATCAGCTTGTTTTTGTTGTGCCTGGCTATTTCTAGAATGCCATTTTTTTTAGTAAATGATGACCTTCATATCATCATTTTTCTATCCTTCATCTCATGTTAAGTTAAATCAGTGTAGCAGTCTACTGCTGAGGTCTGTCTGGTTTGCATGCTGCCGTGGACAGTCTCAGTAGAGTTATTGTGCTCCCCAGTGGAGATCTTTGGTAGTACAGAATAAATGGAAATATCTAGGCTCAGGTATGTTGAACACAAGAAACAATCTGTCTTTATTGCTCGAATTAATTAATACACGTGAGGTAAGGGCCCACTTTATATAAAGTGTTTTCAAGTACTATGTGCGTTTTAATTAAGGGTTTATGTACAGTGTGATTTGTATGTATGTGCAAATTATTACACATTAAATTTCAGCATTAGATTTATGTAGTTATCAAGAAACAGTAGGTTGGTGATTACATGTGTAATTACACATGCTCATATTCACTAAAATATCACTCAAAATCACATAAAATATTTAATGTAATTTTTATATCATCAGTTTCAAGTATTCATAAAAACTTTATTACAGCGTTAATATGGATCTTTAGGGCATGTTCTAAGTCTTTATAATATATTCTCTAGGCCTTGATATTATTAAATTACCTATAAATATTAGTGTGGTGGATTTTTTCACCTTGTTGAAAAAAAATCATAATTTCATAATTCATAATTTCATAAACTGTCCAGTTCTTACTGGACACTACACTTAGAGTTTATCTATAAAATTAATGAGTTATTTAATAATATGAATTAGGCATCATTAGTGGTTGCCTACATAGTCAAGAATGATCCTAATACAGTAAAAGTTTTACCTAATATATACCAATAGTGCACAATAGGCCTCATTTATCAGTCTTGTAACAAAGTTGTAAATGTTTTGTATGCAAAACCAAACTGAAAATTCCATCCAGATCCCCAAAAAAAGTTTCTGTAACATGCATTTTCTTCATACTCACACGTGTGTTGAAAAATGCCAATCAACCGTAATTATCAAATGTGTTCACAGCACAGGGGATTTGTGTATAGTGACACTTATTGAGAAACTCAGAATCTCCTGTTTTGTTTCATTCATCTTTTACAAATTTATAGAAATATCAAAGATGGATTTTGTGGGCTAATATTTGAAATGTCACTGGGAGTCACATTCAGATAAACCATGTTTAAATTAATATGTGCTATTTTAGTCTTCTTCGTTATCCTAACATGCTACCAGAGTAGTCTATCCAGCAAAAAATGGACAAATCCCCATCCACCTACCTCTGCTAAACAAACTTGCATTGTGTCTCAGATCACATACTTATGTACTATTCTAGTCCGTTACTAAGTATTAACACTAATCGGTTTTTCTCTTACAGATAGCTTTTGAATTTTAAAAACCTATCATGTTACCTACAAAGAAAGTAAAGTACTTAGTACTTTTGAATGTAAGGTCAGAATTATTTATTTATTTATTTTTTTGAGACGCAGCCCAGCAACAATCAAGGTGACAGCAGAAAACTTTTAAGAGAGATAGAGCTAGATAGATAGAGTCAGTCCGTTTAATATCGCTGTGCGTAAAATCATTTAAAAAAAAAAAATTTTAAGTTCAACTTGGAAACCAGACAGACTGGGATGTTTTGGCTTTGACGTGCCATCTTGTGGATGTTGCTTTTAATCTTTAATGTACATAAGATACACAGTGAGTGTGTGAGTAATGCCACTCAGGTTGCCGCTGCTTCTGCACGCCCATGCAAAATCATAGTGTCAGGCCGAATCACACATACCCCGGCAATGTATATTAATGGCATAATAAAATGTTCAAATGTTACAGTAGTCATACATTATAAATCTGGAATAAAAAAAAATGGAGGGTGGTCAAGGCTTGGGGTACAGTGAAGTATAGATGGAGTATGGTTTGTAACACCAGTGAACTGAATACTCTGTTTGCTATACTGTAAATGTTTATGGGAAGTTTTGCACATTATCAGTGTATACTTTACCATAGTACTATATTATGCATAATTTGCTTTGTTAGTGTGAATGTGAGACTTTAAGCAAAGGACTTATAAATGGATGCAGGTCTTACAATTAACAATTTGTGTGTAAATAATAATTACACTGTACTGAAACCTATAGATATTAAGTATCTAAACACACAAAATAAGGTAAGTAGATGGTCTTTGCTCATCATTATAGTATATTGAAGGTCTTAATTACTGTATTCTGCTTTCTTGGTTCTCTTTACATATATGTCTAACCTCCATGTGGCCTCTTGACCTGTTGTCTATGAACTTCTCTCCTTCCTTGCTTCTACTGTCTGTGCACTGTTGCTTTCACACTACTGTACCTCTCCTCTCCTCTCCTCTGCCTGTGTCTGTGTCTCTGTCTGCTCTTTCTTTCTCTTTCTCTGCTTTTTTCTGTCTGCAAATGGCTGGGTCTGTAGCGGAGGCCCATGTTTGACTCGGTATCCCTAGTGATCCAGGGCTCACTGGAAGGAGAGCTCAGCCTAATGGACAACCTTTCTGGCTCCATCTGCCACTACTACGCTCTGCCCCCTCTCCCCAGCAAGCACTGCAATGAGAAACAGGTCAATGGCTCCCCTGTGCACCCTGCTGCCTAACACCATGCTTTCTCTCTCTGTCTTTGCTCTTTCTGTCCTTCTCTGTGAAACACTTGGGTTTGTGCTCACTAAGTAATTAAAATAATCTGCTCTAAGATAACCCAGTTTCTTGCCCACGAATACAATGAATACAATATCAAAATACTGACTTTGAGAATTTTAGTTTAGTTTAAGTTTGTTTAGCTAAAACTTTACTGCCTGGGCTTGAATGTCATAAAATGAGGTTCAACTGGATTGCTGTAGAAAATGCACTTTTTTGCAGAACGCTCTGTTAGCTTTGCAGAAAATTTTGTTAAGTTTGCAAAATGTGTGATCTTAAAAGCTTTTTGATGTAATTGCAGATTATTTAATGTCTTTAGATTGCATCTTCTGCAATTTGTTTCAGTAACTCAGCTAAAACTATCTGTGCCAGTCAAGCACTGAATCTGCCTGACACAGCATTTCAGCATTCTGGAAACCTGAGATGGGTGAAAATGCCAATAACAGAAATCCTGCTTCACATATATAGACATGTGAAGTATTGCCTTTTATTATATTATAATTATTTTTTGTTGTATTTAATTATAATACTTTGAAATTGTATTAATTGTTCAACTTCTGTGAGTGCAATCAGAGCTCTGCCAGCGTCTGCACACGTGCTCTATACTGCATGTGCATAAATAGCAAATGTTGAACAACTGAAAATGGATCATTAGAAAAGGATTCTTTATTCTGGCACAAGACATTCCTGTGTGAGTTTGTGACGATGTGTATCTCTAATTGCATGTGGCCAGATGGGCTCTGTTCTCACCCTGGCCTCATCTCTTCCTCTTTAGATCCCCCTAGCTGAGATGGAAGCTCTGTCTCTGGCATCGGAGAAATCCTGGTCCTTAGCTCTGACGGATGACTCTGTCCCTGATGATTTTAATCCCCTCTTACTAACCAGTCTGGAGTGCAATGTACTTATCAGTAGAGCAATGTTCATTCATCTTTGTGGGTTCTAGGCCTTTCCTTATAGAGCTTCCAGTAATTTGGCTCCTCTATCATAAATGTTTTGTGCTTATGCTCCTGTAGCATTATACAGTGAGGGGAAATAAGTATTCGGACACTATTGTTTTTGTTATTAAATATACTTCCAGTGCATATATTCCTTTCCTATATTTTCACACACAATGTCTTGTGAATTTGTATTTATAAATATGAACAAAAAAGTATGTATTCATAATCATAAAAAAGATATGTTTAAAAACGTAACTGATGGGGGAATAGGCTTTCAGACAGCACAAATTAACAACATTACTACTTTGCTGCAAAGCTGTTGTTGGTAATTACAGCTTCGAGACATCTGCGGTAAGAAGTAATTCGCTTTTTATTGTGCATGGTGGTTCAATTTAACCCATTCCTCCTGGGTTTTGGCTGTATGTTTGGGGTTGTTGTCTTGTTGAAAAACCCATCTTCTCCCCAGATTCAGTTTCTTAGCTGAAAAAATTAAATTCTCTGCTAATGTGCCCCAGTACGTCGCTCCATTCACGTTCCGTTCAATGCTGCAGTATTGTTCGCAGAGAAGCAGCCCTATATCATAATGCTCCCACCTCTGTACTTCACTGTGGTTATGGTGTTCTTGGGAACATATGTGCAACCCTTCTTTCTCCAAACATGATGAGCTAAATGCTAAATGCAACTGAAAAATGTGCAATTCTGTGCTTTTTTTTTTTTTTTTTTTAGCAGAGATTTGTGTGGGGTATAGGAAGGAGATAATTCATTGTTTGTTAATCTCAATGTAACTGTTGTTCCTGCTGATTTCAGGTCATCCTGCAACTCTTTCCAAGCAACTGCTGGCTTCTCTCTTCCTTTCCTTGTCATTGATCTGAGAATGGGTTGTAAAATCTTGCATGGCGCACCTGTCCAGGGATGATTCATTGCAGTTCCATGAACTTTCCACCTGCATACTGTATTATCAAACCAATTATATGACAGGGATGTTTAAGGTGCATGCTATGGTTCTAAAGCTTTCCCCATTTGAGTGTTGTTTAATAATGTTGTCTCTGAAAACTTCTTTCACCTTCACTGTGATTGCTACATGTGTGAAATCTTCCCAACCAATTGCTGCGTCATTTATACTGTATATGTAGTACCCGAATACTTTTTCCTAATCAGTTTTTTAAATGTATCATTGTTTATGCATATGAATACATACCTTTTTGTTCATATATATAAGTACAAACTCAAAAAAACATTATGGGTGTGTATTTGAAGTGGATATATGCACTGGAAATATATTAAATAACAAAAACAGTGTTAGTGTTTGAATACTTATTTCCTCCTCACTGTATATACTTTCCATGGAACATATTGAGATTTGGTGAGCTCAGTCAGGAAAATTAATTTCAAAAGATATGCCAGTATATACATGGTGACAGGGACAGTTTCCACATTCAGACTTCTTTATGCAGGTGTTTAATTTCTACTCAGATCATTAAAATTCCACATGTGTAGATGGCTCGAAAGGGGAGGTTTTCAGTTGTGTCTAGACCACTGCTGTTAAAGACAAGCTTAATCCTGGAAATAACTGGAGACAGAAAAAAAAAGTTAAAAAAAAAACAGTTTAGACTAATAGGATAATAAATAAATGAAAACAAGGCAAAGATTCAAATAACAATCTAATAAATATCTAATAATAGTCTGAAAGTGGTTCTCAGAGTGGGGTCTGGGGATGCCTAGGGTTCTGTGAAACAGGTGGTGCTCTGTGATGTTTAGATTTTGTTACAGTGATGTAAATCACAACCCATTATTATTATATTTATAATATTGTACAAATCAATGTACCAAATAAAATTAGGTTGTTTAGATAAGTAATCATCTCTGATTAAGAGTCATTCTGACCTCCCACACCCACTAAATAATAACAAATACAAAACAAAACAAAAAAATATGGAGGAATTAAATTAAGAATAATTAAATTAAGAATTAGTTCATATCTACTATTTTTAATATCACCCTTGAATGATATTTCATAACTTTATGAGCATATTTATTTCAGGGTGAAACACTGTAGTAACACAATAGGACGTTAGTAGTCATTGCCAATGAATTAGTCTTGAATATAAGTGATAAATTTTGCCATGGATTGGTTTAGAGGACAAGTTTGACTGGAAGCTCTCAGGGTTCCTAAGCACCCACTCAGCTCTCTCTCTTTTTTATTTCATGTCCCACCAGCCCGGTCTGTGTCCAATCCAGTAGAGTAGTCCTGCTCCCTGCTACTTTCCTGTCTGGGTTTTTCACCCACCTCTGTCCCCGTCTTTTCCCACATGTGGACATTTCTACCCTGTCTTACTCTGGGTGGTTCCGTCCTCATCATTTTTATGTGTCAGTATATGTGTATGGTTATGTTCAAGCTTCATGATTTTATCAGCTTTGTCTCTGTCTTGACTTTGTAATCATGTTTCCCCACAACACCATGTCCCCAATGTCTTTTTAAAAGCATACGGGTTGGCTTCTTGTGTCTGTTAGCTACAGTAGTAAAGGCTGTAGATGTGGCTTTGGAAGGGAGGAGCCTGGTGGGAGTTATTACAAAATAATGAATTTCAGATTTTTTTGTGGAAAAAACAAAACAAAACAAAACTACACATTGCCATCCACAGAGACGACAATCACTCAATATTAAACAGCATAACGCTAATGTTGACCACAACAGCTCATTAAGCTCAGTCTCCTCCCTATAGCCAGTGTGCCTTTCATTTCAGTGTGCTAACCTGTCCTGTAGGTACTGTGTATATGTTTGTAAGGGAGGTGCACCGGTTCTCATATCCCTGGCTCGAGCTCACCTTACAGCTCTGCTTACGATGCTTTTCTCTGTCCCTCAGAATGCAGATCCTCCTGAACCCTCAGCAGAGTCCGTGCGGCCACATGAACGTCTGGAAGAGCACCTACTATGTGTGAAGAAGACTTCAGTGGGGCGTGCACACTCCTTACCCAATGACAGCTACATGTTCCTACCCCACCAGCCCATCCCATCCTCAACAACCCTCATGACCTCAGCTCAGCAGACTCAGTCAGGTGCAGCACAAACACAGCTAACCCAGCAACTACTCAGCATAGAACACTACCACATTCAATTCAATTCAGTTTTATTTGTATAGCGCTTTCAACAATGGACATTCACAAAGCAGCTTTACACAAATATATAAATTCAGGATATAAATTCATCCCTAATGAGCAAGCCAGAGGCGACGATATGAGGAAGAAACCTTCGAAAGGGAATCCATCCTCATCTGGGTGACAACAGATAGTGCAACTATAAATACTTCCCTTCTATAACTGTATAGTATATAATCAAAAAGTGCAATTGTGTAACCAGGAAATTCATTATAGTTTTCACATGAAGTCTCTTATGTTGATGTAATCAGCTTCTAACTGACGGAGACTTGAGCGCAAAACTGTTTGTGGCAAATTGCAGTCCTAAAGCTATCATGAGGGCCTTTCCCACCGCGGGAACCTTTTCATAGTACCTGAACTAATTGTGGAACTACCCACTTTTTGGCGTTTTCGCACCTCCGGAACTGGGTGCGATTTTAGTAGCTTACTGCCTTTTTCGAGAACCAAATTAGCTCCTACTCCGGAGCAGGGTCTAACCAGCACAACTGGTACTATCCGAGACGTAAGTAGACGCTGATTGGCCAAACGTGTACGAAAACGCCCTCACCTGCCATGATTTAAAACGCCGTGTAAACATACTGTAGTGTCAACTTGTTTCGCTTTACGTATACGTCGACATTCCATGTCTATTATTGTGAAACCCGCGAAACACGACAAAAACACAGCTCCGATCACAGCTTCTTCCATCCTCCAGTTGTTTACGTTGTTGTTCTTCTGTTGTTGAACGCCGCGCACTAATGGCGTCGCTGTCGACCGGGTTACGTCACTTCCTAGTGCCCACTGCGAATGCAACCCTTTAAACGGTACTGGGAAATAGTTCGCGCAAAATCGCCCAGTACTTTAGTACTGTAAATTTAGTTCTGGAACTAAAGCGGTGCGAAAGGCCCTATAGTGTAACCCCTTTTTGGCCCCTCCCGGAAACCTCTGGTACAGTACCAATGGGTGAAGTCTAACAAAGTGTTACATTTACATATATAGCTTCCTACAAGGAAATCTCTGGGTCCCCAGCTTGTGAGGGTGAAATGTGCTGGATGTTAAAGAATAAGTTTAAAGTTTAAGCCTATATAGGGCTAAAATGACACTACCCATAGAAAAGTAATAAGATACCCAATTTATTTAAATCTAGGCAAACGTCCAAATAAACAATCAATCAGTAGCTAAACAATGAAAAGGAAAGAAATAAATAAAATAAAGGAATCAGTTAACTTAACATAATCCTCCTACTTTATTAATACAGCACAAATAAACTATAAATTCCCCCCTTCAGTTATGTTTATTCTTCTATTCCCAATTATGCTGCATACTTTACCCACTATAAAAATACTCCTAAAAAATAAATACACAACCACTTATTTTTAACACCAAAACAACCTTCAAGTTTCAGTAGTAATTCTCAACCCCTGTGGACAATGCAGGAATGGAGAGGAAAAGTTCAAACCCCAGTCAGGTATGAGTATGTCTGGAAATGTTCACAGTTTAACCTCAGTGGTTAAGTTGGAAATATTGAGAAGACAAATTCAACCAAACTCTAATGTAAAATAGTTCTTAACCTGTACCAGCGCTGGTAACCTCGTTGGGGCACATATGACAGGTAAATCCTTGGAAATACGGCAATAAAAATATAACCAAGTACTCACTCGGCCCCGTACTCCAATATGTAGTCACTGTTGGAACTTTGAGAAGAAACCTGCTTTGGCTCTTCTCTTCCCCCGCGCCGTTCAGTTGTCCACTCAGCATCCATCCGGTGGTGAATCAACAGGTGTCCGTAGACCTAACAGCCGACGAGCATGAAAATGGCGTCTGGAGCGGCAATTGTCCACAGCTCTGCTCTTTACTCGGTGTTCGCCTCTTTTTTCCTTCACATTACTCTGCTGTTTTTTTTTGTTGTTGTTGTTGTTGTTGTTTTAGAATACCGTACACACACTCCTGCTGGGTTAACGGCTCTAAACTTTGTGGGCCAGTACTTACGTAGTTAGTCTCCACCAAAGTTTATCAAAGCGCGCTAAACTGGGTCCAACATGGCGCTTGCTCACCGTCTTCTCTCTTTTTTTCCCGTATTCCCGCGCTCTCCTTGCTCTTCCTTCCAAAATTTCGATTTGTCATAAGACCTGTCAATCAGTTCCTTATTGAATACTCCCCCATGGGAAAACCCAATCAGTTCCCATAATCTCTCCTTTTTTTGTCCAATAGCGTAGCAAAACAAAATAAAGCCATTAATTATTAATTACAATATTTTAAACAATAACCATTTTACAAAAAGAACACAATAATATTAATTCTCATTTATATAAAACTATAAAAACACAATTATTAGAAAAAACACTGAAAATAGCAAATTTGCTATATTCACTTTCAGCAGTACCCTACAATAGCAAAACTGTTTGTATCAATTGCAGTCCAAAGCCATCTTCATGGTTTCTAAGTGGTACCATCCACAGTAATCTCATGTATCTTTAGGCTGTCTATATGGGGTTATCCTCAGCAGCAGCGAGTGGTTTCCAAGTGATGAGAACTCCAACCAGAAGTAGGGCATCAGGATGGATCAGGCAGGGGGCAGGATCACTGGTATCTCAGGGGTAGCATGTGTAGCTTGAGAGAGAGAGAGAGAGAGAGAGAAGGGAGAGAGAGAAACACAGATTATTAGGTATGCTTATTGTCATGTAATGATTAAGGACATTGTACATTGCGTGCAGAGTGCAAGCAGGATCTCCAGCAAAACTAGCTATGACAGCATAACTAAAAGGGGGGCCGACAGCATCGAAACGTCCCAGTTCACCACAACACTCTATGCCCGTGAACCCTCTAGATCTAGGAAAAACTAAGCAAAAAATACTCACAAAAGGCTTGACTAAACAAACATGTTTTCAGCCTAGACTTAAACACTGAGACTGTGAGTCCCGAACACTAATTGGAAGGCTGTTCCATAACTGTGGGGCTTTATAAGAGAAAGCTCTGCCCCCTGCTGTAGCCATCACTATTCAAGGTATTTAAGCACAAACTGGAACATCCAGACAAGGAGGCATAACAATAATCCAACCTAGAGGTAACAAAAGCATGAACTAGAGTTTCTGCATCGTGTAGTGACATTATATTTCTTATCTTAGCAATATATATGAGATGAAAGAAGGCTATCCTAGTAATATTATCTGCATGAGCTTTAAATGAAAGACTGGAGTCAAGAATCACACCAAGGTCCTTTACTGCTGCATATGATGCGATAGAAAAGTCATCCAGAGATACTATATAATCAGAAATCTTACTTCTAGCTGCCTGTGGTCCTAGTACTTCTGTCTTGTCAACCACATGATAGCAGTAATGTAAATCAAAATCTAAACAGTGCTATCTAGCTATTGATGATGACTTACAATATATTATTTTCATATCATCAATGTGTGACCACAATACAGACATATATAATATTTACATAATAAGACTTAATAATTAAATATTAGAAAGATTAGAATAGAAAGAAAAAAAAAGCTCCAGTACACACGTCTCTAATATGGGTCCCCATTCCTGTATGGTTTTTGTCAGAACTTTGGTCCCTATATGTTACTATAACAATAACACTTATGTTTGGTATTATGCAGATATATTCAGTATGTTATAATATATACCATGTGCCTTAAATTATTTCATGCTAAAAGTTATGGGAGTTACTTAATATTTGTCACATTAAATGACTGTTTTATCTCCATTCACAGGCTCCATTGGTTCTGTGCAGTCTCAGACAGAGGAGCCCGCACAGCACCTCACTGTACCCACAGACCTTTTCCGTCCCATTAGCCCCCACAGCCTGTCTGACTCAGAGTGTATTCCCCGAATTCCTCCCCCTCGCCGGGGACACACACTGTCCCGCACCCTACGCCGACAGGTGAGCTCTACCCACACACTTCACGTCACACATTTACAGCCTTCTCTCAAAAGACTCAGTGACACTGACTGTGCTACATCAGCGCCTTTGTGAATTTCTTCTCCATACCTGCTACTTAGTCGTTGCTTGTCTTTCTTTGTATTTTATGTATCTTCTGTCTGTTTTATGTAGTGTATTTGGAGACTTGATTAAGGCTGACACCTCTGCATGACAGACCTTTCCTGTGGTCTAGTCCATTGCCACTCATAATTCTTCCTGAATTCTCTTCTTCCTCTTCTTTTTTTCTCCTTTTCTTCTTGTGCCCTGTGTATCCACTAATGTGACTAATCCTGATCA
The DNA here is from genome assembly GCF_027358585.1 of Pangasianodon hypophthalmus. NCBI lineage: Eukaryota > Metazoa > Chordata > Actinopteri > Siluriformes > Pangasiidae > Pangasianodon > Pangasianodon hypophthalmus. The sequence goes on from NC_069721.1 coordinate 11,961,047, forward strand.
GATCAGCATGGTACAGTACACACCGGACCCCACCCTGCTCCTGAGACACAGATACTCCTGCTGCTGAGAGAGCTGGAGTGGTAGCCTCCAGCATCTTTCACATTCGTTTCCAGACCCCTCTATCCTGACTCCTTCCCTAACTCCTTTTCCCTTCCCAAAATCTTACCATAATCTCCATGCCCCAATGCATTTCACTAGTACTACTCTAAGGGACAAAATTAGAAGGGTTAAGATCAGGTACAATTTCGATTGTAGTGAGCAGACGACAGAGAGGTAGCTTTATTTAAAACATTTTTCTGTCCATCCAGAAATAGGGTGTCCCATGGTCTAGTGTCCATTTTGTACCAATTATTGGTGTTCAACATTGACAAGTCATTGCAGTCTCTCAGCTCCAGATTCCCCAGTTCAATCCTGTGCTCTGGTTACTGTCTGTCTGGAGTTTCACATGTTCTCCTTGTGTCCATGTGGGTTTCCTCCAGGTTCTTCAGTTTCCTCTCACCTCCCAGAAACAGGTGGATTGGCTGTAGGTGGATTGGCTGTGTAAAATTGCCCAACGTGAACGTGTTTGTGAATGTGGATGTGCATGTTGCCCTGCGATGGACTGGCATCCCATCCAGAGTGTATTCCTGCCACACACCCAGTGTTCCTGGGATAGGCTCCAGATCCTCTGTAACAGAGGCCAGGACAAAGCAATTCCTGAAGTTAAATGAATGAGTGAACTTTGACAAGTTCACATTTTTATTATGGATTGCAGTTCAAATTACTCATTTGATTTGTATTGTCATTTAACATTTTTGTGCACTTGCCATTTCACTCAGGAAGTGTACTTAAGTAAGTGCACTTAACCTTCAGCAAGTGCCTACAGAAATGAATAGCAGAAATATCTAGTGACCACTAGATGGCAGTGATGTCTATATTATGCTGACTTGCTTTGGTACACATGATGGTGGCAGTACACACACCATTTAGTTCATTTCTATCATTTCTGTCCTTCAACTCTCCAAATTATTACATGAATCTACCTGATCTTTAGCACTTCTTTGTAGTATACTACCACCACATTTCTTCTACTGGGCTTGTGAGCAGGAGGTAACCTTATAGTCAATTGATTCAGAGTGTGACCTCTGGCACACAGCCCTTTCTGGAGAAAGGAGGTTGTTTTGTTGTCTCTTACAGTATAGCCCAGTGGCTCAGAGTGCAGTCTGCCAAACAGGACAAATAGGATTTGCTTAGGGTATGAGGTCCTCTGCCCTAGTCCAGAAGTGCTATTCATATTATTCACTTTTTGCCTTTAATGACAGCTAAAGCCTATGCATTTCAATTTCCTCTAAAGAAACAAATCACCATAAGTGTAATGAATTGAGACAGAGAAAGGAGAAATAAGAGGAAAGGGCAGAAATTGATGTTGCAATCTCTGCCTTGCACTGAACAACATTTTGATGTAGTTGAAAGTGCACATACCAATTCAAAGCATTGAAACACAGAAACACAGAAAGAAGACTCAAAAATTACAAAAACAGAAACACAGAAAGAAGACTCAAAAATTACAAATATGTTAAATATTTTCTAACTTCTCCTATACTTGCTGGAGCACAGAATTTATGCTTGACTTACAAATGGTGAACTCTACTCTAAACCCACTGCTCATCTTTCCCAGTTCTCGTAATCCCTCACAGTCTCATTTTAACAATCTCTCTTTCTCATTTTATCATGCCTTAAACACTCCCCCGTTCCCTTCCTTCTCACTTCCACCTCTCCCACCCCTGCTTTCCTCAGGTGGCAGTGAGCACTGACTCTCAGGAGGCCTTGTACACAAAAGGAGGGGAGAATGAGGGCCCCAAGGGGCTTGGTGAACTCTCCACTCCTCCCACTACATTCCCAGCACTGCAGCAGTTTCCCCAACCATCACTCTTCCTCGTTCCTGCAACACCAGGCGCCTCTCCCAAACCAATGCGCAGCAGTGTGCACACGCAGCACAACCCCCATGATCAATACAACATCTGCTCCAGGCATCGGTGCTCTCCCCCTGCCCAGGATAAACCTGCTGAGGATGACTCGGTGGATCAGGAGGTGTCTCAAATAATCCGATCAGGATTTGAAGATCATAGAGGTCAGGACTGCATTAGAGGAGGTGGAATTGGGGGAGGGCTGTGTGAAGGCCGTGGTCCATCTCTGAGGCAGTTGAAGAAGTACCACAGTGCAGACGTGCAGTGTAGGCGGGCACCACTACTACTGCCTCGGCCCTCTTCCTGGCTTGATGACCCACGGCGCCACTCCATCGAGGTGTGTCCGTCGGTGGAGAGCAGCCCCCAGCGGAGCTCAGTGTCCTCTGGTTTTGTGTCACGCGCAGACAGCTTACAACAGCCCTCGCCCCGGACCCGCAAGAAGAAGAAGATGAGCCCTCCTTGCATCTCTGTGGACCCTCCAGAGGGGCTGGTGCTTCCAAGGGACTTCCAGCTAGTGTTGGACACTGGGATGGGTACAGTGCCACCCTCTCTGCCCAGCAGGGACACCTGCCTGAGAAGGAGAGCCCCCTCCAGTGAATCCAAGGACTCATTCGATTTGGGTGGAGGAGGAGATGGGTTGCCCCAAGAGGGGGTTTCTAACCCCAAGCTATTAACTCTGCCCAACTTCTCCTTTGAGAAGACAAGCTCTGAGCACTGAACATGTACACACAAATGCACTAAAGTGCATACAAATGCATATATGCACATGTATAAAAAAGACGATGCACTCTGTGTGTCCATGACAGTGATAATAGTAATAATAGCATAGAGAGTAATAGTGTTAAACACAACAATGGTGAATAACCAATGATCATGATGAATAGTGACCATTTCTTGTCTTTGTCCTGTACTGCCAAAAAAGAAAACAAAACGACACTGTAATGAGGACAAACCAAGCTAATAACAGAACTGTCTCTCTTCCATCATGCCAGCAGGCATTTGCTGGCAATCCTATGACCTCCTATTGAACGTTGCTCTTGGGGTCCACACAGGGCTCCTTCTGTTGGGTGTTTTGGAGACTTTTTAGCACAGCCCTTCTTCCCGAAGGGCAGTGGTGAAGGTACAAAGCAATATGAACGTTTTAGAGACACTATTTTCTTAAATTATTGGGCCATAGTATTTGTACAGGATGTAGATTTTTTTAATTTCAATATATTTTTATTTGTGTCCCTTTGTGACTTTTCAATGTTTAAATTGTTTGTTGTTTTGCTTTATTTTTTCACCATAGGATATTTTTAGCTTTAGGGAGTATTAAAAAAAAAGAAAAGGAAACATTTTTTCATTCAAATTCCAAGATCCATGTATTTGTAGTAATAATGTTAATAATAATTTTATAATATATATATATATATATATATATATATATATATATATATATATATATATATATATAAAGTAACTCATTAAACTGTTCTTTGATTTTTAAACACAAGCAAATGATCTTGATCAGTTGAATAATCAGCCTTATTTGTGTTTGATGCCCTGAAATGCATACTGTCAACAACACGGCACAGCCTCATTACTGGCCTATTCATAAAAAAGCAAACACTACGTGTGGCCATTTGTTTCTTTACATGTATGAATCCTGTGACACTGACCTGTGATATTGACATACATGCATTTAGTTCTGTAGTCACTTTTTAAAAGAAATGAATGCCTTTATTAGGCAAAATACATTTCAGTATCAAAATAATATCCAAACCCACTGTTTTGTTTTTCCACCAGTCTTCAGAAAGTTCAGCTGATTTTCAGTGTAACATGATCAAAATACATTGTGTGTTAAACCTGTTTACAGCATATCCTTCCACCTTACAGGTTGAAATTAATCTTCCTATTTCTTTTTTCTCAGTTTCTTCTCAGGATCTTCACCCTTTCTTTTAATAATGTTTTCTTCTTATGTTCATCTCCTTTAAGCCCTGGGGAAGTTGCACACCCTTAAAAAAATAGCTGCAATTTCAAAAATAGCTGCGATTTCAATTTCAAAGGCAGGCAGTTTGTTACCTACTAACAACTGCATTTCATGGTCTGTTGAGTGAGTACTGATGATTAGTGGTAAGTACTCTATCAGTATTTTAGTATATAGTATCAGTGGAGACAATGCTGGACTGTGTTTTTCCTAAACTTAGGCTAACCTACCAATAACCCTGTAATCAAAATTTGTCTTGATATGTGTGTGTGTGTGTGTGAGGCATTTGCAATAAGCTAATTTAACCAGATTTTTTTTTTTTTTTCACATGATAAACATTTTTCTTTGTGCTTCTAAGTGTCTTGGCCAAGTGGCTGACATCAGAGACACTAAAACATTATGATTCAGTAGCTTTGACAGGACATCCCAGCTCCATTCATGATATTTTTACTTTGCCAAAAAAAAACATAAATAGTAATTTATCTCCTGCATCTTTGGCCTTTGAAAAAATGTGATTCTGATTTAGTATAGTGAAATATGAAGTTGTTTCTGAACAGCTTTTTGTGTCAACATCTTAAATTTACATTGAGTTTGTTTTATCAAGCTGGATCAAGCTGGAATCTCAACTGCTTAATTGTAGCACAGAATACTGTATATTGTATGTATGTGGTGGTCCGGGAAAACCCAGACGTCTTTGTGCCTGAATTCTGGCAAACAGCCAGAAAACAGATTTTGACCGGAATTGTTTTTTTTTTGTTTTGTTTTTTGTTTTAATGGGAAGCCATAAATGTACACTATACAGCAAAAAGTTTGTGGACACCTGACCAATCACACCCATGTGTGCTTGTTGAACATCCCAGTACAGATTTCGTCCCTATTTGCTAATCTAACAGTCTCCAGTCTTCTCGGAAGACTTTCCATTAGATTTTGGAGTGTGGCTATGTGAATTTGCTCATTTATTTGCACAAGAGCATTAGTGAGGCCAGGCACTGTTGTTGCAGATCATTTCTATGAACACTACAGTAAGCTTTTCCAAAACCCTATTTTTGTAGTACTCCATAGTCTAGTGTAAGATATGACTTTGTAATTGGAGTCATTTCAAGATAATTTCCCTGCTAATAATAAGATAATTTACATAAACATAGTTGAGTATTTCTTGCATTACATCCACATTCTTAACAGTTAGACACACCAAGTGGATTTCACATGATTTGCTTTAATTTGTTTAATCAGAGACATGCCATATTTACTGCATAGTTGCAATGATTGCTTAAAACATTAGAAAGGAAGGAAAGGAAATATTTTCTGTGTTTAGAGAAATGTTCTTCTGCTATGAGATCTTTATAACCATGCATGAGGAAATCTTTATAAAATTTAGATGAGAATCTCTTGTGGAATTTATTAGATTTTGGTCATGCAATCTTGCATTCAGATTAGGGGAATTGACTATTTCAAAACATTTTCTTTAAAGGCTTGGAAAATTTGACATTACATGTCATTTCTTGTGTGAATGGAACCTAAATTTCATACAGATTTTCTGGTTTATTATCCCAGCAGACAGCAGACCACTGTGTTCTGATAAAGGCAGAGGCATAGTCACTCTTCAATGATGCTCTACTCATTCAATAAATGGTGCAACACTAAATTTCTACAACATGCTACTCATTCAAAGCCTCTTGGAATTAGCTATCAACTAGATTCCTGTATAAAATAAATACATCATAGAGGATATTAAATTCAGATCAATTCAGTTCAATTTTATTTATATAGCTGTCACACACTCTTGGGTTGGGAGGACAGTGAGGAAATGGGAGGCAGGCTTGGGACAACTCAAAAGGGCTCTTTATTTTCCCTTTTTTCCATGAGTGCTTTTCAGTGATTTCTGACTTGCGGTCTCATACAGAGACACACACAAACACAAACACACACAGCTCAGCTCTCGCCGGCTCACTTCCTTGCGACTCCTTCCATTTATCTTGCCACTTTTCACTGAAATGCAAGACACCTGTTAGTAAACTACCCACAGGTGCATGCTCATCCCTACCAGTCATTCCCATGACTCCGCCCCACTCACAAACCTGCGCTCGACCACGCCCCCGTCGCCATAATAGCGCTTTCAATAATGGACATTGTCACAAAGCAGCTGTACAGAAATCTGCATGTGGATTTAGGTCTGTAATGAGCAACCAGGGATGATGGTGGCGAGGAACAACTCTCTGAGATGACATGAAAAAGAATCCTTGAAACTCAAAAGGGATCCCATCCTCTTCTGAGTGACACCAGATTATTACAGTGTGATTATGAATCATTACTCCTCCACAGCTGCGCACTACAAAGTCAAAGAGTACTCAGTGTGTTGGATGACAATTTTTAATGACTACAGAAGAAGTTTTGGCTTCAAATATTTAACTTCTATGATTACAGAAGTTTTTAGCTTCAAATATAAAAAAAATGTCTTTCTCTGTTTTCCAAAGAGAACCTGGGTTTCATAAAAATGCTACGGAAAAACTACAAATATTGTTATCATAATCACCATTCTATTCTCTGAATTGTATCAACTCTCAGTTATTTCTAAGGTCTGATTTATATCATTAAGTCATTACACAAGTGTGCAATAGTCGATATTAAGACAGGCTTATTCAAGACTGTTTTCAAATAGAAAATGCTAGAACTTCAGCAGGACTTCAGTAAGACACTGTTTTAAAGCACATTACATGAGTGAGCAGTGAGTTTATTGACTTAGCATAAAAATTGGTTTAGAAGAATAGAGTTGCATAATTGTCTTCTGAATACATGACTATTATGTGCCATAAACTGCAATGACATTTCAGTGAATCTGAAATTATCCTCATGTACTGTAGTATTCATTCACAAACTATTAATTGATTTCTTCAGCATGGATTTTTGTGGACCATTTAAAACCCATTCAGCCTGAGAGAGTCAATAAGACGTCTATTAAAACATTTTTGTGTGCAGTGTTCACTTTGCTTTCTTTTATAAATATGAAGAATGTTTGACACCTTTGATAAATGTGCTTGGAAACAGTTGGAAACAGTAAAGATGACACTAAAGGTACCCTCCTCCAATCCGGGAAATCGGCTTGATAAAAAGGTATATTTCTACCTAAAAGTCTATTTTATTGGTAAACATCCTCAAAAGTAAATGGCCTTTGGCCTCCTAGGACTAGCTTTGTTTTTGTGACAGCAGGTAACTTTAAGTGCACAGTCTTTTCACTTTTCACAGCTTTCTACTCTAGGTTGCAGAATATCAATAAGTTTTAGCAGTTGGCTCACAATAACCTTTTGAATCTAAACAAAAACAAAGGATGGAAGCAGCATTTAGATATGGCATTGTTGTCTTTGAGGTTTGTGAAGAGGGACAACAACAAAAGAGAAAGCTTCCAAAGGAGGAAACCAAAAGCCATTGTTTACTTTCTTTCCAGGGAGTTATTTACCTGGATCCGGACTCTTTAGGAGGTCTACGCTTTTTGGCCAGCTCACAGAAGACACAGTGTTTTCATCAGAGATGTAGTAGTAGTACACCACAAGACACTGTGACAGATTATCTCTCTCCATAGTAGACTGATAAGTGGAACTGCACGCCCCAAAGCATCATATAATTAAAGTACTGAAAAGCAAAGACACAGAGGATAAAAACGTTACAAACTCTCAGGATTCTGCAGGCTGAATAATAAACTGTTTGGCAGGCATCAATGCCATAAATAAGAAATAATCTTCCTTCAAGCAGTATTTATTTTGTTGACAAAAATAACGATGAAAAATACTTGTCAACAAACATGTTCCACTGACAAAAACTAAATAATAATAATAATAATAATAATAATAATAATAATAATAACTGAACAAATAAAAATTAACAATCTCTTCATAACTGGGAGACTGGACAAATAAGAAACCTCCCCTCTTCTCCCCTTATCTCATAAGAGGATTAATTAAGACATGGTATACAGTGTTAGGTAAACCTGAGACCTGTCTTTTCTGAGCTGAGTGTGTATGCTAACTCCATACTGGTGACATTAGCAAACTTTCTGACTATAGTTATGTTATTTTGTGGGGAAAAAAGGTGTTTATCCTCTAGGTAACAAATGCTTTGTTGTGGTATGTTTTATGATGTTAATATATAGTTTTATTAGGCTAATATATCAGCTATGCTAGCTAGAGCTAGCATAACTGATGACAAACCACTATGCATTACACTAGAGTAAATTTCCAATGAAGGAGCTGCTGTGTCAAGAATTTCCATTTAGTCAAAGCACAGCAGAGATGGAGAAAGGCTTTGTAAGCTTGTAATGGTAATGTGCATTTCTAAAATGATGCATCTAACACAGGAATTAAAACTTAGGAAATTATTGCATTTGCATTTTTGTTTTAAAATAACATTGGGAAAATTGACAGTAAAAAAAAAATTAATTTAGTCTTCATTGAGGAGCAACACTGTTTAGACTGAAACTGCTGTAATTTTTTATTTTTTTTAAACTAACAATAACCAAATGACTAAAATATGACTAAAACTGTACTTTCATCAAAAGGCTAAACATAAAATTAAATCCAAATCTACATCCAAAGCCAGAGGTGGTAAGTTTTGGTAGAAGTGTTAGTAGGTCTATATGAACTTGTGTTTACTGCAGTTAAAACACAAACAAAAACAAAAAAAGTAAAAAAGTAAGAAAAAGAAAACACTATAACCAAGACATGTTATTGATGCACATGCGGTGATGAAGGGATGGATCCAGAACTGAAACGGAGCAGTCCAAAGTGCAGTCCTAAGGAAACTCAAATAAAGAAAACAGCAAAGGTGATATTGTGCTAGTGTATTAACGCAAGCATTTGCTAAATTGAAAAATGCTATTTGTTGCAGAACAAAGAAAAATGTTTCTTCTTTAAATTTTTATTTTCATTCTTAATTTACTATTTCTGTGCCTGAAAATCACAGTATCTCTTGTCTAATAGGTGTAAGTTAAAAAAAAAAAGAATGGTGCTTATATAAAATGTAATTTGCATACTTGTAATTTAACTCACAAATGTGCAATGTTTCCTAGGAAATAATCCTGAAAGGAGATTTCGAATAGGACTAGATGTCAAAGTTTCTGTTATATCGTTCCATGATTTATTTTTTTACAAAAAACTATAATTTCAGCAATCTTTCACCCCTGCCTGTTACGCCTTCTTCCATGGTCAACAGAAGAAAGTTCTGCAAGGATAATTAATGCATCCAGAGCTAGAACTTGCCACTTGGACTCTCTGCCTACTCCTCTGCTTAAAACATGGCTTCTGTTTCTATGCCCACTTAAAACCACAATTACGAGTGTCTTTCTTTATTCTGGCTTTCCTCTCAACATGAAACTGAAATCAATCACTTTTGACCACAGTCAGTAACTAAAGACCTAAACTTAGCCTCGCTTTCCTGGGCAAAGTACTTGAGTATGTGGTAGCAGCTTAGATCAGAGAATATATTTCCCAGTGATCTATCAGAAAGTTTGGTCTGGCTTTAGGTCTCAGTAGAGTTTTTATGCCGCACCGGTTAGTGTTATCAATTACTTTGTTGGTTGATTGTGGGACAATAAACGCATATGTCCTGCTGGACCTAACTGTGCTTTTTACACAGGATCCCATGACACCAAATAAAAAAAAAGATTGGCTTTATGCCACAAACCAGTTTTCTGGTTTAGATCTTATCTCACAGACAGTACTGGTCGGTTTAGTAACTCTTACAATAGTGTTCCCTGAGGTTCAGCTGTCAGCCTGTTGCTATTTATTATATCCTTGCTTTCCCTTGGCAAAGCATGGATATAATATCCACTACTATGCTCTTAATACAGAAAGGCATACATACATACTGACATGTCTCACAAAGTATCTCCTCTCAACCTCTGGTTGATTGCCTTACTGCTGGCTGAGAAGTTCAAAATGGCAAATGAGGGGCCAATGATTGCATCCTTAGCCCCGCTAAAGAAAACCAAATATCTCTCACTTAATATTCCTGACTTTTAGTACATTCTCCTCCAGATTAGAAATCCTGGCATCTTTTTAGACTCCTCACTGTCATTTTTATCGTAAGAACATTATCTCCCACTTTACCACTTTGTAGCTGAGACACTTAGTTATTTGTTACCTACAGACTATCATATTCTTCATTGTGGGCTCCTGCAGTAAATGCAAGACCTCGCTGCTAGATTTCTTCTACACACACAAAACTGACACACATCAACCTCACACAAACACCTACACTGGCTCTAGCGTGCGTGTAGAGCCAGGACACAAGTGTGTGAAACCACCATGCTGTTAATTAGCCAGAGAACAAGCAGATAACAATCCGAGGGTAATACATAGTCATAAACAAGAAAAGAAGCATGGCTCAAAACCAGAAGGTCTAACTAGAATTACGAACCTGAGGAACTGGGAAAAGCAGGAAAACAAGGCTAAGGAACACACGATAACATCAGTGAGACCCTGCCAAAAGCCTTAGACATGCCAGTATCTAATGGGCAAACTGATAAACAACTAATACAAAACATCTGGATACAATCAGGTAACAAGCATATGATGGAAAAGGGGTGGAGACAGGACCAAAACACAAACAAAAACAAATATGAGTATATGGTGCGTGTTGCCATGGGTACTGTGACACAAAGCGGGTTGATTTCTGGGTACAGTATAAAATACTTGTTTTGTTTTTTATATTAAATTTAGCCCATGACCATTTTTTTAGTCACCTTCTCCATGTTTGTTCCTCCCTTTCTTCATTCTTCATTCTATCATTCTTCAAAACCTATCAATGATTTTTTTTTCACTTTGCTTTTCGACTGACCTAAAAATTGAATATACAGATGTAATATACAGATTTGATGCACAGTATTCGTAGTGTTTTTAGCTTTTTAACCTATTTTTTAGTATCTATAATTGACATATCTCACATGTTTAAGTCTATAGCCTGATAGAAGGGTGTATTCATGTGTATTATTAATTACACATGAATGCTTATTAATTAATTAATATTAATTAAGTCAAGTGTCATGACTTGCCATTGCCTTCTCTGTTAAGTATGCAATTAAATTCTAGTCTACGTATGCATATGTTGGAATCGATCATTTATGACTAGTTAACAATAATTAAAAATGCCAAAATGCCAAGTGTCTCATGCTTTCATACGTTTTAATTTACTGTAGATTCGCACTCAATGAATTAATATAAGCATAGATCTAAAGTGTCAGACAGTATCTTTGACAGTGCATCTGTGTATTTCCTGTGCTGTATGTCCTCACTTTAAAAGGTTTTAAATTGGAACTTTTTTAGTTCCAGACAATGCGATTCTAGCACTACCACAAACTAGCATTAATATCTAGTCCTTTGGGTTATGAATACTTTGTACCAATAAATCAGTGCTGTTTGTAGTTTCATACTTTGCATTTTAGTTATATTCCCCAACCTAGTCATATATAAATAACAGTGTAATTTGTCCATTACAACATAGTTACAGGAACACAGATATCAGCATGGTCAGTTTTTCAATATTAGACCAGTCTCTTGTCTGGTCAGTATATCATTCACTGTCAGACTGGTTTCTTTAGCGTTGGGAGGAAAAGTGACACTGAAGCCAATAAAAATACTGCACGCAAGATATATTTGTCTAAAGTTGTATGTCATGTTGTGGATTAAATGAACAATTTTGATTGCCTCCAGCTGTCTCTTGCAATAAACCGATAGTTTTAAGACATGGGAAAGGATCTGAGGCTTCAAAGGCAAATGAGCCTGATGGTGTAGAATAATTGCATGCTTTACAGCTCAGACAAAAAATCCATGGCAATTAGAAACCTTTAACCTGTTGTTGGTATAATCAATAGGACCTAGTGAAGGACAGCAGGTTGAGTTTGTAGGTCTGCTCATCTTCTCAGTGGTATGGTAACTGCCAGTCTCTTCCATGACAATTGACCCTGTCATAAACAGGAGATATGTAGATTATGTTTTCTCGCATAGATATTCTGAAAGGAGCACAACCAAGGTTTGACTGTTTAGATCTTAATACCAAGTTTTCTATATGTTGTGACAGATTTGCAACAGTACTGCTACAAGGCCAGTACTGGTCACCCCCTGCAAGGTAGAGCTTTTTGGGCATAATTCTAAAATATAGCTTTGGTGCAAATAAATAAGACAGCTTATCACCCAAAGAACACCATACCCACGGTGAAGCATGATGATGGCAGCATCATGCTATAGCGCTGCTTCTTTTCAGCTGGATAGCTCCAAATACCAATCTATTTTGTCATGAAACCTGCAGTTCTCTACTAGACAGCTGAAGATGAAGAAAAATTTCACCTTCCAGCAAAATAATGATCCAAAGCACAAATCCAGGTCAACAAAGGAATGGCTTCAGAAGAAGAAGAAGATCAATGTTTTGGAATGAGCCAGTCAGAGCCCAGATCTAAATCCTATTGAAAAAACTGTGAAATGACTTGAAGAGGGCTTCATCCCTTCAACCCGACCCCAATGGAATAACATTGCCAAATCAAGATGTTCTAAGTTAGTAGACTCTTCCCCAAAGACTGAGTGCTGTATCACAAGCAAAAGGTGATTTAACAAAGTATTCGTTGAGAAGTATGCATGCTTGTGCAGCCCAGTTATTGTTTTCTTTTTTCCCTACAACAGTTCTATTTGGTTTCACTTGAACTTTGTTGGTTGCTATATCAAATTAAAGGTGGAAAAAGGTCTGGTATGATTTATCCTGGTTTCTTTTTTTTTTTTTACTTCACAAAAAACTATTTTGTGCTTTTAACAGGGGTGTGTAGACTTTTTATATCCACTGTATAAACCAAGGATTATTCTTTTTTTTTTTTTTTTTTTTTTAAATATAAACACATCAATACAAAGGATTACTGCTGCATTCTGCCAAGTGGTTAATTCAAAAATATAATTCAGCAATGGCTCAGTGCATTGCACAAACATTTTGTTTAGCTGCTATTTACTATTTATAACACTGGTACACTAACACTGTTTCTACCCACATTGTATCTCCTCAATTACATAAAAATAGTTTATGATAGTGTTCACTATATTGGCCTTTTTGAAAATTTGATTTAATGTTATCATAGTGTTAGGTAGTTAGTTAATACAACCCCTGGCAATAAATATGGAATCACCACACTTAGAGGATGTTCACCCAGCTTTTTTACTTTATAGCAAACAAACAAATCACAGATATGACACAAAAAAGGTTTTGTTCAATAGCTTAACATTCTGGTTTGTGAAATATACATAAAAAAAATTCAAGGACATTATTTTTTAATTAATGGCATGTCTTTTTCCAAATCAAGTAGAGGAAAAAATTATGGAATCTCTCAATGTTGAGGAAAAAAATTATGGAATCATCAACAAAAAAAACACAATTAATACTTTGTTGCTCCTCCTCTGGCTTTTATTCTTTGAGGCATAGACCTCACTAATGAAAAACAATATTCCCCATCAATCTGGTTCCAACTTTCTCGAATAGCAGTTGACAGATCAGCTTTGCAGGGTGGAGCCTTAACATGGACCAGTTTTTTTTACTTTGCACCATAAATTTTCAATTGGATTGAGATCCGGACTGTTTGCTGGCCATGTCATTGAGTTGATATGCCTTTCCTGAAAAAAAGCTTTTAAACTGTTTGCTCTGTGGCAAGATGCATTGTCATCCTGAAAAATTATTTCATCATCACCAAACCTATTTTCTATGGATGGAATGAGAAAATGTCCAAAATTTCACTGTACAACTGTGCATTGACTGCTGAGGTAATGACTGCCATCTCCCCTGGTCCTTTACCTGACATGCAACCCAATATCATAAATGAGTTGGGAAATTTGATTGATTCAGGCAGTCATCTTTATATGTTTTGTTAGAACGGCACCAGACAAAAGTTCCAGCATCATCTCCTTGGCCAATGCAGATTCATGATTCATCACTGAATTTCACTTTCATCCAATCATCCACACTCCATGATTGCTTCTCCTCAGCCCACTGTAACCTTGTTTTCCTCTGTTTTGGTGTTAGTGCTGGTTTTCTTTTGGCTTTTCTATATATAAATCTCATTTCATTCAGCCGGTTTCTTACAGTTCTGTCACAAACATTGACTCTTGTTTCCGCCCATTTGTTTTTCATTTGTTTTGTTGTGCATTTTCTATTTTCAAGGCATAGTGCTTTGAGTTTTCTATCCTGATGCTTTGACATCTTCCTTAGTCTGCCTGTATATCTACCTTTCATAACCTTCCCATTAAGTTTATACTTGCAACAAATTTTAGACACAGCTGACTGGGAGCAACCAACCTCTTTGGCCACACTCCATGTTGAAATTCCTTGTTGAAGGAGTTTTATAATCCTTTCCATTGTTTCAACTGACAACTCTCTCATTGGAGCCATGTTTCCTTTCAATTAGCCAAGTCCAACAGCCCATTAAAGTGTGTAAGCACTCCCTTTTAACTGCTGACTTATTAGCATTTTTAGACTTGTCCCAGTATTTGTTTTAGAAATGGAAATGGAATGGAAATGGAAAAATTGATTCCATAATTTTTTCCTCAACATTGAGTGATTCCATAATTTTTTCCTCTACTTGATTTGGAAAAAGACATGCCATTAATAAAAAAAATGTCCTTGAATTTTTTTATGTATATTTCACAAACCAGAATGTTAAGCTATTGAACAAAATATTTTTTGTGTCATATCTGTGATTTGTTTGTTTGCTATAAAGTAAAAAAGCTGGGTGAACATCCTCTAAGTGTGGTGATTCCATATTTATTGCCAGGGGTTGTATAATAATTATTTTTCTCTCTACTTCAAGCTATATTCAAAATGTGAGTGTTTGTAATACCCTTTAGTTGTATTAGATTTGTTTAGTTTATAACTACATTACAGTGGTTAAGCCCTGTGCTGTTCAGGGATGTAACGGTTGAATAACCCTGCCGTCTCTCTACACTGATCCAATACAGACTCGCAGGAAAGCAGGAGGACACACTAACACTGTCAGCCTGAGCATTTATGCAGAGGGCTTAAACTTTATTAGACATCATGTCAAACATTTCTCAATTTTAACAGTGAGTTGCTTCTATAAATTTTGCAAGATGCAATGTTACTTTTGCCGTATGCACGATTAATATGGGAGCAAATTAAATTAACTAAATCAAAACTGGATCTCTACTTTTGGTTTTTATGGCTTCCACAAATCTCTTCTTTTAGTCTAATGACTTCCATAGCATATAGTATACTAAAGGAAGCTGTTTGGGATTTAGCCTTTGGTTGCATGGATGTCATGCTTTGTCATGTCACCTCATAAACAATTTGACTGTCAGAAAACCACTGACACATCGCTATTACAGGTGCACCTGTGTCTGACTTTCCCCAGTGAAATGTACAGGCAATAAAGCCGCTTTTCAGATAATCACCACCTGTGTCAGGATTCATTTAGTGGGAGATTTACTCTGTCACGATTACACACGTTCCCTAAAATGCATTTTAAAAATTACGTACAAAGGACGGGGCTAGCAGAATTTAAAGGTGGACATACTCTTTAACTAGAATGATTTCGTAATTTACATTTAAATATATCCTGATAGAGATCCTGCTATACTTTGCTAGACATTTAAACCATTATTGTTAATCTGTACTGCCCTTAATGGCAGATGACTCCACTCCTTTTCACCGTTGTAGTAAGAATCATTCAAAACTCTTGTCCTTTCATTTCATGCCTCTGCCTTCAAGGTCTTTGCACCACACTTTATACTATGTACTTTGTTCAGAGGTACACACCCTCACACAAACTCAGGACTAAAGCTAGGGAGCTTGAGATCTAAGCATACTTGTAAGATGAGTTCTTGCTGCTCCTATGTCCTGATTTCTTGGTGGTGGAATAAATTCCCCCCTACAGTCCAAATGGCTCAGTTTTTCCATTGCTTTTACAAAGGGCTGAAGAGCTGAATCTGCAGACAATATCTAGGATAAAACACCTTTGTGTTTCCATACACTGACACTTTCTGAGGCTTTGAAGTTGTCATTTTTAGTTACAGACTAGGCCACCTGGTGCTTTGACTCAAATTGATATTGGTTCACAAATATTCTCAAAGTACTTTGTATCATCTTAAACACTTTGTTGTTTTTTTTCCCAATTCAAAATCATTGAATAAGGGCTTCTGTTAAATGACAAGATGTAAATGTAAATGCAAATATAACCTCAATAGATCTCCTTTCAGCTAGCAAATAGCAAAAAGGCAGATAGCAAAACGCTGTAAAGTATAAATGATGGAAGGAATCATGCAAATGATAAACTTGTGAAGGCTTTAACTATTTTCTACAGTAATAAACAGAAACAAAGCTGACATGGCTTCATTGTGGTACCAAGGGAAGCACAGGATTTTCTGATGATCTGATAACCCAAAGCAGCGGAGCAACCCAAGAAGAAGGAAGATATAAGTTATGTGCTGTGACTCATTGTACCTACATGAGGTTATAAATTCACAGCCCCTGGAGTAGGGATCATTACCTTTTTAGGAAGTTGGAGATTCCAGTTTGAAAATTTTGGCATTCAGATTTCACTTCTGGGAAGTGCTAGACTGGCATTCAATAGATTTCACAGTAAATCATGTTACACTTTGAATTGTGGATCTAAGTAGAGATGTTTCTGCCATTTAGAACAGATCAAAGCTAAAACCTTTGCAGCAAGGGTGCAGACAGGATGTGAAGGAGGCTCCAGCACGCTTATTGTGCTGTAAGTGAAATATCCCATGATAAATCATTGAAATCATTTAGATTAGGGTTAGGTAGGATAGGTAATACATTGACTTGATATTGACTTCAGTTAACTGATTGTCTTAACAAGTTAAGTAGTTGTTACAACGTTTAGTAGAACTTTGTGTATGCAACTCATTAACATAAACTTTAAGTACATTTAAACTGAGTAATAAGGTTGACTACTATAATACGTAAACATATAGGTTGGCAATGTTCAAAAAACAAAGTAATATTCACAAAATGTAAGCATTCACATTCCCTGGGAAAATATCAGGAAAACCCTGAAATTTTAAGCTGAACAGAAAAAAAACGTCAGTTGCTAAAAGCTATATATATTTGAAGGGAAGGTATTGTTTGTTTGTTCATTAGGCCAAAATATATTCATGGAATTAAAAAGTAAAGTCTTTAACAAGGACCTCTAACCTGTCACTACACTACTGTATTCCCTTATCATGGTGATTGAGATGGAACTGGCAACCTGAAACACAATATGCCATTGGTTAGGACAAGAACTCGCAACAAACTTGCAAAACAAAACCTATATGTGAAAAAAAAAGCTCTTAATGAAATATAAATGCCACTTAACAGAAACAAACAAACAAAAAATTATCTCTGAACAAAGAGACTTTGTTCATTGAAAAATGACTTTTCACTGAAATTGAATGACCTCTGACCTGTAGTTTGCTGTTTTTTAGAAGGAATACATGCCATACAAAGAAATAATAGCACTGCAATTTGATTTCTCAAAAGAAAGTTATGAAATCTAAAAAAAAAAAAAAAAAAAAAAAAAAAAATCCAGTTACTGATTCTGGAAGCAGACAAGGCATAATAAATCATCCTGTAATTTTCATCACAGGAAATCACAGCAGGCAATTCAGTGGCAAAAAGAGGTCACACATTGCAAAACAATGTTCAGCCAATAGAAGACCATATCTGAGAGGTTTTTTTTTTTGAATTCAAAGCTAGACTGGTACTCATCACACAGAAGTGATGAAATGTCGAGACTTGCTTAAGAAAGTGATCCAAATTCTTTGAAATGATAGCAGTCCACTCACGCCTTACGGGACACAACACTGCTTGAGAAACACAATGGCAAATCAATCACAAGCACCTAACTGCATTGGAGGCATTGTTTGTTATATTAGCCAGAATGTTTATGATGTACAGAAAATGTTTTATGAACTGTCAAAAGGTTGTGTTTGACACTATATGTGTGAATTTTCATTGAGGGGAAAAAAGAGGCAAAAGTTTCTTTTTTATGTTTCCTATCAGACACAAGCATCATAATGCTTTTCTTTTCTTATCCCACTTCTTGGGATAAGACTAGTCAGCTGTGGAGAGGACTAAAAGGTGTGTTAAATTGGTGCAAATTTCCAAATAAGGAAGATACCTGATGACAAAGAGATCTACAATGTGAACCTGAAACTACGGAACCACAAACAGAAACCCCGAACATATTTCAGTGAGATCTCTGCAAGATATCCAGCCACCCTGGAAGACATAGCACAACAATTCCCCTTCACAGAGACCACACACCCAGCAGGAAGCAGCAGATACCTCCACTATTATGTTCACACAGCTCTGTCAGATGAGATAGCACTCTCCTGAACCAGTGTGTGATGAGGTGTTCAATCCAATTACATGTAATGACAAATAGGGAGCAACCTGAACAGGAGAACACGCCACCACTGGCCTCAGATGAGATGCTTTGTGGCAAAAAAGACGAGTCTGTAGCAAATTATAGTGTCTGCCTGAAAAGTGGGTTCAAGCTGGTGTAATGTGGTACTTGAAAGGTGTACACCTCTGGTGTCATGTCCACTCCGGTAGGCTGGATAAGGTATGACACTAAATGGTTCAGTGATCACATAGCTACAAAGAAAAGTCAATACTTCTGGCATCACTTTCACACTTGTGGTAACAGGACCGGGACTGGGAGGAGACCGGAACTTCATTATTACACAGAGTAAACAGTATTCCAGTAGGGAGTTAGAGGACAGACTGAAAAGACACTTGGGACACAGAGATGGAGAGCATGATCATATTACTCTCTTTCACATTTAAAAACTGGAACATCAGCATTTTGAATTTAGTCAAAAGTATTTCCTATGATAAGTTTTTATAAAACCAAATATAATATTATTAAACCTATTTCTTCACTTTTTTTTTATTTCAAGCTTTAAACTGTCTTATTCTATTGGCAGATAATAAATATAATCTATTATACGTATTATATCTACTATATATCTAATAAAATATAATAGATGTAAATGCTCAAAATTGGGACAATTATCAACAGATCAAGCTTATATTATATCAACATTGAAATGGAAGTAATCTGTTTGTGGTCATGAGCTTGATCAGATTAACTTTTGTTATTGTTGATGTTGTTGTTGTTTCAATCTAACTTGCATTTTAGCATTCATATACCTATGAATAAATAACAGGGAAATGTTATATACAAAAAAATCAGCTCAGGAAACTGCAGAAAATTGCAGTCTTGTTCCTCTTCAGCCGAATCAAGTGCCAGTGTGACTCGCCTCCTAAAGTACCGGGTCTCTGTTTTGCTTGTTTGCTAATTTCCCACATATTCACTACAGCGCCTCACGTAAGTATTCACTACCAGTAAACTTTTCCACATTTTGTAGTGTTACAACCTGTGACTTCATTTTGATTATATGTAATGCAAAATCATTCATAAAACAAGATCATAAAAGCTACCATTAAATTAGTACTGGTGCAATCGTTTGCTATCAAAGTTCACACAATTAGTTGTATAGCATTCACCTGCATGCAATTAAAGTGTCACATGATCTCAATATAAATACCAGTTCCTGTAAGGCGTCAGAGTTTGTTAGAGAACATACCTAAAAAACAGGATCAGGAAAACAAAGGAGCTATGAAAACAATTCTGGGACAAAGTTCTGGGAAAAGATTGAACATGTTTTGGTTATAAAAATATCCTTAACTGATGAATTAGTCCGAGAAGTAACTTATTTACTGTTACTGAAAAGAAGTGGGCTGGTGACGTACTCTCTTCTCAGATTTTTTTTTTTGTGTGTTGTGTTCTCTTTCAGGCAGCACACACTATCAAAGACAGAGATCACAGATTTACATGTAGGGCATGGGTGGAACTAAAAAACCCGATATTCATCTTCACCCACACTGTTTTGTTTGGAAGGTCTGGGTTGTCCATGTTTTTAAGAGCACATATGTGACCTCACTCAGAACTAAATGGTTTTCAAGTCTTTTTTTTCCCATGGGTTTCTTTTTTAGGTTCTGTAATAATTCTGTGGGTGGGACTATTTCTATAAATATAATAGCTTTAGAATTTTTCAATTTCTTAATCCTATCTTTCTGAATGGCATTATCTGCTTCTGCTGTCTGCGCTGTCTCAATAACATGCATTTCTTGTCTCATCTTATGAAGGTTGCTTCCTATTTCTAGAGTTTTGAATTTTGATTCACAGTGATGCCACAGCTGTCTGGGAGGGGTGTCTACAGGAACACAATTTGCCTGTGCATTGAGTGGAAAGGATGTTATTTCTTCTCTCCCTGAGCCATGGTGTCCAATCATGGTAATATTTATTAATGCATACACATTTGAAAAGATGCAGTGATTTCCTCTATAGAAGACAGAAGAAGGAAGTTAGCCCCCATTCATGATCCATAATTATAATGTGATATAGGAGACCACAGTAGCAATTGATGTAGAAATCTGACCGTCATGGAGGTTTCCAGTTTCATCTAACTGTTCAAAAGCATACACATAGGTGAATTTGCTATGCTTAATTCCCAATGTGTGTGTGTGTGTGTGTGTGTGCATGGTGCCCTGCAATTCCATCTTGGGTGAATTCCCCAACCTTGCGCCCAGTGTTACTGAGATTGACTCTGGATCCACTGTGATCCTGTCCAAGATAAAGCAGTTACTGTAGATGAAAGAATAAATGAATGACTTACTAGATAAATAACCTATAGGTGACATTATTCTGCACATCTCATAGATCCATTGCCAATCCATTTACAATATTGTCTTTCACAGATGAGCTTGTATGTTTTGGACAAACAATTTCCTTTTCCCATCAGTAAACCTAATCTCATATGTGTATAAAATTCCCAGAACTCACCAGCCAATTTTATATACATTTTGTACAGGTTCATTCAATATGAATGAATACCATAATCATTGCAGTTTAACACCATAATCACTGTTTCACTTCAAACTCAAAAGTTATCACTGTTGTTATTTGAAGACTGATGCACGGTGTTAGAAGCAAAGGAACAATTGCTTTCTTATGATCCTTGAAACACCCAGAGTGTCTGAGAGTCTATGTCTGGATGTCACTCAAGACCTAAGAAAAGCTGATGGAGTTCAGTTCAAATCTTCCATGAGTGATAAAATCTGGTGTATATTAAGGGAAGAGTATTGCTCTTGAACACATCTCTCAGTTCTTTGAGGTAAATGCTAAGATGATCCCAGTCTATTTTCACCTACACCAGACAAATTATGAATTAAGAATTATGAATTTAAATTGTGTCTACTGTACAGTGTTAGATATTCTCTCATATTATTATTATTTGTAAATTTTATTATTATATGTCTTGCCATCTTATTGGTATGTGTGTTCTGGAAGCTTCATACCAAGTCAGGTTCTTTGTGTGTGTGTGTGAGCACACTTGGCAATAAAAGCTCATTCTGATTCTGATTCTGATTCAAATGTGTGCCACATCCACTGCTGGATGCTGGATGATGATTTACTGTATTTGAGCACAAACCCTGTAATCTGATTTTGGGCTGCTTGTGCAAAATGTTTTGACATATATGCACAAGATTCTAGGAATACAAATTTATGACTATATGTCGTAAGCATGTTCTATGATCTACTGATTAAAGTAAGAAGGAAACTGAACAACCATTAAAACTAGACACTTTATAAAGCCTTCTTCTTCTTCTTCTTAAATTATGAAGTCGTAGGGTACTGCTAAGGTACATAACTACTTCAACTTCTCTCTTCAAATTTGTTGAACTTATTTTCACTACTTTTTTATTTTTCATTTGCACCTAACAGTAAACTAGAACCCTGTTTACAGTTAGCAAGCTGTTTAGGCTGCAGTGTTTGGGTAAGATTTAACTCTGAATCAGGGTCTAAATCCGCCAGGCAAGTATACACTATGGGCACTGACATCGTTGTGCAGTCAGTGCAGGGGATATCCAAACCTGCACTGCTTCCTTAAGATGGTCAATGGCGAGGCAGTGAGTGCATAGCTGGTGCCTGACTTTGGGTTCCAGAGGTTTCAGATCCTGACTGCATGAGCAAAATCCTTATAGCAAGAATCAGTAAAGAAAGTGTTTTGTGAAAGAGGGATCCTCAATGCTGCCCCAGACCTGCATATTTACAGAAATCCAGCTAACTTAGGAGGCAGGCGAGATTAGAGGAGGCTATTGAATGCATTGAAGTAATCACAAGCTGCTACATGGATAGCTCCAAATGGTGTGCATATGGTCCAACACATGTATAAGACGAAAAGAAAAAACTGGTAAATGGCTGCATGACAGTGGTAATTATTGCAAATATTATGTCACTCCATGACTTTGTTGGAAGGCGTGCATGCAGATATACATAAAAAGGTATTCAGGTGATTCTCAGTGCCTCTAGAGGTCAGGAGGGGTGAGACTTTCAGTTGCTCCCATTTCAGGGTCGCCCCAGTGGTTCTCCCGTCCGCATATTGATTCTGGCACAAGTTTTATGCCGGATGCCCTTCCTCACGCAACCCTCCCCATTTTCCAGGCTTGGGACCAGCACTGAGAGCGCACTGCCTCGTGCAACCCCCCAGTGACTGGGGTTGGTTCCTTGACCAGGGGTTGAACCCAGGCCACAGCGATGAGAGCGCCACTTGCTAGCCACTAGTCCACCAGGGAACCAGCAGGGGTGAAATACAACTGAATATTTTCCAGTGATAGCCATGCAGTATGCAAGATGTTCTGCTATAGTTTGAAGAAACAAGTAGAAGTCCTTTTGAAATCTACAACTGCCAAACATGTAAAGAAATGCAGTTGATCAGGCAACACCTGGTTGGGGTCCAACACTGGCTTCTTTGCAGGTATTGCACTAGAGCTATGAGAATAATGCAGATGACAGTCAATTACAAGTAAGTCTATCTTCTTTCTCCAAAATCTTTACACATGACCTTGAAAAAAAATCAATAAAATCTTAAGGAATTTGTTACTCTGGGGTAACCCTTGAAAGAATTTATTTAGAACCCTACAAAAGAGGTTACCAAACAAGGATCCACAAAGAAAACTTTAAGAAAGCTAGAACTATTAACCATCCAAGGAACACTTAAGGAACCTTTTTTTTTAAAAGAGTGCTTGCTGTACCACCTAGTCCAAACACATGGTTTATCTGCCAACAATAATAACCTACAGCTGTAAGGAAATCCTTCATACTGCCCATGGATGATGTCAGATATGCGTAATTATGTGTGTCAGAAAATACCATTTATGCAATTATTTACACATGACCAATATTACAAGTACTGCCACAAAATGGTTGGCACAATAACGTGGCATATTATTGCATGCCAAATGTCTTTCTGCAAAAAAACGTGACTATTTCAATGGGCTTACCAAGATTAACATAACAAATCAGTCCACTGCCATTATTTACTCATTTCTGTTATTGTGCTTGCCTAGCCATTTCCTGCTTTAGTATATCCATCTACACAGTGACACTGTGTGTGGCATAGTTTCATGAGCTGTGGGGAAGCCAGTGATTGAACAGCTGCTGATGATATCTCTACAACACATCCTGTTATTACAGTCCATTCTATGTTATTCTCCACGTCCCTTTCTTTGGACTCATTTATCAGAAATGGTCAAATATTTTGAGCTCAGCATCAGGTTGTGTTACACCGCAGCAGGTTGCATGGGCACTGCTGCTTGATCAGGCTGTCACAGTAAGAGCTAACTGTCTGACCTTAAGTAAAAATAAACAAGGTCTTGTCAATGCACTTAGTATGCATTTTGTGGTTTGGGACATGACTTTGAGTCTAAATGTGACATTCATGTGCACAGTGGCAGAAGAGCACAACATTTTCTTCCACGAGTAGGTTGCAAAGAGGGTGAGAGCATGAAATCAAAAATCTTACTGTCACTTTTAGCTTTAAACTAGCAATATCTGTGAAATAGTACAAATTACTCAGCAAACTTATGTTTTGCATTCTACATTTTAGGAGGAAGACTTCTAAAAAATATGTCTTTAATCCTGTTATCAGATAATTTACACATGCTCTTAGTCACCCTGGTTACTGTATAGTAACTTGGATATATAAATAATATATACTTGCATATATTAAAGCTTCCCATCCTATTCTCCAGTCTCGTATAACAGAAGATGAAAAGCTTCATTTATACTGAGCTGGCTCTTGGCATTCAGTAAAAGTCGCAGTTTTCCCTACTGAAACGATCCACATTTTGGCAGGTACTGAAAATACACACACAATTCTTCAGACCAAACGACACCAGGAATAATTAATAGCTGATGGAGAAAGCAATTGCAAAATTTCCACCAGACCTGATCCTACCTAGCACTTTGCTGAGGAAATCATGTCATCAGTGATTTGATATTTTTTGATTCAGCAATGCCGAGAGAGGACCTCAGACATTGCTTGAGTAGAAAATAGTCATGAATGTCTTATCAGATATTTTGAAAATGTTTTGACTGACAATAATTTCAGTGTGACCTACAGTCACAGTAATGAATGGAAATTCTTAGTTTGAGACTTGGCTGCTGATTGTGATTTACATAATTAAATATTCGTTTCAACAAACAGACAATGAGATGACTAAAATAGTTTGTGCATCTAAACAATGGGACAAGCACGTGGTAGCTTCCCAAGCACATTCATTTCAAAGTGAAAATTGTGGACTGAATTATATTTTGGGTAAACACGCCTTTCTTATCTTGCACCTGCTCCTTTCACTAGGGGTATTTCCAACCATTGTTCATGGATGCTGGAAGGACTATTTGATTTCATGCAACTGGTATGTTCCCAGGGGCCAATCAATGTTCAGTCAGCAGTCCTGATCCTAGCAGAGTTTGTTCTGTTCAAGGTGGGATCAGAAAATAATGGAGTCAATAATCCTTTATTCAGGCTTGGAGCCAAAGAAATCCCAGTTTCAGACTTTTCAGTCAGTGTGTGTTCTGCACTCAAAAAGATACTGTAAGACTTCTCTCTAGGTAGCACTGTAGCACCATGTCACTGACTTACTTCAATAATTCACATGGCACTACCTGCCACCCTTTGATTTCATGAATTAAACATTTCCTGTTGTTTTAGCCTAATCGTGAAGAGCTTACCAAGTCCTGCTTCTTTGAGGTGTCCAATGCAGCAACTGAGTGGCATTTTATAGATGCTCACTATTGATTTGCAGCTTTGAGTAAGGAGAACAACAAAAAACATGAAATAATTTGGGAGGACTTAAATTTCCTCCACTGAGTGGAGCTTTGTGAAAGTGGAGCTTTGTATCAGTCCATTATTGAGGAATACATTTGAGCACTGACAGTCAGTTGGTAATAATATCAAATAAAGGAAGGCTAAAATAAAATACCTATCACCAGCTTGACAGTGAAAGCAATGCAATCAGCAAAAGGCAAGGATAACTCACTAACTGGTGAGAAAGACTCCCCAACACCCTTAAGATCCTGATTACTCATTGCCATACTGTATAAAACAACACAACTCATTCAGTACCGAGAAACATCAGCTGAACACCTATCAATCAAACTCTTATTTTATCTAGCATCAAACTGATTCTGTAATCTAGCAAGTTCTTTGACAGGACGACTCACTCGCCCATGCTAGTATATGTTTGTCACAGGACCACAGGAACAGGCTCGCCGGATCAGATCAGACAGGAGGTGATGATGTCTGTTATCTGGATCGTCACAGCACACAGACAGAGAACACCAGCATCCCACCAGAGTCGCCACAATTTCTGTAAATCTTTCTGGATGACCATGAAAATACTGCAGTTTCACCCGAAGTAAGAAGACTGAAGAATCCATAGACTAAGAACCAGGTTATAATAAAAGAGATGGACTATAGAGCACCCAGGCTGTCTTTGTACATGCAATAAACTGTCTCTTTTATTATAATCTGGCTCTTAGTCTCCTGATATTTCAGTTATCTTACTTCTAGTGAAACTGCAGTATTTTCATGGTCATCCAGAAAGATTTACAACACAATGTACCACAAGGTCTCATCGATTGCATAATCCATTACCCATAACCCTGTGCTTTTGTGTAATTTGTACTTGGACATTGTGTGCTTAGTCAATCTACATTTATTTTGTTTTGTTTTGTTTTTCTCCACAATTTGTTCTCCTATCACAGCACATCTACAGACCAGGGATGGTGGGCAAGCATGTGCTTCTTCTGAGACATGGAGGAAAGTGCTATCTGTCCAATTGTGTATGCATGAGCTCACAGATGACTGTGACTGGCTAGTGTCACTCTGACTGACAGACGACACAAAAGTACTACTTTTCCTCCTAAGGCGTTCAGTGAAAAAAAAGAATTTCTTATAACCTTTGGTGGTGCTGTTGTCTTTGCTTTCACATAATTACAAAATGATCCTTCTTAAGACATTTATTAACAGCACATAATCTGATGTGGATGTCAGAAACGAAACCTTATACTGATTTTTTTTTTTTTTTTTTAATCTTTGAAAGACTTAGCCCTGCTGGCCCATTTAGCCGCCCCTGCTTTCAGGGATTGTTTCATTCGAATGCTTATTCCACATGGTCTGCACAACTATCCCCTACAGCTTACTAATATACACCCTCTCATTAACTCAGTTAACACATATCCAGCAAATACTCTGGACAGTTACACACTGACTTCCACTTTTTTATACAGTAGTGAAAATCGCAACACACCATTATTAAAGTTATTATATTTATAGTTGAGTTTATATAGTTATTAGCCTATTTGGTTGTTCACCTGAATTAAATGGATTTAATCCAAACCTTAGTTACTGGAAAACAACTAGGGTTATAAATAATAACTCTGACCTCTTCTGTCGGTAGAAAGTTCAGGGGAAAAAAGCTCCATTAAATAGCCTGAATATTATTGTAGACATTTGAATAGATGAGCCTAATATGTGAATATTTCTTAAACTCAATCTGTGCTGAAGGGGTCCGTGAATAATTTTTTTTTTTTTTTTTTTACAGCTAAAAGGGATACTGGCTGCAAAACATCACTTAACAATAAACACAAACAATCAAGATATTAATGTTGAATGAAACTGTATGAAAAGCTTCATTTATACTGAACTTTAACAGCTGTCTCCTGGCATACAGACAGCACATAAAAGTCACAGTTTGTCCCTACTGAAACGATCCACATTTTGGCAGGTACTGAAAATACACACACAATTCTTCAGACCAAACGACACCAGGAATAATTAATAGCTGATGGAGAAAGCAATTTCAAAATTTCCACCAGACCTGATCCTACCTAGCACTTTGCTGAAGAAATCAGGTCATCAGTGATTTGATATTTTTTGATTCAGCAATGCCGAGAGAGGACCTCAGACATTGCTTGAGTAGAAAATAGTCACGAATGTTTTATCAGATATTTTGAAAATGTTTTGCCTAACAAATTTCAGTGTGACCTACAGTCACAGTAATGAATGGAAATTCTTAGTTTGAGACTTGGCTGCTGATTGTAATTTACATACAGTACACTATTATCCCCAAATGTATGCACTACAGCTTACTAGTTATAAAACTCCTACTTTAACAGTAGGCTTACAAACCAGACAATATTTTTGGACTTAAAGTGGGGTTCAGGAAGCCCAAGAGGCCTTGAAGTGTAGCCAGGGGGTCTGTGATTTTTTTTTTTTTTAATACAGTGGTGGAAATCTCAACACACCATTATTATAAAGTTATTATATTAATAGCTGAGTTCTTATAGTTATAGCAGTCAAGATATTAATGTTGAATGCAATTGAATGAAAATATTTTTAATAGTATTTAGTGAATAATAGAATTAATGCTACATCATTATCTTGGCAGATCCTCAAAAACTTTGTGTCCACTAGTACCATTGCTCTCACTTTTTATTGATCAGTTAATCCTCGGTGTTTTAAAGCTCAATAGCAAATTACTGTGTTCAGACTTCACAGAAAGCCCACAAGACTTACAGCAACAAGGTCTCACTAAGTGCTCGAGTCAGTGAGCTGAATGATGTGTGTTTTAGTGTAACAGTGTTACAATCCAAGTGTAAAGTTTTAGTTATCCTTAAAACAGTCCCCTTTCTTTCTGTTTGAATTATCCCCCTGCAGAAAAAAAAAAAATCATAATCCTTCTTGAATTTGCAGGGGAAGAAATATCTTGGAGCTGTTTTGGAGACACTCATACATTTTTGGGCCAAATCTGATATTTTGCTGGTCATTATTTCTAAATGTGCAAATTTTTCAAAATTGACAAGAAGTTGATTGCTTTTTATTTTGATTTCTCTAATTTATCAAGCCATGTCAGTATTACAAGGTGAGAAGGTATGTTATTTCTAACATTAGCCTCTGGCTGGTAAATAAACACTTTATCTTCCACATCTGTATTTTGAATAGATTTTCATCTAATTATCATCAGCTGTCAGTCACTAAAATCTGAGCTTTTAGTCACTTGGGAAGGGTCCAAAGAAGGGAGAATAAAATCTACATTTAATGCAAAAAATGACACATAGATCTGTCTTGCTTCATCATGCCAGAATAAATTTCAGTTAAACAATTTCAGTGTCATTCTCAGGCAATTATTTGAACAAGACTCTACAGTTCTTTAAAACAAAGAAGGGTCAGATTAAACCTCACTCACTAGGTATAACACTTACTGAGTATTTGTCCAAAGCTTTGATCTACTTCTTGTCATGAATTATGATTTAATGGTCCAGGTAGTTTTAGGACAATAGTCTAAATAAATTGACTATTTCCAACATTTTAGGTTTAAGGAGAGTATGTGAGTGCATAATAATATTATCAGCTGTGCAGTCTGGAACTGCTTGCTGGCAGTGGCGATTTTGAAAGCTCCGCTGGATGGTGGGTTTTTAGGTGATTACAAAGTAATGTGCAAATTGTGCTTTAACAAATGACTGACATTTTCTCTGTTATTCTGCTGCAAGTGTTTGAACGTGTCTAAGCGCTGACTAACACATGAAGAATCAGCATAGTTTATAACTTTCTAGTTATCATCACCATTATCATTATTTGTAAAGTGTTAGATTTAGACACTTTGTTGTAGGACTATATTTTGACTTTTTAGGTCAAAAATTGTCATTCTTTCTTATGATAGCTATACACTTGCCTAATGTTAGCAAATGAAGCATACCCTGATAGATTTTATTTCACATTCATGAACTCAGAATATTCTCAATTTGCTGTGACAAAAATGAAGAGCATGTAAAATGGGGGGCAAGTGGGCATGACTTCCAGGTGGTAATGGTAATGGTCTACTCAAATCATTCCAGATTAATGCGTCGATTGGCCAGCTACAGTTTTATTGAGGAGAAGAAGACAGCCTTTTTGGCACATTTTGAGTGATGGCTTGTACTAGTACTGCAATGTTAAATTGTTAACATGTTAAATGCTCCTACACAAAATGTGTAAAAGTTGGCAGGTCTGGTAATAAACTTCACTGTATATTGTGATAATGTAAATTTGTTTGTAGATGATGTAATCATTATATTGCACAAGAGTAGATTGAAATGCCATTTTACTTTAATTCTAAGGGCAATATCCTGCATAGTATACTGCTTATAATAAGATGAGGTTTTGCTGTCTCAGCTTGTGTTCATCACTAATTAGGCAGAGATGATGTGTTCTGTCTTGTTATCTCTCTGGACCTGTTCATTTAAAAATATTCAGTGTAGCAAATAATCAGCTGTCTCATGTCCTGGGCTGTAATGGGTCTCTTCTGGCCTTTAGGGTCATGACCATGTGTTCCCCTCCAAAACTAATATTTATTATTGTTCTGCAGGACTCTCTCAGCTTGGTGAAATCCTCTTGTGAATGCTCACTGTGTGCCAAATCAAACACTCAGTTGTACTCTGGGTCACCTCACAGGAGTGTTTGCATGTGGGTTTTGACTGTTGTACTAGTATCTGCGAGCTGGCCCAGGGCCTGGCACATGGAGTGCTGGGTAGCTTTGACCAGCATTTAGAGAAGCTGTTGCCAAGGCTGCTGTTGTATATCTGTATGACCCCTTTATAAAAACCCTGAAATAGATACCTTGTACACTGAGAGACAGTGCACATAGAGTAGCTTCTCTCTGGGATCTGTAGTGTCATGCTGAGTGAGTTATTTTGTTAATGGTTTTGAGAAAAGGGACTATTTTGTTCTGGACATTTGTTTGGACTTTGTACAGACCTAGAATACCCAGTGCTATCCTCTCCTCTCTCAGAACACTTCACTTGGTTCAGTAATGTATTTTGCTTTTGGAAAATAGGACACGGTGATCATTACTCTTTTTTGTTTTTTGGTGGTGTATGTGTTGCTGATTTGATTTCTAGGGACTGTATTATGCTTTTAGGCAGACGTTGCACACTGTTGACCACTGATTCATGCACTGGGGTGAGACTGTGTATATTTTTAAAGCTATTTTAAGGAGAGAGATGAGTCACCTGCACTGCTCACCTGCACCGCTCTTGTGCCAAATGCTAGAGGGCAGCATGGTGTTATATCGTGCATACCACATACTCCATTAACACCAAAATGAGGGTATCTATTTTTCCCCTTTTATCATCCTACCACAGACAAAGCCATAGTATCCTTCTTCATTATAAAAAATGTTTAGCATGTCATGGAATTAAAAAAAAAAAAAAAACAGAAATATTGAGGTGCATTACAAAAAAAGTAACCAAACAGCAGTCAGTATCAACAGGTATATAGACCATCTGGGAGACCATTCTGGGAAATTTTGACACTGAAGTGCCAGTCATAAATAGCACATCAGCAGAGGGTGCAGGAATACGACACCATGGCTCAAAGCAATTAGCATAAATACAGCACAAGGGGAAGAACCTTGTGGAATGTCGTGCCATAACCAAACTCTGTTAGCTAATTGGTACTAGTCCACAGTAATTAAATATCAGTGTAGCTGACCTGGAGAGGATTATAGGTGGAAAGCTGGACTCAAAGTCAAAACTGCATGTGACTCTCCTTGACATTCCATGCACATCAGAACATTGTGTTCAGGAGGCATATCCCTGTTGTCAGTCAACATCCTGGCTTTCATTCATCCTGACTGGAGTCTAGACGCTATCAGATGATTCTCCACAAGGATGAATGTTGGATGGTGGTGTAGGGCCTACTCAGAAGTGATCTTTGAAAAGAATGTTTTGTCTTTGATCCAAATGGAAAAGGCTGGTTTTGTTTACATATGTGGTTCAGGTTTCTAGCTACAAAATCTGTTTTTCCTTTCTGCAAATATAACTGGTTTTAGTTGGCTTGTCAGCTTTAATTAATAGAGTGTGTATGTGTTCCAGCCTGTGTGTGTGTGTGTGTGAGAGAGAGAGAAAGATAAAGATAGATAGAGAGAGAGAGAGAGAGAGAGAGAGATAGAGGGAAAAAAATGAATGTAATTGATCTTTAATAAGGATATCAAAATTCACTTGGTCTCACAGCGGCATTGACATCATCACATTATAGGCATAAGTGCTTGAATGAGCGTCAGCTTATTGAGCAATGAGCTCACATTTTGGTGCAACACAACCTGCATGTGTGCCAACTTGGGCTTTCTATGTCTTTACTGCTTTTAAGACTTTGATAAATGCGCTTATCAGAACCTAATCTAACACTCACATTTCTCTTTTGATCAGATTGTTCAGTATGTGTTACTAGAATTTCTTGGCAGCACTTTTTCAGCTGGTATTCATATGTCTCACCAGCAGATTTTTTTTTAACAAAAACAATGATAGAATACCTTATTCTGTCTGATTTTCTCTTTCTGCTTCCCTCTACTGAAACTTTCTCTACCATCTTGTTATTTTTGGACTGAACAGTATGTAATATCTATCTCATGGACTATCTGAGGAGAGACTCCATTAGTCTCTGAAAATCTGGGGCCCAAGCATAGGCATATAAATGGACCAAATGGCTTCCTTATCTAAATTTCTGTTGGTTTTGGTGTAAACATTTGCTCCCTGGAAGGAGGAAATGATGGAGTTAAACACAATATTCTGACAAACAGAAGAGTACACCTGTTTTGTGAATAAATCCTCAAGCATATACTTGTTGCTTGACTACTGTCAGGTTGCGCGTTATACCCGTGTTTCCTAAAAATCAGTGGAGATCTAGTGCAATTTCTAGAAGCATGTTAACGGATGGTCAGTAAGGTGGCACTGTGGTGCAGCATTGGTTCCTCCCAGCTCCAGAGTCCACGGTTCAATCCTAAATTCTCCTTTGTGTATATTACCCTGCAATGAACTGGTGTCCTGTCTAAGTAGTGTTCCTGAACTTCCGCTCAATGTTTTTGGAATAGCCTCCAGATCCACCACAACCCTGACTTGGATAAAGTGGTTACCAAAGATGAATAAATTAATTTATGAATGACTGATGTATGATGCATACTGTAGAGAATAGAAAAACATTTCTGGAGCATCATCCTAACATGATGTATGAATTTTGCAGATACTACAACAAGTATGACACAGAATGAATCCCAACATGTCGTCTTATTTCTGGCTTGGTCTGCACTGTGTATGGGTGCTTGATAAGTTAATTTGACAGAATGAAAGAGAATATGCAATTTGAACATTTTGGGTGGACATATCTGTCAATCTGTCAATCAATTAAAGCAAGCATTAAGAAGCAGCTTCACTTCCCGAATACCTGCTCACAGCTCTTGCCCTCTTCCCCCTGATCCTGTCATGTTTTTTCCCTCCCTCTGCTCCTCCAACCTTTGATTCCCCAACCCCTCCCACTCTGCGTTAGTGTGTGAATGGCTCTCTCTCTCTCTCTCTCTCTCTTTCTCTCCCGCCTTCTCTCTCTCTACTCCACACAGACACGCATTCTGACAGCGGAAAATCCAGCTGTAGCTCAAAGTGTTCGCTTCCCTTGGAATGCTCAAGATTAATACCCTATTTTTCATTTCCTTCATCTTTATTATTTCTTTTGAACCTCATAATGCTTCGTGAGCTCTGCCATCAAGACGTCTGAGAAAGTATGTGAAGTGATGAAGAAGAGCAGAAGTTCTTCCACAGAGATGAAGCACCTGCCTATGACTCATTTGAATGTAGGCATTCAGACTATGCATTATACCATGATGACAACATCACTGTAGTTTTTATGCGTGAGCATAAATTCGAATCCAATATTCTGGAGATATGTCAAATGGAGTGACAGGATTTGCAGCATACATGGTCTCTGAGTAAACTCGTTGGAGATATCATGAGTTAGACAATTGTGTGCTATGCTCATTACAAATGCTAAACTACTCTCTGCTGGGAGGCAAACAGTCTGTGGGATTTAAACAAGGTAAGCTATTATCATCTTATTAAAAAGACATCTCTTTCTTACGTTTTGGGTTACAACTCTCGGTGCTGTGCTGGCTGATAAGACATTTTTTTAATTAAAGGGCTAAGAGTGTGGCACATGCATTCTGTCATGCTAATGATATAATTCTGAGTAAAATAGTTCAGTGCTTTTAGAGCAGGATTATTATTATTATGACTAGATAGAAAGGTGTCCTGCTCTTTCACAGGTACTTTAAATAATCCTTCCAAATAGGGAAACCTGCAGATTTCAGTCCTGCTTAACAAATTAAATGTTTTCAGTTAATTTTCTATTTTCACAGCTTCTTCACTGTCTGTGTCTGTTTATCTAGTTGTTATGTAGACATGACCACTGTATCAGTGGAGTCACTGGTGGTGATGGTCGATAAAGTGCCTAATGGAACTGAGACTCCAGTGGCATCGTCTGCTGAAGATGTGGCTGCAACCTTCACCATTGGCACCATCCTCTCCCTCATGTGCCTTGTTGGCGTGTCAGGAAACATCTACACCCTGGTGGTCATGTGCCACTCAATGCGCTCTGCTGCCTCTATGTATATATACATTGTCAACTTGGCAATGGCTGATCTCCTCTATCTGCTCACTATTCCCTTTGTGGTGTGCACCCACTTTTTAAAGGGTTGGTACTTTGGTGATGTAGGATGCCGGACTCTCATCAGTATGGACTTCCTCACCATGCATGCAAGCATTTTCACACTGACTGTCATGAGTACAGAGCGCTATTTTGCTGTTCTTAAGCCTCTGGATACAGTCAAACGCTCTAAGAGCTACCGTAAGGCTATTGCTATTCTGGTGTGGACAGCTTCACTGATTCTAACCCTTCCCATGATCATTGATGTAGAGCTAAAGACAGAAAATTCCAAATCAATGTGTCAGACCACACTAAGTCCTCTTTCTTACAAGATCTATATCACCTCCCTTTTCTGCACCAGCATTGTGGCACCGGGTGTCATAATCGGCTACCTCTACATCTGCCTGGCCCGTACTTACTGGATCTCACAGACAGAGAACTTTAAGCAGACTCAAAAGCTGCCAAACCACAAAGTGCTATATCTTATTTTTACAATTGTGCTTCTCTTTTGGGCCTGCTTCCTTCCTTTCTGGATCTGGCAGCTACTGGGCCAGTTCAAGCCAGAAATGGTTCTTTCGACCAAGGCCAGGCGAAACATCAACTATCTTACCACCTGCCTGACCTACAGCAACAGCTGCATCAATCCTTTCCTCTACACTCTTCTGACCAAGAACTACAAGGAGTATCTTCGTAAGAGGCAAAGAACCTGGACGTCTGGGAGCTATTTCAACAGGAGAAGCCGCTTCCAGCGGTCCCCTCGCCGCTCCCTGTCATCCAGCAGCCAGCAGTGTACAGAGAGTTTTGTGCTCACACACATATCACGTACCAACAACAGCAGTCTGTGAGGTAGGTCCCTTTCTTATTCTGTGTGAACATTACTATCACTGAAGTAATTTCTGCAAAACAGTTTGTTCTGTCTCTAAATGCTTTTCTGCTTTTTAGACAAAATGCAAATAAAAAGCAGAAAATCCCATTCACTAAAGAGGACAGGATTTGGTTAGCTGTTACTTTCACTTCAATTTATCTAGGCAATGTATGACCTGTGAATTAATTTACCTCTGTCTTATCAACCAACAGAATACAGCAGGTGACTGTGAAGTCTTTGTTACTATTATTATTATTATTATTAATAATAATAATAATATTGATTATTATTATTAATATTATTATTATCGTTATATTATTATTATTATTATTATTATTAATAATAATAATATTAATAATAATAATAATAATATATTTCTGCAGAATTGATGCTGTTAAATATCAGTGTTTTTTATACATGGTTTTTCATTTATGCTATTCCACTGACAGAAGCTAGAATTTTTGTGGTAAAATTCCATTTTTCTCTTTTCCTGTTAGGATTTTCTGTCCAATGTTTACTTACTGCAAGAATGAGTTGCAGCTGAGATCTAACAATCTTGTTAGAGCTGGCTGAATCTCCTGGCTGAAGCACCTTTTTTCTTTCCTGAAAAAAAAAAAACTAATTTCAGCTTCAGTCTCAGAGGGACTAAATTACTATTGCTTCAATGCCTCAAATAAACCTCACCAAATCTATACACGATGTGAGATATTTGATAATTTATAACAATATGTAAATATGGGAAACACAGGCTATTTAGTAGTGCATTTTTGAGAAAGAAGAAATTATCAAAATATCACCTTTTTTTTAATTATAGTTTGCATTTGTCCATTTACGTTTTCTGGATACGCCAGATGTTGGAACATGTTTCTGTCATAGAAATAAAATTTCCTCTAATATGGTTGCAAATTGAAGGACTGTGCTAAGAAGAGAATACAGTGTTATTAATGTGTGTGCATGAAGAGAAAATGCCACTAAAGTTCACTAACTTTGTAAAAATACATTCTATTTTAACTATTTGGCCTGTAGATAAATCAACAAAAAGCTGATCTGATAGAAGGAAACATAACTGGATGGAAGGCATTATTCTCCCTTGTCAGACAGAGTGCCACTAACCGATCATGGATGTCTTTTAGCTCATGAGCACATGTGTGTTCAGCTGGCTTCATAATTTAGTCCTCACCTACCAAGCTGTCATGTGATCAGAAAATTGGAGTTCACTAATTTTAATAAAAAATAAATATTAAGAATTTCGTATTATGAATTCTTTTTATTAATAATATTAATATTAATATTCTTTTATTAGAGTTAAATAACAGCAAGACTATTACCATACCTTACAAATATATAATTTTCCATTTTTTTGGTTTACGTCATTATTCCATTTGCTAGCAAATAATTAATTGTAACAGTGAATTGATTAATAAACAGACTTATTTCCAACAAGAACATTCTTGATAGAGCAAGGCTCACTGCAGGCATCATTTACCTTTAATATTTTCCTCATATACTGTAGTTTAGATAAACATATAATTTAGAACTTGAACAAAAATTTATTTCACAATTTTGTCAATCCATTTTTAATGTTTTTGTCTTATTTAAAATATCATATTTTTTCTTTTTATATTACATTTAAATTTCAGCTTTCAAACATTCCCCCAAATCAAAGTTAATATAAAAATTTCATATCACGCTCAAACAATTCAACCTGAAAGTACTTTAGCCTACAAAGCACTGTAAAATTAAACGCACTAAATAAATTCTGTTCCTTCCTGTAGAGCTAGGAAAGGAAATCAGTCAGCAGTTTAACTGATAAAATTGTGCAGTACTGTATACTCACATAGCTGCACAGGCCAAGCCACATAACCATCATTTAGGGAAAGTGAGGATACCAAGAGACCTCTGTCTCTGCTAATCTAAATATAACAGGCATTCCTACATGTACTTTGGACTATTTAAATCCGTTTTATGGGAAGTACATCAAAAAAATCATTAAGCCCTTAAAAAGCATGTGATTTATCATTTCTGGATTGGAGCCTAATCACACTTGTGAGCACAGATATCATGATGAGGATTATTATGTTATCTGTACTCATAAGTGTGATTAGTGTGTATTCACTTCTTCCACTATGAAAAACTTCTTCCACTATATTATTACTTACTTAATCAGTGGTGGCTTGGCCAGCCACTTACAAATGTTAATCTCCATAAAGTCCTCGTTCACAACTCCATACATTTTAAATTCCATTGAAATATTAATTACGTCTTTTGAGTGACCATTTGCCAGATAAAAGCTGATGTTCCACTGATTTGCTCCTCCTTCTAGATGTTGTGCAATCATGAGGCAGTGTGCTCCCTGTCCCTTTTAGCACCATAGAGTTGCACTCAGTAGTCAATGATGGTAACTGCAACAAGCGCTAATAGAGTCCCATTGGGGCAGGAATCCGGCTGCCCCATGCTCTGCGGAGGAGGCGAGGACAGGACAGTTATTGACGGGGTTGCCCAATTGGGCTGAAATGTTTTCACAAACAAAGGCAAAGTGTAAGTGCAGACAGTGTGTGTATAATGTAGAGAACCATTTCTACTGTGAGATATATTGCAAAGATTGGAGAGGGAAAGGGAGATAATGGCATGGATAATATCTGTACATCAGAAAGGTTTGTGCATGACAGTGACCTTTCTCCCAAGCAAAAGCTAAGAAAAAGAAAAAACATATATGTCCCTTTTCTAATTCCAATTTTTTTGGGGTAGTTTCAGGTTTTTTGCATGGTGTTTGAGATGTGGTGGGGCTGTAAATTTTGCTGAAACATGACAACTGTGGTTAATGCGACAGAACTCACCTGCTATATTAAACACAGCTGAACTAAGGCACATCTAAAACTGCTCACAGCAAGCTGCTAGACTGTATGCTGGATGACTGCATTTAGTCGACTCTCACCTGCTTATTAAGGAGTTATTCTAAAATTCACTAGGTGGTTGCCTATTGCATAGACCAAGTGTGATAACTTTTCGACTTTATTTGGTTTGTTATTAATGTCGACCTGCCTCACCAAAACCTATGGTCACAAGCTGCTGCCGATCTTAATGTTTAAATTATTCCTTCAGATAAACAACATAACTGATAAAAGGTCAAGATTAACATATGATTTGTAATGGTTGCAAAATCTCATGCTCATTACTGATAACATAAATTGCACAGATATTATCCCTTATCTTTGGTAAAACATCCTTGTTTCCTTGTTACAGTATTTGCCTGCAAATTGCTCTGTGCCAGAAAAAGGCTTAATATATTGTTCTCTGAACTTTCCATTTCATTTACATCTGAACCTGCAACAGTTCCTGTTAGTTATTTTACTTTCAGACGTTTTGCATAAATAATATTTTAAGGTGAGTCTTAGGGCAGCCCATTTGCTGGTCGGAGTCCAACACTGATGGTGCTTTAGCACACCTGATTCCCCTCCTTAGTTAATTCCCAGCTTTAGGCATCTGTTAGAGCATCACACTGTGCAGCACGATGGCCCTTAATAAGCCAAGTTAGGCTCTAATGCTCTAAGGGCAATTCACTCACCAGGAGATATCACTGAACATGTAAATTAAATGGAAATACTAATTTCTTTTTTATTAGTTAGGAAAGCTCTTCCCTTTACCTGCCATAAAATCCTTATTGATCACAGACTACTTTTATCAAATAATAGTCAGTCATTTCTCAGAGTATTTGTCACTGATCACCCAGATCAGTGTCTTTCATACAGTGCCGTGGATTCTTTTACGATCTAGATCAATAAGACATATAGCCTCCATGTTCTATCCCAGTTGGCCTTTAGCCCAATTTGTGAAACCTTTGCGAGTGCGAACACCAGATGACTTACTGTTGCGATTTTTTTTTTGCTATCCTAAAGTATGATAAGGTCATTTGGTGCATATTTCCATCACATTTCCAGATGAATGGGTGCAATATAACAACCTTGGTAATTAATACTTGCTGGAAGGTTGCACTATATTTCTAATTTAGAATGATAATGGATAACCGAGACAAATTTATCTAAAACATTATGAAATATTAATGAAATAACACAATTATCGTGTATCTGGAAAAGCAGGTTGTATTGTGAAATGGAAATTGAGAGCAGGGATCAACACAGAGTGAATAATGAGAGTCAGCAGTCAGACAACACCGTATAGAGGATGTGGAAACATGTGAGATTCAAAAGCTGATATTGTAAATACGCCTGCTGGTTCATTACTGATTCCCAAAGGCATTATGCATTACGCATACAACACAGTGTATATATCTGCATGAAGAATGTTGATTAAAGCTAAATAATATTTTTTACAGGGAAAATGATTGAAAATTATTTTGGGGCTTTGTAGTTGTTACATAAAGTACATAAAGTACTGTGTGCTGTCTGCTAGTGGGTTAAGGCTTTGTTAACAGGAGAAGCCCCCTGACTGACCCAGGACAGCTGTCTGTGTTTATGGGTCCCTGTTCTCACCTGTGAACACTTGTAAATAGTTTTCCAGTGAACTTGGACAGATGTGTCCAGTCCCCTTATCTTGCCTATTTGTATCCAAATATGTTATGCCTAAGTTATTCTTAAGTATTTTTTGTCCTTCAAGAAGAACTGGTAAATGTACTTTCTTTTCACGGCAGTAAGTGAGAACGTGACCCTTACGCACACTCAGCATGCTCTTATTGCATTCCTCCGTGCAGAGAAACACTGCAGCCACTCAAGGTCAGGCTATTACAGGGAGCTGACACACTCATCACTCATATAACACCCAGTTTAATGCACATCTCACATGACCTAATGGCACTATAAACTAATCGTTAAAGCACAGCTACTCCTCAGTGTATTCAATAAATGCTCCTTGGTCAAAATAACAAGCATTATCTCATCAAGCATGAAGTTAGACATGGTTCAGTTGCTGGAATAGTTTAATTATGCATCTGGAGAATTCTGCAATGGACTTGTATCCCTGGACAAATCCCTATCTTACTCCCGCTGTTCCTGGGATCGGCCCTGGATCCACCACAATCACGGTTCAGCAGAAGAGGAATGAATGAATCTGGAGAACTCTAACTTTCAAACATTTGTTTCTTTTCTTAAAACATTCTCTAGATTCAAATCCTAAGCAAGAACAATATATCATTATAAGCTGTACTCAGTCACAATGACAAATAGGATCCACCATTTGTTTTTCAAAGTATTTTGTCACAAAACGACGGCTTGACACACCCACAGAGGAGACACTATAGATCACAACATCTCAAATTAGAGGATAAATCAAGGAAAACGATGCATCAAAATTAACTACTGAATGAAAATAATGTTCCATAAGGAGAAGTGTTGACATGCTTTCAATTGATTGTGCTAACGGAGCTTTGCATACTTCTTACCTCAAAAATGTGTTTCAGACCATAACTAAATTTTAAAAGTGAGAAAGAAAGAGTAACTGAAAGGGACACTGATGGTGCTTGAGGAGCATCAGGATATCGATCAGTGTCTACAAATCAACGCAAGATGTTTGCCTCCTGATTTCACACGCGATGTAAAAGAACACATCACAGAACCACACGCTTCAATACACATTAGAGCATTTGTACTGATTTAAATGAATGTAAAATACTGAAAACAAGGACACATAAGACATCACATTACAAAATAGCAAAACATTTTGCAGAAAGACAAATATGCACCTTTGGCACGCAAAGAACTACACACCATCATTATGTTTAATTAGAGAGTTGAGGGTGATGAGTTGTTGAGTAGTGGAATTTGTGAGTGTATTTTCTTATTTATTTTATATATTTTTTTTAAATAGCACATTTTTTTAAAATTAGAACTGAGTCAGGAAAACCATTAAATGGAGACTATCAGGTTTTGGACCTCTGAATTTGGTAAAAAGTATGAATTCAGAAAAGTGAACAAGACTCACAGGAAAACAATTCAGACCTTTGGCTACACAATGTTCCCAACAGTTTTGCCTGTACAGATGTGTGTTTATTGAGTAAGACAGGTAAACACTATCCGTAATTAATCACTAGCATATGGCTGCATACTGATGTGGTGAGATTATCAATAAACTCTGAATATGAAGAGCACAGACTACAACAGGTACTCAAGATTTTATTTGAGTTGCCAAATGCCTCAGATTACACAATATCTTTTTTAAAGCTTCTAGCTCAACCTAGACTTTAGAATGGTTTAGTGTCTGTGTCTTGGTATATTTGCTAGCTGACAAGTTTGTTTGTGTGACAGTATTTACATTGACCCCTCAATGAAACACTGTAATAACAAGCTTCGATTTTATTCCAATGAATGCAAATCTAATCACTCAATTTTGCATTACTACAAGTAGCCAGTGCTGGCCCATGTGTTTGTGAGATCAGGAACATAGGCCCCCAACACACAAACATACACTGAACCAGTGCATACTAAACAACTGAATTCTTTCTTTTGTTAGAGCAAGTGTTTCACAGAAAACACATTTTTTAAACTACACATATGTATTGCACCTATATTTTGACATCTTTTTTTTTACTGCAACAGACACCATGTAAACAAATGAGTTAGTTAGAATGTTAACTCTCTAACCAACAAGTAAATATGACAAACATTACCATAACACTGGTAATAAATCTGTTTCAGAAACTTGATAACGCATGGGACGTCTTGCCTTCTCAAGAGTTAGCAGGCTCACTATTTCTACCCCAGTGACTGCTTTAACCTTTCCCTAGCTAGCAAGCTTTCATAGAGATAGCTTGGACCAAAAATGGTAGCAGTTATTCAACATGTCAATGATGCTCATGTTCACAAACAGCCACTCTGCCAGTATGAATGTCTGTCTTTAGCTAGCTTGAACTCAGCTATGTGACATATTCAGTCACTCAATACATTATTAAAATTAAGATACCTAGAATAAATTTATAGCACTGGTTTTATAATCATTTCGGCTTCCTACAATATGTGAGGATTAAAACACAATGTGATTTAATATGTAACATAATACAGTCCTAGGCAGTATATATATATATATATATATATATATGGCCTAATGGATGGACTGGCGCTGCACATAGCACACATTTTAGAGTGGTGCAAGTGTACATATATCAGAGGGATAAATTTTGGTGACCCCCCCCTTTTCCTCCTTTATATTTAAGCAATATTGCATGAGCAAGAGTGGGGTTATACTAAATATCAGTTGTGAATCACAGCCGTGCCAATATTCTGTATAACTGCCTGACTGCATGTGTGAAATTGCTTTTATACTACAGTTCTATAAAGAAGAAATTAATATCAAGTAACTGACATTTCGGACACAACCTGGCCAAATATTCTCTCATTTTTATTTCTTTATTTATTTTGCCCGGCTGGTGGAAATAGATCCGGAAGAAGCAGCATTTACAGGATGCCGGCTAGCTGGCTAGCTAGTTCACAGTGATTTATATATTCCCGTTAGAGTTGCTTCCTCTTCATCTTCATCTGATGAGCTTTCATATTTTATGTAAAAATTACATTCCTGAAAATTACCATTTGTCATATCCGCTGATGATGTTCCTAACACTACTGTAGTAACCATTTCAAACTAAGAAGTGGAATTTTACGTGGCAAACACAAGACGAGATGCGTGATACACACAGTGAAATGTCGCAGTGTGGTTGTACTAAATATAAGCACTCTTAGAATAACACTCTTCCACTCAAATTAGTGGACCAGAACCGACTGTGGTATAGTCGTCTTTATATTTATGTCTGCATTTTTTCTGAACTCTCAGTGCACATTTCTTGTTTTAATCTCAGGCATCACTTAATTCCAGCTATCCTGTATAATAACACACAGTGACACTGACACTTCATAACGTCAATGCATGGTTTTAATTTTGCTACCCTTCTGCCCAGACAGATAAATCTGTTTCCTTAAAACTTTATCTGAGGTGTATGCAAACTTTGAGATTGTTCTGTTGTGACATTTCCTTTTCCCAGTAGAGGTGCGCAGAAATAGGTAACTAATCTGACAAATAAAGACACATATTCAAAATATCATTTTCACACAAAATTTCACCTGACTGGAGGCTAAAGTCAGCGCAGACTGCATCAAAAAGTATTTCCCCTTGGTAATGTTTGTCTGAAAGTTACTAAAATCAGATTTATAATAGTGATCTAATTCTATCTACATACACGTTTTGTTTTTTTTTTCATTTCTGCCATCATCAACTAGCTAGTCTTAGCCTGTTTTGGCTGAAGGGCAAGCCCTTGAAGGTGTTGGAGCTCAGTTCAGCAGATCAACAGTGTAATTAGAGCTCTGTGGAGTGTGCAGGAAGTGGAAGGAAGGAAATTCTGAACAGAGACAATATGGCAGCACTGAGTGTAGTGCAGATAGCTCCGCGTGAGACAAGGCTCTCTAAGGAGAGACAGAATTCCATGCCAGTTCCAGGTGCTGTGCTCCAGACACCACGTTTACTGCCGTGTTTATGTAACTGAGGGGAAAGGTGGGAGATCACTCAGTTTCAGGTGTTATAGCCATTACGGCAAATGAAGAGTGATAGATGTTTAAATCAATGGAGCATGTAACCTAAATAATGTCTATGGTGGCAGTAGTTGCCTTCAGCCTTTCTTGACATTACCAGAGACTATGACTGGGTCAGAGTTCAACCAGTTCAATGGTGGGTAAAATCAGATAGTTGTAATTGTGTTCCTGTTAGCTAATGTACCGATTCTCCCCTTATAAAATTACAGTTCAGAACAAATCACTCATTTAATCGTTCTAGACATCTCACTTAGGTCCATTAGGACATTCATCATTATTAATCTCAGTTGGGTGCAAATGACTTGTCTCATACTGATGGTTCAATGTCTTGTTCAACATTCAGGTATTTATTTCAAACTAATGTGAGGAGTGAAGCTACAATCAATTATTCATCATTATTCCCCTGTTGGTTCCGTGTCAGTGATGAAAGGGTGAGTGGGTGAATGAGAATACATTATGGGTGAATGAGTGTACATTTATCAACATCATCCCTGGAAGTGAAACAGGAAATGTAACCCATTTTTATACTTAAAAAATGAAATGTCAGTTACACCGCTTCTACAGTGCACTTTTAGATAAAGAGACTGTAATTTACGATGACATTGAAAAGTCTGAAATGTATACTGTGTCAGAAATGGAGCCCATTTTCACAGGTTGTATGAGATAATTGTTGCAATTTTAGAATATAATATTTCATGAACTTCGTCTCTGTGTTTCTATAAATGTTCTCTATACTGTGTTATCCTTGTAGGAGTGTTTATGTCCTGTGCATTAGTACAGGAAATGTTGATAATGTGATTTAGTGTTGGGTACATGACATTTTCCCAGGAGGCTGTGTAAGTGCCAGGGTTAGTAACTTGATCTGTCAAGCTTTTAATGAGTTGTGACACTTTACTACCAGTGCATGTTTTTTGCACTGCAAATAATATTAGACATACTGTACAGAAGACCTTCTATACTCATAACCTTCAATCAGTTTCAAAGTGACTTAATGAGAGGTATTAAATAGCTCTATAACACAGTACACTTTTCCAGTCTTCTAGCTCAACATGTTGTAAGTCTGTGCCTTGTTCCAGGCACATATGTGAACACTTCACAAAGGGCTGTTTCC
This sequence comes from Pangasianodon hypophthalmus, assembly GCF_027358585.1. Taxonomy (NCBI): domain Eukaryota; kingdom Metazoa; phylum Chordata; class Actinopteri; order Siluriformes; family Pangasiidae; genus Pangasianodon; species Pangasianodon hypophthalmus. The sequence continues at coordinate 12,005,366 of NC_069721.1, forward strand.
TTCCTCTGGCACGTAACCAGAGTACTGCAATAATTACTTCTCCTGAATAAAGGGTATCACAAAAGCCCCACAGCCTGGCTGAACACCTGCAGACTTGGTCACATCTGTGCTGATTATTTTCATGCAAAATCTCATGAATACACTTAATATCATATTTGTTGTTATGGAAGCAGTGAATTGGACAACTATCGGTAACTTATTTATTACGTTTACTATTGTGAGTGGAAAGTAATTACATTTTATTAAAGTTCCCTGTTTATAGCTTTTTTCTGCTAGGTTCACCATGCAAAACTTTTAGTTGGGTGCTAAATTATATCTGTCTTTGGGCTTGCACTCACTATTCTTGGCTTGTGGTTTTATTGCAAAGGAAAACACCTGGACCTCATTTCTTGCTCCACCTTGTAATGTATATAATTTCACAATCTTGAAACCCATTAACCTCACTAAATCCTTACAATACTGATAAAAGTAATTTATTAAAAACCTATTGATATACAAATAATATTGAAATACGAATATATTTGTGTGTAACCAGCTTTTATTTGGGAGCAGCATGGAGCTTTTAAAAACATCTGGATTTGGGTAAAACACTAAAGTCACCAAGAAATTATCAAGGGTCCAATCTTTTTCCATTGATCTAGGGCAAGTTGACTGTCTCAGACATTATTAATACAAGATCCATCCAAGAAGCCAGAATGTAAGAAATGTACATTTTAACACCAGAATTTTAAGCACTGAAAATATATATATATTTTTTTTACAAATAAACACTGACATAAAACCACAAGAGAGCTTTTGTGAGAAAAACAATGTAACATCCCAGTGTGATGTTATCACTGTCTGACTGACAGCTGAAGTGTTTATTGAAATAACTCATTGGTGTTCTCTGGAGATGAAAGTTCAACTAGAGCCAAAAATGTCTAATTAGATCTTCTGAAGAATTCCTGCCGAGAGAGCAATCAGCCAATGTACCTCCAGTAGAAGAAAAAACTGAAAAACATCTAGATAGACAGATAGATAGATAGATAGATAGATAGATAGACAGTGAAATAATTAGACTACAGAGCTCCAACAGCAAGACAGTTAAACAAGAATAAACAGAGGTAAGGGAAACATAAGCTATGAATTTAAAATACAAAAACGCAAAATAAAATACAGAGGTACAAAGGTATGTCTTTGCATAATATAATATAATAGACTTTACCATGTGCTCATCAGTTCATCAGTTATTTTCAATCTCTATAGTAGTTAAACCATGCAATAGTGCTTTAAAGTATTTTACTACTTCAAAATCTCTCAAATGAGTAGAAGATGTGTTTCCATCATCTCAGCAGCTAATCTTGAGCCTTATACTGTGTCCTTGAATCAATCAATTCATTTATTTTGGAGTGTAAATATGTCATTATCAAAAGAGGTTCATTACCAGCCACATAAAGCACATAGAGTGTCTTTTCTTCCCACCATGTCGTTATTAGATAATGTTCTATCAACAGTGAGGCACTTCTTTGTGTAAACAGTCTGGGCACCCAGTACAGAAATACCCTTTTGTCTCTCTCACACACACAGACACACACAGACACATACACAAACTATTTACTACTACTACCACTACTACTACTACTAATATTATTATTATTATTATTATTATTATTATTATTATTATTTCTAGCACAACTTGTCACCTAAAACAGCTCATAAATGAGGCTTTGAAATTCATCCACATCCAGTGAATGCATAGTAAAAATGTAAGTACAAAACTACAAAAAAGTACATAAAGGCAAATGGAGATGCAAAAAAATGTAACGGAGAACATTTCTAATTCAATGCAGTGGAAAATCTCTGCTCGTTTAATGACAAAAATAACTGAAATAATAACTGAAATAACAGAAAGAAGTTCATGATCAGTTCTCCATCTGAGCTGTGCAGCTGTGCAACAGTGAAGTCTATTTATTATCTTTATAAGACGAGGATATCACAAATTCAGAGATATACATGAGCAGGTCTTAATAATATCATCTGTTCTATAACTCTGAGCTTTAGGAATATGCAAAAGATTGTGGATGAATTCTGTTGAGAGGCTTTTCAATTCATGGATAGTATTAGTGCAGTGCATGCCATGCACATTCCAAGCAGGTAACAGCACTGCTATTTATTTTGAATGAGCAAGGGTAACATTAATTGCCCTTCATCATATTATATGGACAACTGTGGAATAAAACAACTGGGATTAATTAGAAGGACACTCGTAAGGTTGATGCAAGATTATAACTATTTGCCCTCTAGTTCCAACATAACCACTAAGGGCCTGGACAAAAGACAAATAGTACTTAATTACACGATTCACTCTTTTTTTTCTTCTCCTAATAAAGACTTTACTACTTACCCCCAAGTATTAACCCTGGCTCTTTCATTCAGTCATTTTTTTTTTCTTTTCTCTTGCATTTCTGGATCCTATCTTTGTTTTGTCAGGTCTTTTAATGTGTAGCGGTCTTTTTTATAAGATGACATCTCGTAGGTAATTAATGAACACCACATTCTTTCCAGGGCTACTGCTTCCTGTGTTGCCTGTAGTACATATAAAAGCAAATGCATGCATGGCACGCTAGCTGCCTTGAACTCAGATGCCTTCATGATTGAGTTGTGCTAGTGGAGTACCAGGGCATTACATACTTGCCCTGTCTCAGAGTTTAAAAAAAGGATAAAACTTTTTAAGTATTTATCCAGTGTTAAGCTCTTGTGACTTGCAACTCCATTAAAATTAAAAAGCTACTTATCATCCTTAATGTTATTATTGTCTGGATGGAATTCAAAAGTACATCTCTGTTTTGTCACGGAAGCATGCCAGACTACACATATTTTCCTCTCTTACATGCCTGTCTTGAAGCAACGTGATGAAACAGAGATGAATGAAACAGAGAACTGACTGAACCAGGGAAAAAAGCCAATGCCAGACAGACATTTTAGAGTAATATGAGAATCCCTCCTGGTTTATTATTGTGGACTATTTTCCACTTTTTTGAGTTTTGGAAAACAGCTTTAACATTACATTAACCAGGAACTAAATGTGGGTTAGTATTTTTAGTTCCAATTCAAAATCAGTTTCTCTGTTGCTGTATACTCAAATGCCCATGAGTGTTCTCATCAGAAGGGACATAGGAGAGTCTAATCTCAGCCTAATTAGATGCTCAAGTGGCTGTAAGCAAAAATAATACCAGGGAAATTAGCCAGAAGAATCGTTTGGATACAAATAGCCTGAGAAATATTTCTTGACAAACATGCCCCTTGGGCAAGAAGACTTTTATAAATATACACGTCATTTTGTTACCTCTACCAAGATGAATACACAATGGTATTGATAGAATAGCACACTATTATGTATATAATAACTACACCCACTGCTATGTCATATTACTGAGCTGACATTTGATGTAAATATAGTACTTTTTTCCTGTGAGAAAGCGAGGATTAGATTTGCAAAGTCATGATTATGTTGAAAGTGTGTTGAGGTGTGAGGTGAGTGGAGGCTGATCAGACAGCCAGAGAAGACTCTAGAGCTGATTTAATCCCCTTTAAGCCTACATCAAATGAAATCTTGGCTATCTGCATGTCTATAGCTGGGAATCTTCCAGAGTGCCATCTGCAGAGCCATGGTCAATTACCTGCTAAATCCTGTGCTAACAGGCACAGATCAATATGCATGTAACAGTCTGCTTCACTGGCTCTCGTTAAATGCATAGCAGCATAGAAACCAGCAGCGTCTGACCCTCAAACCCATCCCCATGTCTGTAACCTATAGACTCAAGCACCCGTGTCCACTGCTTATGATCATAGTCTTTACAAATAGATCATCTACATCCATCATGCTCCAAGTGACTGTACTCCATCCCCGCATAGCAGATGTTGTTTACAAACAGCAAACATGTATCAAGGATTTAACTATGCTTCTGAATATTCAAAGGGATGATTATTTTAAAATGTGCATTAAGATTGTTTTCCATCATTAGCTGCATAATGATGGTATTGAAAGCATGGAAAACATTTTAATTGAAGCTGCCAGACACAAAATGCACATCCAGTTTATGAAATGAATGGTGCTCCACAACAATATGTGTATATGACTTGTTTAATAGTACAACTGTGCCGCTGGAGCTAACTGAAAGAATGAACTATTGATGAAAAGGAACTGGGATCAGACATTGAAGCCTCCAGCCTTAACCATGCATCAGAAGACCCTTCTGCATTTGACAATGTCCATTTACAATGTCAAAATGTCAATTTTGTTTTTTTTTTTTTTTTTACAATGAATAATTTTATGGGATATTTTGCCATCTCCTTTAAAGAATATTTTATTTTAATAATATTTTACTTTAAGAATAAAGTTCTGTCCTTGCTGTTATCATTAAACATAGAATAGGAAAAAAGAAAGGCTTCTTCTGATCTCAGGAACAGAAACTTGTATTTTAGTCAAGCAGTGGTAACACACATTTTTCCTGTTCTCTCATCTTGCCTTTTCATCAGCACCATCTTCATCATTTCAAATGCTGATCTGGCCATGGCTGGGCTGAGGAACAGCCAATCATGAACTAAATACATGCTTTTTATTATCTGTCACATTTCTCAGCAGAGGTCCATTTTCTACAGTCCACAGGTGAAGCGGAAGGCTGCTTACTGACATTATTTCAATCCTTATCCTTCAGTGTTCATCCCATAGGAGACTACTGAGCAGGCAGACTGCTAGTTACTCTAGGTAAATCATTCTATATGGGAACACTTTAGGGTTCATAGAGCTAATAAACCTACATAAATATTAATAATGTCAAATGTCAAAACCCACTCAAATTAGGGTAAATATCTAAAGAGTGAAGATTTTCAGAAAAAATCTTATGAATAGTAAAATTAAGGGTCAGAGAAATTGTACAAAACAGTCACCACAGGATCATGATATGGTCATAAGTATATTCATAACACTCTTTAAGCAGCAATAAAAACACGCCTTGTTGCCGGGCCGGAGGAAACATACCATGCATAACTATATTTTTACAGTGTAATGATGTGTCACTGTTAAAACTTCAGTATGTAACATATAATGAAGTTTTTCGTAGTGATATAAAGCAGCTTTTCATGTCAGTGTTATCACCAAGTTCAGAAGACACTGTAGAGCATCTTTTGGAAGTTCTCACCTTCTCACATTTTCCAACTGACATCACTTGGCTAAGTTACACCATCACCATTATATGAACTAGCTACTTAGCTACTTAGTCAGTTGTTAGTTAGTCAGTACTGACTTAGCTACTTAGTCAGTTGTCATGACTGTCTAATGTAAGTCAGCCTGGAGAGTATCATAACACAACAAAGATCATAACTTGTCTCATATATGAGACCTGACACCTTTTGGAATAAGTATTTACACATGTTTATGTAGATGTATGTCAATTGTCATGGATGGCTTATGTAGGTGTCGTGTAACCCTATGAACAAAACCTTAAAGTAAAGTTTTGCTGTATACTTTCTAACTGTGGCATGGTGTTGTTTGGTGTGAATGGAAAGAGATAGGTGTATGTTTAGGGGTTTTTCTGTACTACAAAATTAGTACACATTATCTAAGCAGTTAATCACATACATTCTGTATTGCAGAGCATAATGTGAGGATAATAATAGGTATTATCCAAAATAATCATTGTTGGTAACCCCGGAAGAATTTCAGGAATTCACAATGTTACCTATTAGGGCTCACGTGCTGTACAGTCTCATAGCAATAAACCACTGGATGGTTATAAACTGATGCATTCTGTACGATGCAGATAAGAAAACCCAGGAAACACACAACGAGAAAGTGAGTAGGATGCACTGAAGTGAGCACTGAAGTATGAATGGCAGCTGTTTCCAAAGATAGCTATGTTTAGACCAATGTGTTAGACTATCCTTTATCATAATCATCTTAATAATGTCAATATTCCCCTCAGTAAATCTTAATTAACCTGCAAGAGCACACATTTCAAAGCACACTAATGGTGAAGTGTCAGTAGGAGCAGCATGCCATGAAATGACTGGAGCGGGCCGGGGGTAAACAGGGGCAGAAAGTGAAACTGAGCAGAGGGCAACCAGTCATAAAGTACTTACTCTGAACAGCTGAAAGTCAGCAGGACCTCTTTCTTTCTTTGTCTCCTTCCATTTAGCTCTAAGCACAAAGCCATGTACTACTCATAGTACTTTGCACTCTACAATAATTCCCCCAAAGCCATGTCAACAAATAGAAAAAAAGAAACCACCAGGATATCAAGAGGGTAGTATAACAAGCTACAGGAGAATAGAGAGTAACCCTGCAATGCATAATGAACACAAAGTGCACTCTGATTCAACCTCACTCTCAGTCTGCAATTACAACAGCTTCATCAAAAGTGTAAAAAAAAATAGTTTGTCTGGGGCATGCTCTCAAAAGTTCAGTCATAGGTGCCAAAGCCTTAATCCAATTATAATAATCAAATAAATAATACAGTGTGTTCTGGGAATCAGGTGTGAAATTGGAAATCATTATTATTATACATACTACATGGATTGTAAAAATGCTTATAAAGTTTCTCATCAAAGTAAATGAGCACTGGAACCTATTCTGACTGGAGCCTATTTAAGATTCAGTGATGCTCCTATGTATAGTGAAGCAGAGGATGTTAATGGGCCGGGCAACTGGCTTTAGTGCTTTGCTATAAATCTAATTTTGTGGATTTTCTCCTTTTTACCTCCAAGTGATGACATTTGTGCTCTATTTCTGGTTAATCATAGTAAGAAGATTGTAGCTCTGGCTCACTGCTCCTGGTCCTTTTGCCCTTTCACTATGTTGGTAGCTGCATCAACACCCTGCTGATAACACACCCCTGCCATCTGATTTGCTTGGACTTCATTTCAAATGACTACAGGCAACATTAAGGTCCCTAAATTACCATTTTATGAATATCTTAATGCACAAATTGCTATTTTGGACACTGCTAGTTTTCAATCTGTGTGGATAGAAGCGGATGGGACAAAATTGGATGAGCAGAAGAAAATTTAGAGAAAAGAAAACCACAAAGAACAAAACAGTTGTTCAACATTTTAACGAACACTTGGCAGTTTCTGAAGACAGCTGGAATTCTGGCAAATGCTGACAAACCTCAAATAATTCTGTGGACATCATGTGCATTTAGATAATTAAACCCTCAAAACTCAATTTAAACTTCATTTTAAAAACAGACAAAAAAGTACACTTTACAGACTAGTTCTGAAATGGATGTACCACAAAAAAGCAGATGGTAGCCTGCTAAAATTGGGCTACCATCATATAATGAATATCATTCAGTTGGAATTTTGAAAAGCTTCATAGTCTTTTATATCTGATAGCTAGTATGTCTACAGCTATACATATATAACTATAATGACTGATCATCCAGCATCAGACAGTGATCTTTGCAAATTCACTGGTTGTTTCTTCATGATGAACGTATTCACTGCTAATACTTTTCAATCACCTATTTGTCAATTCATTATAGAGTTCGGAGTATGCACTGTGTAGGGCTTATAACTCAGATCTAGTGTACAGCATGCATTTAACACCAAATCTATCTAAGCTACAGATCTACATGGAAATTTACAAATGGCCAAGGAGAAGCCTTAAGCCATAACTTACATGTTATATTACAACCATCATATGATTTCCAACAATTTAATTGAAACTGGGCAAAACTTTATCTAAAGTTAAATGAGGTAATAAAACATCATGAATCAATCTTTGTAAAGGACCTGGAAGCTTTGAACATGTAGGACTGCAACTGAATATCAAAACATACTGATCACTTTTACTCAGATTTTTGGAAACAGTGGTTGTTCCTTTTGTGTTACGAGGCCAAGGCTGACCATGTACATCTGGTATGCTTAGGTGTGTTAACACCAGAGAGAAAAATCTGGTCAACTGCCATTGTGGGCTTAGTTTTTGTTCCAGCACAGCCATTATTTGCTGGTCAATGCCAGCGGGTTGCTATTTTGGTGGGCGCAAGCTAATTTTTTCATGTTTGTACTTTATAATCAACCGATGTGATGGAATTTTTCGACTATTTTGGTCCAAAAACATGCGTGCATACTGGGGTGTTTTTTTTTCCCCCATGATTTCCATGATTTTATTAAAACAATTACTTTCTCTACATAATACTCAGCAGTGTCAGTGCTGTTATGACATAAATTGCACTAGCAGTCAAATCTGCGCTTACATTTATTCATTCTTTCTCATTACCTTCCACTAATGCTTCATGTCTAGGCATGGCCTCAAAAGATAGAAGGAAAAAAAAGATAACATCGTCACACTTAACCACACCCCTACATTATCCATTCTTTCAAACCTAACCCCTTTTTCATATTTGTGCCCTTCTGCACCATGTTAGCACTTGTGCCAATGGTAAAGAAGATGCCAGAAATATAAGTCCTTGTTTCTGTGCATGTGCTATAATTCTGAAAATAGAGCCCTTCAGAGAGGCTAAAGACAAGAAGGTAAGACAACACAATTATTAATTATTAACATGAGAATCTGAGAACAGATTCAGTTCTGAGGAAGACAAATATTTAAAAATAATCTTCAAGGGCTGGCACGTGTGTGGGAAATCTGCTTATATTATCAGCTTTACATGCTTTTTCCCCAGGTCACCCTTAAAGCCTAATGAACGTTTTTTCAAGCAAGGCTCAACTTATCAAGTCATGCTGATAGTTACACAGTGGTTTCACCTGTTACAATGTGTTAACACCTCTTCTGGCAATAGTGCAAGCATGCTGTCCTGTGTTGTGGAAGCAATAATGATATAACCAAGATATCAGGGAAGACCAGGCTGTTGTCAGTTAATTAACTTATTTCTCTTCTTTTTTATAGGATAACAGAAAATACGTCGTGGACCATGGCATTTATGACCAAAAGCCCTGCACAGCACTTAGATTTTTGTTCCTGGTTCTACTCATTTATTTTTCCTTCCATTCGTATTTTTCCCCCTGTAATTGCATTAGTTCTGTCTGAAGGAAAAAATCCATAAAACTCACACCAACATCCACAGACCTTTAATAGATTGCAAATTAATGTATGAGATGTTTTCAAGAGATGGAAAACGTATAAAACGTATGAAAGTATAAAAGTGCCAAACTGTTTTATAATAACATATAAAATACTGTACCAGGATGTGAGTAATGCACAGATCCCTCAGCACACAGAGAATCAGTCCAGAATGCATAAACCTACTGATTTTTATAGTATCATGGCCTACAGGCATTTCATTCTAGGTAAGGCACTACCGTAATAGGCAATACTGCAAAAGGCAAGACAGATAAAGGCTTGGCCACTCTGCATGACTTAATCAATTCCACACTGAGGTAAGAGTCTGCTCAACAAGAACCGCTCACGCTCTAAAACCTGGCCATATGGGAGAGTGGTCTGGGTCAGCATGAACCAACAGTCTAAGAGCAGGCCTGCCAAGTCTACAGCCTGGGGTTTTAACTGGGGTTTCTTTATTTTACTATTACAGAGAGAGAGGAAGAGCCAGGAGCAGGCCAAGACGACAGGCATCTCCGTCCTCCATAGGAAGGAAGCAAGGAACGAAGAAAAGGAGCAAAACAGCTAAGAAGAGGGCCAGAAGTTCCTGCCTAAAACAATTTCATCCCTTTTCCATGCATTCCATGATAAAACCTGACAAATAGTCCGGTTCGTCTACCAAAGTCTGATTTAGTGTTGAGTTTTAATATCTCTTTCTCCAAATAATTTATTTTCTTGCTTTGTTTCCTTCGAAATAATTTTGGGCTCATTGATTCAGCAGTGTATAGCAGAAAATTGTATTGCAGCTGCCATTGAGAAGACAGCAAATGTATTCTATATTCATGCCGATCCCACTCCTATGAAGTTGACAGCCGGGAAAATTCGTCCATCATCTCCACCTCACTTAAAAGCAGCAAATTGATGAAAGGCTCACTGTTTAACTGCAGTAGACAATTACTGAACCTTTTCAAGCCCTTGCGCTATAACTAACAGCTGCAGACTGATATGGAGAAGAGTGCACCACACAACTTTCTTCTTCCTCACATTGCCCTGACACCCTGGTGCTGAGGCTGACAGCAGTTCAATATCTGTCCTGTGAGCTGACCTGAGATCATTATTCTTCTGCGCACACCTTAGCTGAAACTCTTCTGAGAGGGACATCATGACGACTGCTTGCTTTTGTAAAACTTTTTAAATGGATGAATCAGGGTCCAGATCAAGTCTGTGCAATGACCCTTTACAGACCTGCTAGGAGGACAGATTTATTATTCATGCACAGCGAAAAGGCTTCTTTTCATCATTTCTATTAAACTGTGTCAAAATACGTGTTCATATTACAATTGATCATTTTCTGATGTTGAGATGTAAGTTAAAAAAACAAGCATGCACTCTTTAATTCAGTGGATTTGTCATCTTTGTAAATGTTGTGATTGGTGACAAACTGATTGTTTACATGAAAACAAGTGGCTTACCAATGTCACACGAGATGTAATGAAAAGATTCTACAAAGAAAGCTGGATGCATCAGCCCTTGAAAGGGAGTGAAGGAATTAATTCCTCTAAGCCTTACAAGTATTTATTGTATATAAAAACAGACAAGTTGTCTATTGAGCAAAAGATAAAGTTCTTTCCTCAGTAGGCCACCAAATATCTAGAACATATGGGGATTGTGTTTAACATCTTAATTCTTGTGAAAACTTACACATTTTTGCCTAAGGGTCCAGACTGCACACCTGCTTTGTGTATTAGGCTAAAGGGAATTGGATGTGCAATGCAGAGTCTGTAAATACTTTCTTTTCCTTACAGCTTTCTTTACAAAGATCAGACATTTATTTTATTTCTCATGTTCTCATTGTGTCTTTGCAAAGGGTTTTGTCTTTATTTAAGAGAACCACTGTGGGTAATGTACAGAATGAGCATTCAATAAAAACATAATTTAATCTCTACTGAAAGCTTAACCATGTGTCTTGCTATAATTATATACAAACCCACATGCACTACATGGGGATAGTGGATTTAACATGGATTTAAGGTATAATCACTGAAAACTATGCGTTCGGTCTATCTGGTGGTTCAGACTTATACTTGACTTAAAAGGTCAAACCTATTAAATTACATGTTCAGTTGTAGATTTTGTAGATCAACTAATTTTATAGTCTATATGAACCGCATGTTCTTGCTATCCATCAAATTCACTCAGGGAATGGTTAGAAATATTTCAAGTTTGTTTACTAGCAGCACAAAGCTATGATTTCCTTTTCCCAGGTGAATTGTGCCTAATTGGAAAACATGTTCAATCAATCATTATGTAGCTGAAAATTGTCTGGTTTGAGTGGTGCAACAGGCCGTGATCTGTAGCTGTGCCGAAAGTCATAAAACCGCTTTTATCATCGTACAATAAATATGTTATTAATTTTGTTGTAAATAAGACCATTTAAAATTCCTCACATCAAAAATGCAGTTATTAGGTAATTATATTTACTAGACTAAAACATATGTCAGGACTGAAAGATTATTTTGAGAAGGTTTGACAGTTTCAGGAAAATCAAGATATTTTTATATGTCAAGATGTTTCTACAAAGCTTAAAAATTGCTTTCAATAAGAAAGCTTTTCAATTGCTTTCAATATGGTTTCATGGTTTTGTTTTTTTTTATTATTACATTGACACAGAATTTTAATAAAGATTCATTTAGGATCATCTACGAACATCTACTGTCGTTCTTAAATAAAAAAGGTTTCTTTTTAGGTTTTGGTTTATTTCTCCGAACGATAAAAGGATATTGGCTCCTCTTGACATTCAAATGTCTGAAGACATCTTGCTTTAGATGGTGAAGACATTTCAAGGCACAGTGAAAGCTGGGTATTAATATGGCTACATTAAAGCTTGGTGCACAAAGGAAATTATAAATTAAAATGAATCCTTACAACTTTAATTTGCCCTTTGGCAATTTGGTTCTTTACAGTTTGAAGTAAATGTTTTCCCCTAATATATGAAACCAGTGTAAAATTAATGAAGAATGCTATCTTTTATTTTTATTGATGTCAGCAAGTTGCTTTCCTCTCTCAGATTATTCTGCACTTTGCTCTTTTCATAAGTGAGCACATTAATGTTCCTTCGGAGAAGATATTCTTTTTACTTCTGGCCATTGAACTCTTTTTTCATAATGTGCCTTTACAAAGAAAAGCAATATATACATTTATAGTAATATAAACAACAAAAATCATAGCATTGACACTCTCTGCCACAGCTTGTGCCACATTGTTAACAAAATGCAGCTGAAAGAATAAAACTGTATGTGAAGTTATGCATTGAACAATGAGATCCTTTTAAAGCGGCAGATATCTCCAAGAGATATCTCTTAGAGATATCAATTTAATTTCCTATATTAAATTCCTGAATTCCTAATTGTAATCTCACACACACAATCTAAATTCCCCCTAGCTCTGCAAATTAATTGCACAGCTACTTTTTGTGTAACCATCCTGTAATAGACATCAGTTTGTCCAAAATTATTGCTGACCAACAGAGCATTTTCCAGACTTAGCCACAGGATAACCTAGATTACATTAAGCAGTTACAGAAGCAATAGGCGATAAATTAATTCAGCATGTTAACACAAGTTTATTGATTTTTGTTTTCCAGTCTTCATACCACTTGTATTTTACCACTCATGCATTTAGCCTCTAAATGAAACCATTTTGGCAGATTTCACTATTACAACCGTCCAGTGTGTGTGTGTGTGTGTCATGCAAAGGCTGCCCTGAAGTACGTTTTTCCGTCAAGGGCCTAGGGCATCACTGTAATATCAAAATCATTAGAATAGCTTAATCAAAATGAGAGCTATACTAATGCTGAGAGGGACAGAATCATCTGGTGAAGTGTGACTGGAAAAGTTCAAGATGAATGAATGCTGATTAAGTTCAACATGAATGAACGCTGATTAAGTCCTGTCACACACTTGTACGTGGTCATCACATTTTCACTCTGGGCCTCCTGTCCTGTGGCCTTTAATAAGCCGTGACTCAGTCACTCAGATTAGCATGCAAGAATCAAAAGTCATCCGCATTTGAACTGCAGCTAATTATCAGATTAGCCTCAAGATCAGATCTACAAAAAGTCTGATAGTGATGTTGATGACCATTTGAAGTTGGAATTTCTGCTCAGCTGTATTTATTTTTTTAGACTGAAGGAAATAATTTACTGTATTAAGACTGACACTGTGGGTCAGACTGTTTAAGTTCAACTAAATAAAAGGCAACTTTTGCATAATGTCAGGCCTTATTTATTCTTATAATCTAAAAAGTCTGATATAAATATATAATTTACATATGTTTATTTTGAAGACACTTTTACACAAAGTTGAGGGTTAAGGCCCTGCTAAAGGGATCAACCCCGGATCTCTGGCAACGCCAGATATGCTGGTATTCAATAAAGCCCACAAAGCCAAATGATTTACTCGGTGATTACCACCAGATCAGTTCTTTCATGCTGATTATAGTCATGTTATTTATGTTGCTTTCTATCCAAAATGTTTTAATTCAATAAATCCAAGTTTCCTAGTATTTTAGGAATGTTGATCCTTACTGGTCTGCTGTTTTCTACTTGCAAAACCACCTGGGATGGAAAATAGTGAATTGGATGTACTGCACTGTAGAAAATTTGTACTGAAGTATAAATAATAATAAAAAAAAAGAATTTGCTTAGGTAATTTTCATGTAAATATTTTTAGTCACTAAAATATTCATTTAGACATTCACCTGCTTGTGTTTTGGGCATTAACTTAACTTATTAACTATATTTAAAACATCCAATAAAATCCACACCTATTTGTATGTGTACCACATCACCTTTGCAGAATGGCTACCTATTACCATCACTGGCTCTTCATGTGCTAAAGATGAAGAACCTGATGTCCCAAAAATGTATTTGTACTTACAGGTCCTTATAAAAAGTTAAGCAGCCCACTTTTAAGCAGTTAAGCAGCCTTACTGAACCTGATCTCAGGGAAAAATGCATACAAAAGCAAACAAACAAGGGTGATGGTGTCTAGTTTGATTCTATATGAATGAAGTAAAAAGAAGTAAACAATAAAGTAAAAAGAAGTAAACATTAAACACCACTTTTCAAACAAATCAAGTTGTGCAAAGCATTATGAACCATTAATTTTTTGGTATATTAAAATGTTGTAAAGAATATTTACTTTTTAACTTTAACTTTAACTTCCACTTTTAAATGAGCAATTTTTTATTCAGTACTTATACTTTCAATGAAGTTGATTTTTCTCTACTTTTTCCACTACAGATCTTCAGGACTGACTATTAAGCGTGCCCATTTGGATTTAAGTGACATGCCTGACTCCACTGAAATGACTTTATTTTATCCAGGGTCACCAGGAAGCAAATATACTTTGCAAATATTCTCCTTGTAGAATGAATGATAATATCTTTTGTTCCGTTAGAGTTTATGATGCACGCAAGAGCATGAGCTAGCAGAAGCAGTGCCAGGCTTGGCCTGCACACTAAAGCAACACTGTGTGCCAAGCCCTAAATCATTCCGGCTTTATGAGAAGTTACAGCAATTAACAATTCCCTGTGCTGCAACCCCAATACACCGCAATGACCGCTATTAAGAAGACATTTTTTATCTATTCATTCCCTAAATGGAAAAACTAGACAGTTATAGTAGGTGGGGGATTTATATATACTGCAATGAAAAATTTCTTATTCAGTGGGATTCAGGTGTGCTTCACATCTGCCAGGCATCAGGATAGTTTTAAAAAATGCAGCAATGAATAACTTATTAAGAGATAAGTACCAATTTTCCCTTAAAAAAAATCCTGAATTTTAACATTATGTTAATTTCACATTCATTCAAGCCATGCATTTTGAAATTTTCAAGTGAATATGATTGTGTTAGCTAATCAGGGTAATGCTAGCCATGGCTCAATTAATGCTAACTGGCAACATAAGCCACCAGCTATATTTAATAACAGATGAATAGAGGAATAATAGCCTGCATGCCATGAATAGAAGGCTATATTACTAAGCCTGACCCTTTATATTCAAAACAATCCATTTTTAAATTTGACTTCATGGAAATAGTACAGAAAAACTATAATTAAGTAAAAATATGGACACTAGGTCAAATCTTATTCAGCTAAAAGTAGAAATGTGGAGTCAAATTCATGAAAAGTCTACATTTAAACATGCTCACGTACTCAAGATTAAAAGTAAATATTATTAACTGATCAAAAATTAGCAATCCAGATAAGAGTTTCTATTTATTTATTTTGTTACATATTTATTAAATATTATCTAGCTTAAAGCTAACTGAATGCTTTAAGTTAAATGTATAAAGTTATAAAGCTATAAAGTTATAAAGCTAAATGAATTTGATTGCATGACTTAAAAAATTTAGATTGGCATAGCAGCTGGGCAAAAGAAAACAGAAGAAAATATGAAAAAAAAAGAAAATATAGGGAGCAAAAAGTATGTTCTTTCTCTTGTAAATTTACTTACAAGTTTAAGTATTCAATTTAAATAAAAATCCTGTAAAGTACAAATCTTTGTAAATAAGTAACGAAATTCAGTCCAGTATTTTCCAGCCCTGTGGATACGTGACCATAAATGAGAAGTTATACTGGAATTCGGGTGTCTTTTTTATACTACACACACAGTGCATGCACATATCACTATATTCATCATTCAAGTGTTGGCAGTGGATAACGTAGAAGAGAAATGGAGGAGAGCAATCAGCCTACCTCCAGATCAAATAAACTTTGCGGTGAAGGCTTATGCTGCCAGTTTTCTTTATTTTATCACTACGGCAATGATGGATTGTCTCGCAAACAAAATTTTTGTTGTTCACAACACAGGTGGATTATGTATGTGACACTGATTTCAAAAACATGTGCATGCAGCTTGTTTCAGCACTGAGGCCTTTTAAAACTAATGGCTCACACACAGACGCAAATGCAAACCGGATTGGAGATCTTAGGGGGAAAAAAAAAGGTATTGTAACGTAGGCAAGTATTCAAGTATCCAATGGAGCGCAGTAAAGACCATTAACAAGTGGAAGGCATATGGCACTGCCCAGATCTTGCTGAGATTAGGCAGTTGCTCCAGACTCTATGACAAAACAAGAGGCTTATCAAAGAGGCTATCAAGAGTCCAATGGCAAGTATGAATGAGTACTAGGTATTTTGACAAATGCAGGTCATTGTGTGCACCGTGTCACGTCACAAGTGATACACTGGTGACAAAAGAGCAACATGTGGTTTTGATTAAAAAGCCTTAAAATATTCGATAAGGGCTGTGTTTGGATTATGCCACAAACTTTGTGACTTGGAGAATAAATATTATAATAAACAATACCATTGTTGTAGTAAAGCATGGTGGTTCAACAGGCACAAGATGATGAAAAGAAGAAGGGGAATGTGGTAAAATATACCAAAATGTGAAATAAAATACAGGACTTTTTTATAGAGAGATTTTTTTGTAGGGGTAATTTTGCCGTTTCAGTTTATAAAGGTAATTTTCTGGTGTTCTGGAGTTTTGGTAGACAAAATCTAATGCTACATATCCTTCAGAAAGCTCACTGGACGGGTCAATTATACTCTCTTTGGTTCAAAAGTATCAAAATTGAATGTGATTATACTTTACTCCCATGAATTGTTAAGATCTAAAAATAGCTACAAGGTCATAGCAGTTCTGTCTGCTGGGTAGTTCCAGACCGTTAGCCAACGAAAAATATAATCAATAATAACAGGACATTAAAAGTCTGTGTGAATGCTTTTAAAAATCCAGTAACAACGGGCATGGTTTTCATAGCATGCTGGATAATAATGAGTGGTCAACACATTTACCTCTCCATTTCCTCCTTAATGAGTCCAGGAATTTGGAAGCTGCTGCGCTGTACATTAGCTGTTCACAAACAGAAGGTGCCTTTGGTAAGTCTTTGGTGATAGCAGGGAATGTTTAACAGCTCTGGTACGAGTACCAAACTGCAAGACTTGCATGAGCATCACTTTACATGGTATCACCACACAAAGTATTTTGAAAATACAAAAAATACGGAAAAAAACTTGTTGATGCAAATTGCATACCATGCAAATTTTCTGTGACCACCTAATCAAAATGACAAAATATACTATATTCTCTATTACTCTATTACTATTCTCTATGTCTTATAATGTACATGCATCAGAAATACTGCTGAGATGATGAATAATGCAAAATACAGGTAAGATCTTGATGATCTATAGTCAACTGCAGAATGAGTGGCACATTACACTGTATACAATAGTTTAAAATTCCTCCTCAAACTAACTCCTTCTAACGACTGAGAGGATCCAAAGCCACTTATAAAACCAAAAAATGGACATACAAGTTATAGGATTATTGACTGTTTCTATCACATTTAGAAAGGGATTTGTGTTAATATGCTAACAATGAGGGAAAGCAAACCAAAAGGGCTAGGTCCAGGTAATAAGTCAGGCAAGAGAGGCCAAAACAGCAAGACAAATGAGTAACGATCAAAAGCTTAATAACGTCTCTGGAGAAATGCTGGAGCGGGATTTCACACTGACTATGACTCTAGGTTATTTCAAGGACTGGGTAAATTAGGAACATTTGTGGTTGGCTTTAAGGTGATAGGTGATAGATGTTTTCTTGAATGTCATGTGACATGGTTGTTGGCTGGGAAAAATTGGAATTGGAGACATTACAGAAGTGGAAGTGACACACTAAATATCGTGTTAGTTAAAAAGAATTTTATTGTCTTTTTCATTTTGTTCTTCCACAATCACATTGTAATGAATCACAAACTGTATGTAGTATGTCTCTAACAGGATGATTCCCCCTCTGCTTGCTATACAACCCAAAATTTTGATTCATTAATGATTTCTTGACAAACAACTGACAGTAAGTGTGACAGAGTCACCCACTTTTTGATACCTGGCTATCGGGCACAGAAATCCCTCAAGGCTGTGTGCTTTTCCTCATTCTCATTATACACTAATACCCGGTATTCTGTACTCACGTGCTCAACTGTTATACTGTAACCAGAAAAAAAAAGAAAAAAAAAAAGTTGGTGTGCATTTTTGATTGTGTGATCTTACTGCCATTGATTTAGATCTGTATTTATTTACTATTTTTGTGCTTTTTTAGTGTCAGATGCCTGGAAGACAGGTCAGTCATATTATTAATTTATGAACCTTGAAAATCCAGATTTAAACAAGTTAGATCAATTTGGTTAGATTTGGTTTTATGCATTTCTTAAGGGAAACAGTACAATATTAACACCTAACCTTCCTAACTTTTCGTATAAATTGAAGTATTATGAATTTGCAAGCAAGAAAGCATGATTTTAATTGTGCACATTCCTGTCTAGGCTCTTTCTGTCCAATCTTCCATAGGCTGCATCTCTCTGTTTGCTTGTTAAGTAGTGTTCCCAGCAACCTTCTCTCACACAACCTCTTTAAATGGATCCAGTTGTTACAATAGACGTTCTATTTACATTCGTCCTTGCATGTTGGATGCTAAGGTCACTTGCATCTCGATATGGCTTGGAACATGCTTTGGATTGTGATCAAGGGACACAGGATTAAGTGTTTACATCTAGAGTAAAAATGTAGATAAATACTACATACAGAATATAATATGTATAATATGCACAATATATATTTATTACCCAAGTAGCCGACATGCATACATATTAGTTACTTAAAACAAGTGTGTTACTAGTATAGCTAAATTATAAATAAGAATTTAATCCAGTACTGATTATTGGCATGGAGGGCATGCAAACTGTGCAGCTTACTTACTGGTGATGGTCACACTACATAGAGTATCACACAGGATAGTGTATAATCCTGCAGTTTTGTTCTCTCCTAGAGCAGGAAGGCAGTCAGGAAGCTGAGCTGTGAATTTAGAGGGGAAGAAAGCAGCTCTTTATTCCCTGTTCAGCAGGTGAGTCACCACTTTGTTAAGGACACACTGAATCAACACAACCAGCCCAGGTGATGATCTATGGGCAGACTGACCAAAAGAACACATTGTGTACAGACTTATGAACACTAAACTGTCTTTGACACAGAACATGGAAATTGAAATTCCCATCCATCCCTTAAAAAGAAACAGCTGTGGCATGACCAAAGCAGCATGCAGTTCTCCCTCATTACTTAAAACATTGCATTTGCATATGATGATGCAAATTGATTTTTACATACTGAGCCAAGCTCTAATTGGCAAATGAGTTCGGGTTGCCACCTAAAGAGCATAAACAATAACATCAAGCTGCAGGATGTTGTACACTTCCTTCCACAAATCCTGTATAATGAGGACTCCAATTGATTTCCTCTTAAATACAAAACAATGCTCAGCAATGTAATTTCAAACAGGATTTGCACCCTATCGAAGGTTTCTTAGTAAACCAGGAACACTGAAACCATAACATCCTTGTTTTCTGATGCAGCGTGCTCTGTGATATCCATCTAGAAATACCACTTGGATAAGAGACTCTCTAGGAAAATACTCCAAATACTTGACAGCACACTACACAAGCGTGATGAACATATATGTACTCATAAGCATGCAATAAATATGTTAATTTATTGTGTCTGATAGCACACAAACAAAAAAAATCTAAATCATGTAATTATGTAATTATCTTCAGGCTGTAATTTAATTAAAAAAATTCAGAAATTAATCTAGTTATTTAGTTAGTTAGTTTTAGTTATTTAATATACTTCCTGTGCGTATATCCACTTTAAATGTGAACAAAAGAACAAATAAATAAGAATAAATAATATAAATAATTATAAAGGAACAAAAAGTTGTTATTCAGAAGTATAAAAGGAATATGTTTAAAAAGTTAAATACACCACATATTACCAGTATTAGTACTTACTCGCAAAGCTGTTGTTGGCAATTACACCTTTGAGACATCTACAATAAGAAATTACTCGCTTTTTTGCAGCATTGTGGTTCAGTTTTGTCCCATTCCTCTTTTCAAAACATCTTCATTCCCCAAGGTAACAAGGGAACATCTGCTGGCCTCACAATTTTAAAATCTTCAGAAATTTTCAATGGGATTCAAGGCAGGAGGTTGGCTAGGTCATGCAAGGTCTCATGAGTCATGTTGGCAGTATGTTCGAGGTCATTGTCTTGTTGAAATGTCCATCTTCTCCCCATATTCAGTTTCTTGGTTGAATAGATGAAATTCTACTCTAAACCCATACCCTAGTCGCGTTTGCAGGGAAGCAGCCCCATATCGTGATGCTTGGGGACACCCTGGACGGGGTGCCAACACACAATCGCACACACATTCATACACCACAGACAATTTAGATGCCAATCAGCCTACAACACATGTCTTTTGACTGGGGTAGGAAACTGGAGTACCCGGAGGAACCCCCGAAGCACAGGGAGAACATGCAAACTCCACACACACACAGGGCAGAGGCGGGAATCAACCCCCCAACCCTGGAGGTGTGAGGCAAACGTGCTAACCACTAAGCCACCATGCCCCCTGTGGTGCAGTTCATCACTTATTATTTAACTGTGTAAGGGTTGTTCCTCTTGCTTTGAAGTCATGCTGAAACTCTTTTCAAGAGACTGCTGGCTTCTCTCTTACCTTCCTTATCATTAGTCTGAGAGCGTGTTCTGAAATCCTGTGTGGCGCACCTGTCCGGGGACAATTATTTGCGGTTTTGTGCACTTTCCACTTGCATATTATCAAAGCGTATACTGACATGGAAGTTTAAGGTCTTTGTTATGGCTCTGGGGGTTTTTCCATTTGAGTGTTGTTTAATAATGTTGTCTCTGAGAACTTTAGGAAGCTCCTTCAGCTTCACCATGATTGCTACTACATTTTTGTATGATTATGTATACATATGTTTTTGTTCATAATTCTAAGTACAAAACATATTGTATGTGTAAATTTGAAGTGGATATATGCATAGGAAGTATATTCAGAGAGAAAAGTCTCTGAATACGTATTTCCCCTCACTGTATAAAGAAGCTGAGTAAATAAGATTAGACAAATATAGAGATAAAGAATATAGTTACTAGGAGCTAGTAAACAGGACCAGTGGCACCAAGCCTCAAAACTGTAACTGCTAGGAAGCAAGAAACATAGCAAAGGATGCTGACAAATACATGGGCATAAATACCTGGATTAATAAAGGCTAATGAGATACACAATTAAAGCCAGATGCAGAGGGTATGAACAATTAGCACTGAAACACAATTAAAACTCGGAAGGGGGAAACATGACAAAGAGTTAATATGCAAACAGACGTCCTATGTGACTGTTATGTGCATTGGTCTAATAGCCTCTTAGCCTAGCTAACATGAACTATGTCAAGGGCCTTTTAATAATGTCCTGCAGCAGTAACTATGTATCGCTGATCAGTAATCCCAAATGAAATTACAAAGATTAATAAGAGGTTAAAATGATAACGCTAATAAAATTTGGTGTTGCTTATCAGCACACAATGTAAACTAATTCTTTCAAAATTCATTCGAAACCATTACCCCGAGCAAAGAACATTTCTTTCATGGATTTATCCAGTTGTTACACATTATTTTTATGACAATAACACAATAACAATAAAAATAACAGGCCAATTAGAAAATCTCAACCAGTTATTGATCAATTTAGCCAAGTAATACAGAAGCAGGAAAATAGCTTACCAGCTGGCAATGATGGTCTACCAGTTTAACCAGATCAGTCTGTGTTTTGGCAGCTGGTAGCTGATCATACCAAGCTGGACTTTTACAATCACAAAATCTAGTGAAGCTCTGATAATTATACTGTTTTATTCAGTTTTTCCTATGGACACATAGAGGAGGAGAAGGGAAGAGAGTGACGTACGGCTCATTCGGAAAGTATTCTGTCACCTTGACTTTTTCTTCAGTTTGTTATTTTATAGCTGTAATTTAAAATTCAGTTTTTTTTCAGCAGTCTAGGCAGCAGCATCATGCTGTTGGGATGTGTTCAGCAGCAGGGATGGGAAGGCTTGTCAGGATCAACGGATCAAATACAGGGACATCCTGGAGAAAAACCTGTTCAGACATGCTCTGAAACTCAGATTGGGGTAAAGCTTCATCTTAAAGATCCCCAAATCCATATGTGCCAAGCTTTTACCATTAAACCCCAAGAAGACTTCAGGCTGCAATCACCAATTCAACACAAAACTTAATAAAGGGTCTAAATACATGTGTAAATAATATACTGAATTCATTTATTATTATTATTATTATTATTATTATTATTATCATTATTATCATTATTATTATGTTGTTGTTGTTGTTGTTGTTGTTGGAGAGGGTGAAAGTTAACACATGCTTCCTCTGAGACACATGAAGCCAACTACTGCATCACACACTCCCACGATTGGTTGGTGTCGTTGTGATTAACATGGAAGAAAGCATGCCATCCTTCCCACCCAGAAAGCACAGCCAATTTTGCTCCATTGGCTTCCAGCCAGGGATGGCTGATTATTATTATTATTATTATTATTATTATTATTCATTAATAATTCATTGTGAACTATTATTTGCAGATTGATGAAAGAATTTTTCATTTTAGAGGGAAATGTGATGGATGTGTGTATACTCAGTGTATATAATGCAGTGCATATCCAGGGTGGTTGCTGTATTACAGCTATACAGCCATGATAAAATGGAAACATTTAGAGCCAGCTGTATGTTTGACTTGATGTGGCTACAGTCCTTTTTTAATTTACTGTTTATTTTTGTTTCTGATATTGAAATTATTCCTATCACTTCAGCTTATCAAGATTCTTAGCTATGAACTAGTGTTAGTGTAGGCTGGAAACATATTATCTCATAATTCTCTATTCCTTTATTTTCTTAGATTACACTGGATTACCTTGGATCCCACTTGGTTCTTTTTAAATATTGGCATTTTTTAAAAGTGAGAACACATTTCAGTCTCTTAAGCAATATGCGGGGTTTTTTTTTAGCTTTCATTGCTTTTCTGGGTCAGATTTTACCGGAGGCACAGCACAAAACGCAACCTGATATGGCCACAAAACATGATGGCAATGTGTCAGAAATTAATGTTCAATTTGCTAAAGCTGTAGCTCATGATGCAAACTGTGCCTGGGACATGTCTGCCAATGTGCTCTTTGTGAAGCACCAATTGTGGTTTAAAAGCAGATGTAAAGGCACTCCTTCAGCATCACATTTGCTGTCTTTTCATCATCGCCTGTCACTTCATTTAATAAATCATTTAATCATTGTAAATAAGGTTGTCATATGCACAGACATACTGAAAACACAACATAATAGAGTTGTCAAAAAGCACAGGATTGAAGGAATGCAAGTTCAGTAATTAAGATAATAAGTTAGAGGTTCAGAGCGCATAGATGTGGCTAATGTGCCCTTTGATTACTGGTTTAAACTAAAAGATGGATGTATACAGAACGGCCCACAGTATTCCATCAACTGCAGCTTCAAAGTTTCAAGGTTTACTGTCTTGTACATTGTTTTGAAAAAGTCTTGTTACATATCTTTTGATGTGAAATTGATGTTCCATGTGCTATGATAAGAGTCGCTAAAATTGATAACTGACAAGCAGTATTAAAATATGCAAATATGCCCGGTATAATTCTTTCACAAGTTTCTATTTTTATAGGTGCATAATACACATGATGTCATGCATAAAAATATCTACAAGAATGAACCAAAAAAGTCAATGCACCCTAGAACACTTCTTATACTGCTCCAAACAACAAAGGGTTTAGCGTGTAAAAACTGGCCACTGCTAATTTCTCAAAGTTTAGTATATAGAATGGAATATGTAATCAGACACACTTTCCATTTTCTCAACCTTTTTGCTCCTACCTGACACTTTTTGCATGATCCTTCCTCAATTGCATATGTATGAGGGAAAGTTGTGCAATTTGCATGCTCTGTGCTTAAATTGAGTGTTTAGACTTGTACGCTATTTTCAAACATATCACACAAGGCTTTTCATGCAGAATGTAACCTAAATTACACCCAAAAACAGGCTCAAACAGCTTAGTACATCTGGTCCTGTGTATTTTTTCCACTTCATGGCTCTGAAAGCATTCTCACACTGAGCCAGGCCTTCATTTTTAGATTTTCATGTGGTATCTTTGGAGATTTACGTTCCTTCAGAGCCTTTGTAAAGAGCAGAATGTGAAGAGGACTTTGAGCCTGCTTACCAAAAAAAAAAAAAAATCCATACAATGAGGTTCATGCATCAGTGCTCTTGCTTATTTTGCACTTCTTTTGGCATTTCTTCAGCATCACAGCTGCTGGGTTTCTTCATCATCACCTTTCATTTCATTTCATAAATAATTCAATCATTTTAAGTAATGTTGTCATACAGTGTGTGTGTATATATATATACACACAAAACAGAGCATTGTGCATGTCTAAGCCTCATTCTTGCTAGTATATATATAATCATTCCTTAGAAGGGAAAATACTGTATATTATAAATATACTAGCAAGTATTTTTAAGTGTAGACTATCATTCACAGGGACATTTTGGTTATGAAAGATTTTTTTGTGTGGTCTTGTTTATAATATTCTTTTTCTTTTTTTTTTTTTTTGGTTTATTCCCAGATGAGTTGTAACTGTGTTTTCACTGTGTATAGGCAGCATGATCACACATGATCTTACATAAATGAATTAAGGTGGTGTTTGATTCTGTGCCTAATTATCTTAATAGACCTCTCGAGATGCCACTGTGCCACATTTCAAAGTGGAAAACATGTGGCCCTGAGGAGAATATTATGAAAATCATTTTAAAAATAAGTCTGAGCTCAACATCACCTTCAGTTTTCCAAACCGCCTAAACCTTTCCAAACCGCCTAAACCTTTCCACCTAAGCTGCCTGAACACTATCAGTTTAATTGCTCATGATTGTTTCTTTTTCCACTCCATGGGTTTGGACCAGTAAAGGTTTTAGAGAAGCTAGAGAAAGATAGGTAAAAAAAAAAAAAAAGTACTATGTTCAGACAGTGTGAGACTTAACACACTCCAATACCACACTCCAACAGAAATGACAGGAGACACACACAGACACACAAACACCCACATCCCTAACACAGCCTTATGACAAGCCCTGGCCTTGTTCTTTCCTCACACAGAATTTCATCTCATATGTCACTTGCTCCCAGTGCAAGAGTCTGCAATTCCTTGACTATGACGCCAAAGAGCTACTTTTTATCAGTGGATGTCAGGGCAGCGTGAGACCCTGCAGCTGATGCTGCTGATGTAATGGCAGAAGCCTAAACCACGTCATCACACAGGATGTCTTTATGTGAGTGTAAATGAACCAAATGAGACCTGACACCATGAACGTCCTTTATATTATCTAACAATTTAAAATGTAAAATTAAATGAAGTTATTCCCTCCACTGCTACTTACCTGACACACGTGCTATTGTCAGTGCTCTGACTTGAAGCTCAACTAGACTCGCAAGTTTATAATAAATTTTATCATAAATAAATACAATTCTATGTGTAAATGAATCAAGCTGATCAAGCCACCCAAATAAAACAAAACCCTGGAACAGAGAGTAAAAGAGTTGAAGCTAAAATGAGAATATGAAGTGGAATGATGAGGAGATCTTTTTGCTTGCTGAACAGGTATGACATTTTAGTTGTGTGTCAATAATCTAGCTATTGAAAACACAGTTGTTTAAGCTTCTTAGCTAGTGTTAGTATCCCTGTTTGGCTGCTTTTATTCTTACAACCTCTATCATGTTTGGCGTATGAACATTAGTTTCAGTGCCTGGTTGCTTTTGAGTATTTTCTTCTCTGATTTTTTTTTTTACCTAGCTCATGCTATCCAGCTAAGCAATGGCTAACTGTCCATGTCTTGTGAATCCCTAGACCAGACGTCATCCTGTGTATTTTTAACTAACTGGTTAATGCTAACTGGCTAGTTCATTAATGATGTGTGTTTCTTCAGAGCTAGCCTCAGTCTTCTCAAACCAGGTCACTGAGTTGTTTGAACCACTTACTGCTTTCACTGGGTGTATTTTGTTACTCATTCTTTTTTTAATTCACAAATTTGTGATTCTTATCTAGCTAGCCACTATTATCCAGCTAGTTTGCTAATGGTTTCTCATGTCGGCTATGTCTCCGCGGTGTTTTTATCCAGCTAGTTAACATTAACCATCAAGATTTCTATGTAGGCTCCTCAGGTTGTGCTGTGAAGCTGTTTTCTAGAAGACGTTTTATTCAGGCACTTGGCTGAATACTTTAATATCTCTTGAAAGTGTTTAAGCTGTATTACAATTTTTGCTTGCAATAACACATTTCTTTCCAAATACCACAAAGTTGCATACTGACATTGATTTTGATTTTTGACTTGGACTACTGCTGTTCAAAATGATTTTTTAGTGGCTGGTATACTGTTTTGCATGCATTTTCCTATTTCCTTTGAAAAAAGATAGCTAAATGAACATGTTTGAAACAGCATAAAATGTTTCATTTATTCATTCACTGGTCTTCAGTAACCACTGAAGTAATCATGTTCCTGTCCTGGGAATGATGCGGGAATACACCATGGACGGGGTGCCAGTTCACACCCACTAAAATGTAGTGTAGTTAATCCACCTACCACTTTGCGTTTGAGAGGTGGGAGAACCCAGAGGATTCATGCAGACCTGAGCAGAATATACAGAAATCACAGACAGTAACCTGAGCTCAGGATTGAGTTCAGCAGCTGTGAGACCGAGCTACCTTGTCGCCCATAAATTTTTTTTATATATAGCAATTAGCAAGAAGAAAAAACAAATTTCATAGACATACAGTACTATTAACATTTAAAAAGGGAAACAGAGAAGTAGACTGCTTGACTAAATGGTCTGCTGTATGGTAGGTGCATCTGGTTTGTGTTAATGATGGTGATTACTGGATTCTATAATGAGCTGTGATGATGAGTGATTTGAACTGCCTGTAAGACAAAACAGGCAAAAACAGCTCTGCAGGCCTCAACTTTATAAGCAAGTTAATTCAAAACTCCATTTCTACAAGCCTTGCTTGTTTTTGGTGTTGACACTCCAGTACAAGGTGATGGAGATGGATGTCAGTACAAATTTTTATAAAATTTACTCCACCAAATGAACGCTTTTCTGTTGCGCCACTCGGAAGCCCCGTATTTACACATTTAAATTTTTAGTCACCTAATGTAAAGCTTTCGAAATGTGTTTCCTGTCTATATTTTAAATAATGTATAAGTTTTCTAATTACATGTAAGAAGTTAAATTTAAACAGAGAGTTACTGGGATCACATTTAATGCTCCATACAGGGTCTACAAGAAAGACCACTTTGCTAAATCATACATAGTGAATATGAAGAGAACAGGAAGTCATTTGGGATCTCATCTCACTGTGTGCATGATTCCTTGGAATGGTGGATTGTTATTTTTTATTTGTTATTTTATCTGTTTACCAGAGGCAAGAAGCAGGCAGTTTACATATACGGATTGGAGGTGTTTCCAAAATGCGTATTCAACTGCATATGCAACAAATGCATTTTTTTTTTTGAGGTGCCACTACATCAAGCATTACTATACAATGTAAAATAAATAAATAATTAAATAAATAAGCTGTCTTCAGAGAAGGCTGTGGGTGACATTAGGAAGTTGTTAGTAATGACATGCTCTGTCGAGTCTGCACTGAGTCTTCGATTCCTTTGTGCCGGTGAGCATACTGATCATTTCGTTTTTTTGAGCTACACCACAATGGGTGAGTCAGAAGATGGGCGAAAAAAGAACAGAGAGGAAAGCAGAGAGCAAAAGAAGAAGACATGAGCAAGAGAAGAATAAAACACAATATGTCAAAATAAAAAGGAAAAAGATCAAAGAAAACAAATGTCAGTAAGATAAGTGTACATGAGCCCGACAACTGCTGAACAGCTATCAGAGAGAGAGAGAGAGAGAGAGAGAGAGAGAGAGAGAAGATTATGTCAGAGAGTTTAAAGCTACAGTTACTGTACAGTTAAAACAAGAACATTAATCTATACTTTACAGGAAACTAGTGGCAATAAGGACAGTTATTAAGCAGGTGTTGTTATTACATTTTGTTAGAACATAAAAACTTTTATGAACATAGATTTTGATCTTTTAAAGCTACATCCATTAAGTCCACCCCCCCCCCCCCCCCCCCCCCCCCAATCTTATCTTAGCCATTATTTTTTAACATTTATTGTTAACATTACCTAATAATATAATAAAGATTGATCATTTCACCCGATGTTTATGTTTTAGGCTTTCCTCTCACTGCCTACACTCTCTGCCACATGTGCTCTCAGCCTCAGTGAGGCCAGATCACAGTTTCTGCTAATTATGTGGAGAAGAATCTTAAACTAATCTTAATCTAAATCACTAATAACATTCATTAATCCCATTATTTCTATATAACAAAGCTAAAATTGCATCCAAAATATAATATCCACTCTACTACAAAAGTTACATAAAAGGACAGTCCAAGTGACACTGCTAAGTTGGATTTCATGTCCAGCTAGCTTCCATTCAGTGCCACATTATATTTACAAATGTAATTGAAAAAAGCTAACAGTTGTTCGGCAAGAATAGTCAGGAGGCTGGATCTAGGGTCTTCAGATTCTTGATTGTTTATTTTGTGCTTTCAGAGAACCATGAAGGAAACTCCATACCTTATTTATATATAAAGTTTTATGTAAATATCTATAATTTATTAATAAGCTAGGGTTAACTACCTAATTTGGTCATATGTATAACACCAGACATGCAAATAAGTCATCTAATTTTAATATAACATGAGGATTAAAGACGACTCACTGTAGCCAAGACAGTAAAAAAAAAATAAATAAAATAAAAAATCA
Organism: Pangasianodon hypophthalmus; assembly: GCF_027358585.1. Taxonomy (NCBI): domain Eukaryota; kingdom Metazoa; phylum Chordata; class Actinopteri; order Siluriformes; family Pangasiidae; genus Pangasianodon; species Pangasianodon hypophthalmus. The sequence goes on from NC_069721.1 coordinate 12,034,282, forward strand.
CAGCCTCACAGATGAGTCAGTATATTCAGCTGGCTCTATCCAAAGGGCAATAACTCTTTCCTCACAAAACATCTGCCACTACATTACTGTTCTATCCTCTTCACTTATCCTGAGCACGCACATGCAGTCTGACGTGCTCAGCTGAATGCCAAAGAAATCTTAGCTCACATTTCCAAAGAGCACATTTTGCAAATATTGGTCCACAACATCAACGCTTGTTTCTGACCTGACTATGAACTCCAGCACACAAGAGAATTTTAATTAAAGTATTACTTCTCTCATTAACAAGCACATTGCTGGAAACGCTGTAAGACGTGAAAGACAAAAAAAAAAGTGATGAAAAGAACTTCAGAACAAAATAAAGTATGCATAATATACAGAAAGGCAGCCAAGACGAATGATGAATAGATTTGATGTACTAGACCATTTTATCTCTTGCAGCTGGAATGAAACTTAATTTAATCCACATTCCACCAAAATGATTTTAGAAAGATAACCTATTGGAAAATAAGCCCAGGCACTTTGCACTCTGTGTTTTAATATTTGGCCCCCTAACATATGAGTGTTCTAAACTGTAAAGAATTGAAGTAAATTCAGCAGTAAAATGCTGTGTTCGAGCCAGAATGTTACCTTAAATGTGTTTTTCAGTTCAATGCTGTAGCCAGTTGGAAAATATTCACAGTGCTGGCAGATTGTACGGCATCAAAGCACCTTACTGTACAACTGCAGTAACAGTGTTGTGGCTTTTTAGAATACACAGTAAATATAATAATACATAGTAATTATAATGAACTTTACTGTAAAACTAGATTTACCAAAGCATTTACCTGAAGCAGCAAAAGAGCCTTCATGTCTTCTGTTGAATATATTTCCATTACTGTATTTGTGCAGATCAACAACTGTCTCTTTTCTGTTAAAGGTTCTGTGGTATTCACCATGTCAAGTTTAAAAGGATGTAACCTATACATTTCAAGGTGTTAGGTATCCATAGCTACAGGGAAACATCTTTCCAGAAATAAACCTAAAGCCAAAGCTAAGAAATGTAGAACTATAGTTAAAATGGTTGGGTAAAATGTTTCTATTAGATATACCAAAAGAAATGTATGTTACATATCTGTTATACCCTCTTAAGCACACACACACACACACACACTACATGGATCTCTGCACAAAAGCTTCAATCAAATATAGCCAGTGTAGCATTGCTTAAATGCAGAAACATCTACAAATAATGCAGAGAAAACCAGCATCAGTGCTTCAGTGAGCTTTGGTGGACATTGCTGTACTGGCAATCACTTCAAATCAGATCAGTTCAGATCAAATCAGATCACCATGTGTTTACTGATCTCATTGTGACTAAGCTGATGGAAACATGAAAAGCTTTTTGATGTTTAAAAAACATAAAAGGATTTACTAGCAATATTATGCACAATGATTCTCAAAGTCCTATGATGCAATTCCCAGCCTGGAATGACACATTTCTAATTCTTGCTCTGACTAACCTAGAGTCAACTTCAACAATACTCTTTTAACCTAAACACAAAACAATCTCCTTTCATTGATCCCACTTCCAAAAAACATCCTTATTTTCAGCACTCGCTGTCTTTCCTTAGCTGGACTGCTGGAAGTATAAACTGTCATTACTGTAAAATAATGCTTTAATAAAAGCAGTATTAATATCTGAATACAATACTTGCATTGCATGCCTTGTAGTAGTATTTGTACAGTACTAGTTCTGTCACTCTTCTGTGGAATACTGCTATTTTGGCCAATGTACCTAAGTCAATATACATGTAAAATGCAATCCTTCTAATAAAAAATTATATTAGATTATATTAAAATATATGAAATTAAATTCTAAGCCCTATTTTCATTTTCATGTCACACAAAATAAATGTACATACAAAAATAATTATACAGGACCTGGTAGGAGTTTGGAAGGAAAACTTTTGGCATTGCATTTGCACTTTGAGGGGGTTCTGGTCACTACACATCTGCGTAATTTTTGGACCTGACTGGGTTTGAAAATCCCAGTGCGCCATCAGATTTCAAATGTCATACTCCTGTTGCACCATTCCACCCACAGCAGTGAGGCCATTAATTCCTGACCACAAAATTGTAACCAGTAACCAAATTAGCAAAAAAGGAGCCTGCAAATTATACCTGCATCTGCATGAAATTCGAGCCCATTGTGCCCCATCAATAACAAGTGACAACACCATGTGACATTTTTTGAAATAAAGTCCCATTATAAATGACTGACATGCAGGTTTAGCCAAAATTCACACCATAATAAAGCTGATAAACGAGTAAACATAAAATATATAAGTATTACCCTGTTTGCCTATACACTAGACTGCTTTTATTTTCAACACATGAATGCAACAATAAAATCCTGGGTTGTGCTTATAAGCAAAAATCCAGCATACATCATTGTGTGCTCAGCCACTGATCAATATCAACAAAAGCTGTCTTTATGATATCAGTTCTTATTCTTCTCATACCATATACCATGTCCTGGTCAATCTAGCTGATACGCTAGTAAAATATAAACTAACAAACCTTCTTTGAAACCTACTTTGAAATCTTTGAAAACCTTCTTTCTGATAATAATAATAATAATAATAATAATAATAATAATAATAATAATAATAACAGTAGTGCGTGTTCAGACAGTTCTGGTAAAAATTCAATGTTCTGACACTTGTAACTCGCTATAATAATAAACACATATTTGTATTTCAGCACAGTGTGAGAACATTTTTGTCTGGATATCTGGACAGCTTTCAAGAACTGTTGCTGCTGCATGCACAATGAGATTAGATCAGACTTGGAGTGAGAATGACTGTTAAATCTGCCTCATTTAAAATGAAAGATGGGCCCGAAAAAAAAGATTATCTGTGAGGAGTCCATCTCTGAAAGTGATCAGATTTATGCAAAGGAGATAAAGATTAGTCCTAAACTAATAAATCTAGACCTTTTCAAAAACCTCAAAACCACGAAGGCACATCACTGAACCTACCTAAAATCTGAAACTTCACCAGAAATATCAAAGATTTAGGACAGCTTTGTTCTGTCAACACCAACTCGTCAGATTTGAAACTCTGACAGAGTAGAAGATGATAGAGAACGCAACTGTGTCATTGTGGCCCAGAAAATAGCTTTGAGTAATGACTTTGAATCATGGAGGAAGGTTTTTTTTAGGTGTTTTCCAGAAAGCTTCTAGTTTTTGATGAATGAATGACTTAAAAGGTCAAACTTAAATTAAAGTCAGAGCGCTGAATATAAAAAAAAAGAAAATGGATTATTGATTTTCTTAAGTTCCATTTCATTTAAACCACTTTTAAACTGTACGTACAGCTAAGCAGTCGTAATGAATACAGGATTTCATAATCTAACTTTAAGTTTACTTGAAATAATGCTTTAAATCAGCCTAATTTCATGAAAAGTCACTGAAACGTTGCATCATGCAAAATTGTCCTCCCATGACTCCTGTAGTCTTGGAATTCTGACAGTGGCAGATACTCCCATTTGTGTGAAAAAGAGCATTCATTTCACAATATTTATACAGCAGTTACTTTGTATTTATATTATGTCCTGTGGTAGGGGTTAGTTTAGGCCTGGAGATGTACAAAAGGGTAAAATGATCTCAAATTGCCAAATTGATCTCAAAATGTAAGCAAAGTCTTTCACTGTCTCCAAACAGTCCCATCTGTTTGGATGTACAGTACCTTTAACAAGTACCATCATTAATGCCTATTCATATATGACTCAGCTTAAACGAAACTGACTGATATTAACCAAAACATGGGTACAGGTTATCAATTATAAAATTCAGTACTTCCGTAATTATATCACTTTGTCACATTAAGTTGTAAGCCCAATACTTACACATTTAATATGTCGAGACACACAATAAAAAATAAAACATAATTCTTTCTGTGACCAGTTCAATCACGTCTGTGTTTTCACTACTACCTAAGCTTTATGCTCCCTGCTATTTTCATCAAATAAAATATTTCCAAAATAATGAATAAATAAAGCAGTTCAGACATCAAGTTCTCAAAGTTACGTTTTCTGGAGCATAGAAAGGTGTACATCTTTCAGTCTGAACTCCTGCCTGGCTAGTAGATTATGCACAATTCCTCGTTACACCCCTCATTCGTTCAAAACAGTCCAGCACATGCGAAGTTTTACTATGGTCATTACGTAACACTGCTCCTTTTAAAAGTATCCATCGTCTAAATAATTAAGCATTGTTTTAATTGGCTTTGATGAGCAGACGCTCTCTGGCACAAAAAATAATTAGGAGTTTATAGTTTATGGGAAATGAATGCAAATGGGTGAGTGCCTGGTGACGACGTATTGATGTCCTGATGAAAGTGAATATTTTTCTATGTAACTCTTCAAGGAAAAATACTATATTTTTCACATCTGAGGTATTGCAGTACTGTGAGAATTCATAATTTCTTTAACAAAGCATTCATTGTGAAATGGTTCGGCAAAGTTCTTCAGAGAAAATATGTTACAGCTGGCACATGTATTTAGACACAGCTAGTTCCACTACAGTACATAAACAAAAAGTCAAGCTCACATACTGCACAACACACAACTCCAAGTGGTAACAATCATCCAGCCACTTCACAGAGCAATTAGTGGAAATCTATTCATGGCTAAAATCTAGAAAATAAAAGAAACATAGAAACAACTTGATGTTATAATAGCAAACATCACATCAAGATATACTACATAACAACTTTATGATTATTTCAACCATTAAATGACTTTTTTTACTCATACATTTATGAGCGATGCTTATTTCAAAGACTTGAACCAACACTTGACATAGCACACATGGCAAGAGCAAGTCCCTGAGAACCTTTTTTTTCCTGGGAATGAGTTATTATATGCAGTTATAAAAGCACTGTATTGTGAAGTACTGTTAATACCAAAAAGATTTTCTGAAGGTTTTTTCAGTTCATCTCACAAAAGACTCAGAGAACAGATATGCTTCAATTTTAACTGTTTCAATCTACACTAACTCTGTGAGGCATACAACTCACCTCCATCTAAACACAACCCCACCCATCTTATATTTATGCTGTATTTTTCTTTTCAAACCGCACACTCCTACTTTCTATATATCGTATGCATAATTTAAAAACTTCGTCTACAACATTATGACTGTTTAAGTCATATGACTCTTTGAATGGTAATGATACTCATTACACCTACATGAGTAAACAAGATACTTTCATTGCCATACAACAGCGTTGGTGATAATTTAGTTCAGTACAGATTAACACTAAACAATAAACAATACACTAAACAAAGTGTAAGACAGGACAGCGAGCTAACACGTGCATGAATAAGATTCAATTAATGCTGAGTCAGTATAAAAGTGGATGAAGTGTAAATGTGCAAAAAGGTATAGTAGTACTGATGGCAACTAGTAGCAGCAGTAGTGAGTTGAGCTGATGTGTAACACCAATACCTAAAAGTGCAGATATAACACTGTGAAATTGTACATTTTGTGGGGGAAACTAAGGCAGCATAGATTGAGAAAGATGGAAGGAAGATCACAGATGAAAGGAAGCTTTTTCTGAAGCGGCTTGTCTTTGTCATCAAGAGTCTGTATCTTTTGCCAGATAGTAGGGGCTGAAATATGGTGTGTGCTGGGTATGAGAGGTCAGGGGACATTTTAGGGCTCTTTTCCGGATGTATTTTATGTACACTGTTGTCTCAGTGGTCAGCCTTCCACCCTAAAACCCATTTTGCACAGTGTTGCACAACGGCCAAACCTTCTGATGGAATATAGAGCAATGGAAAATGTATCTGCTTCAATCAAAAATCAAATCACAGTCTTTAAAGAAACTTGAAAACTATTGCTAAAAACATCTCACATCAGCTTAACAATAAAAAAGCTATTTCCATGGTATGAGTGAATACACACATATACACACACTTACAGGCATCTATAACTTCGTGTCCCTCCAACAAAAGCTCAACATTTTAAATGCATACATGTAAAAAGACATATGTCATTACAATTATGCTGCTACAGAACTAATAAATTCACACATTGAGGCTACACCTTTGGTGTAAAAACAATAAAATCAAATAAAATAAAATAAAACATTTCAATAAATAAATAAATGTGCTTTTGGTAGTCCTGCTAGTGTCAGTTATGAATCAGAAATGAATCAGTAATTGTGTGGATTAGACGGATTGTTACTTACACTACATAATGCATCTGGGGAAAATTCTAGGTTGGTTATGGCATGTTTTACTGCAACCGAGACAGTTGTTTGGTAAGTATCACTTGTTCATCAGTTTATTTATATTGTGAGGAAGTCAGAAGTCACACAGTCAGTATCATTAATGTTAATGCCAGTCAGCATGTGTGTGATGAGGCTTAACTTGAGGCTGAGCTGCTCCATTACTCTGCTCTCTCTTCTCTGATCTAGCAGCACTGCTCTATTTCCTAAAATAACACTCCTTCTGGTCCCCGGTCAACTAGGCTGAATATACAAAGTAGGGCTATTAGGAGAAGACAGAAATGACCTGTTACAACCTTTGCATCAGCCAATTGTTTTGTTCTGACAGTTCTGAATTTAATAAGTGATACAAATTACCAGTTGAAAGGTCTATTAATCACGTGTTCTGTGCGTGCCACACACTGGGCTGAGGTAATTTGCATTTATGACTTTCAAGGACACACGTCTGGTGATGAGGTAATGTTCTTCAGATTCTTTGAACTCTATCTAATCATTAGTGCAATGTTAGACAGATGGCTCTGATGATATCCAGAAATATAGCAGAAGTCAACATAAAAATAAAACAACATAAAATAAAGCTGAAAGACTAATAATAATAATAATAATAATAATAATAATAATAATAATAATAATACATTTATTTATATACCACCTTTCAAACATCTAAAATTCAGCTTAAAGTGCATACAAATAAATGTAACTTTAATAATTAAAATAATGTATGTTAAAAATGTATTAAAATAATAATAAAAAAGTAATGTAAAAGTAAGGGTTTTTTTTAATAAAAAGAGATTGATATGTTAAAAACAGATATAATACATTCCAGATCTTTGGTGCATAAAAACAAAAGGCTGCTTCACCACTCCAGGTTTTATACCTGGAATATGGACAAGGCTAGAACTAAATGATCTTAAGGCTTTATTTGGAACATGATTTACCAGACATTCAGGGAGGAATGTAGGTGCTAAACCAGTAAGAGATTTAAAAACTAGTAATAAACTTTTATAGTCAATTCTAAAGAAAACCATGGAGTCATGCTAAAGCTGCTTTAGTATGATCTCATTTTCTAGAACGTGTTAATTCTTGCTGCTGTATATCGCACAAGTTGTAGTTTGTTTGTTGTATAGTAGGAAGACCTGTGAGAAGTACATTACAGTCAAAAATGACTATTTATCCAGCCGACAATGCTGGACGGACAGCTTATCAATATTAGTTACATCATTTGTTGCTACAGATATGCATAACTGTGTATCATCTGCATACCTATGAAAATTGACTCCATGCTTGTTAATAATCTGACTCACTGGCAACATATACAAAGAAATAAAAATACAGAGCCTTGTGGTACACCACACAGAAGATCAGGCTTATCTGAGACATGTTCATCTACACGAGCAAAATATTGTCTTTGAGTTAAATAGGAAGAACACCAATTTAACACAGTCCCAGAAAGACCAGCCAAGTTCTCACGCCATTTAAGAAGCGTTATATGATCTATTGTGTCAAGTACAAGTATTGAAACACCCCCTGCATCAGCATTCAAACTCAGATCATTTCCTACTTTTACTAATGCTGTTTCAGTGCTGTGGTCTGAAGCCAGACTGGAATTTTTCATGAATACTCTTTCACATGAATACTGTGAAAAGACTACTTTTCAACTACTTTACTCAGAAATGGAAGATTCGAGATAGTCTATAGTTGCCAAATGGTGAGGAGTCAAAGTTCAGTTTCAACAAAATAGACTTCATGTGAAAACTCTAATGCATTTTCCTGGATACACAATTGCACCTTTTGACCATGTAGTACACAGTTATAGAAGAGAATTATTCATAATCGCACTATCTGTTGTCACCCAGATGAGAATGGGTTCCTCTAAAGGTTTTTCCTCATGTCGTCTCAGGGAGTCTTCCTTGCCACCATCACCACTGGCTTGCTCATTAGGGAAAAATTTATAAATTTAAATTTACATCCTGAATTTATATATTTCTGTAAAGCTGCTTTGTGACAATGTCCATTGTTAAATGTGCTATACAATTAAAACTGAATTGCATCGAGTTGAATTCAGTTTCGTTAATAAAGGTCTGTTTTGAGTGTGTCTGAAAAAGTGCCTGTTTTAAAAAAGAAAACTTTACAATGTCTAATACACACACAAACTGTCAAATATATTTAAAATACAGGTGGAAGAATTTTGGTGCATGACCTTTTTTTTTTAATTTTTATCTCGTTAATCTTTTAAAAATTATCCATAACGTTTTGCCGTTGCGTAAGAGTAGATTCCATTATACAGTATACTAATATTATATTATTTTAGATAATATTTATATACAGGCAGAAGTATGGCACTGAAGAAGGAATGGTAAATTGAAAAATACAAATGTTCATAGAATTCTTTATAAACATTGAGGCTACTATTTGGAAATGTTGCACTGAGAGTTGCCAGACAATAGTTAGGCAATTTAAGAGAAAGGAACACAGCGTGTTCTACTTCAGTCAGTAGATCTGGTGTTGAACTAAATAAATTAACAAATAAATCAGTTAATAAAATGTTTGATTGCACAAACTCTCTACAACAGGAATGTGGTGTGTTAAATAAAGGGCAAAGTCATGGCAGACCAGAGTCCATTAGCATGCTACAGTGTAATTTCCACCTGCTCATTTAAGTGGGGATGACCAAAGCACAAGTTCATTATGGAGATACAGTAAAGCAGGATCTTTAACTATTAGAAAAAAAAAAAGCTCATGTTGCCATTGTATAAAATGATGAAGATTTTTGATAGAGTAAACGAAGTGAACTGGAGCATACACATTGCAAATGAATTCTAACTAAGTGAGGTGGATCCTGTAAGAACAATGTCGTAAGAAAAGTTATCAATGTAACCCAACATTTCACCCTAAATTTTACTATTTCAAAACTTTCTTGCAAGTTGGCTCATGAGAATTTGCAATTGTGAGACTGAGTTCTAGTTCAGTTTAGAATAGTTACATACCTTCTGGATGATGGAAAACTCCTCTTTCCAGAGTACTCTAACTAAAATTGTAAACAAGACTCACAGACTAACAGGAAGAGGTGGGAGTGATATGTACCAGAGTGTGGGTTAGTGTTTACTGCTGAAAATCAATGTGTGAAGCATCTGGGATTCATGCCACTGGCTGATAGCTGGCCTATGATTCTACACCTGCAGGATTATCAGAGAAATCCATGGAGGGATCATTACAGTCATTTAACAACTGTACTGCTTTCCAGAGAAATCTGTGGAGGTACAGCTACTGCTGCTTTAACTATGGTTTGTTGCTTCTTCCCTAAGACACATGTCATGCTAGATAAGCTAGTCTTTTACTGACCAACACTGAGCCATATCTTTGGCTAATGTCAATCATGCTGGCCAAATGAATCTGATAATCTGACAAATGGCAAAATAAAAACTAAACAAGAAACTGTAACTCTATTTTCTTTAAAACACTTTCCCAAAATTACCTCCAAATGTAGAATTTATTGGTAGAAAGGTGCCAGATAAAGCTTTTGAAATCTATCTTATCATTGCTCTGGGATAGACAACAATTATTTGATGATTTCATTAAAACCATTCAGGAAGTCCATGAAGTCATGAGTGTGTTAAGTATATATATTTGTCTTACTTTTATTGTATATATACATATTGTAAGATGCACCAAATGTGAATTTATTTAATAACTGTTTTAGTATATGCAAGGGGTCCAATATTTTCCATTTAATTGTTTAACTTTAACATATTTTATGCCAGTAGCACTAAAGTACAAACAAATTAAAAAGATCCAATATGTTAAGTTTCAAATTAGTTTTCTCTGTTCTTATTGGACTGTTAGACCACATAATACATCCAACAAATCCAGGAAACTGTGTAGAGAGAGAAACCATCATTTTCACTATCATGTCAATAATGTAAATCTAATCCTAACAGTCATAAAAAACCATTTGGCTCTATTCATTAAAAAAAATAATAAAGCTGCACAGTTTTCCTAGTGGGGACCTGCCAAATGTCCACACAAGGTCAGATAATCCTATATTTGAAGGACCCATCATGATATAAAAATATACCCCTTCCACCCATCTGTGCCAGTACACTATAAATATTAGGCAATTTGTGAACTGGAAACATATCACTCAGGCTATGTGCCACAGTCACAACATTTCAGTATCCATCTTTGATTGTCAGCCTGTCAAGTCAAATATCTGTCAGGTGTTGTGTGCACAAGTGGGAGCCATCAAAATGTAGCTCAATTAATTTGGTCTAATTTCAGACTAATGAAGAGCTCGCGGAGAGAATTTGAAATGTTCTGTTTTGAAAGCCAGGTGGTGAGTCACTACCACTGAGGATAAACATTCACTTATACAGACCTTTCCTGTATTTACTCTAACTAAGCTTCATATTGAATGAATTATCATTGTTAAGATTATGGAGAATAAATAGAGAATAATAACAAATGCAAAATCTCTTTTATTTGTTTGAAATACTGGGCTCTTGCTATTCGCTAATTTGTGGAAAGAAGGGTGTTATATGAACATGATGAGCCTATAACACTTACCTTAATTTATTTTAAAAGCAAGCAACACCAAATTGAACAGACATTTAAATTTGAATTAAAGTGCAAGTCCATCCTTTCTTTGGAAAAAAGCTTTTTAATAAGTCTATCATTTATGCTTTGTGCATGCATATTATAAGTATGTTTATGCAAGTAAACTCTCATGAATAATAGTGTATAATAATGTTAAAAGGGCTATGATAAATGTATTCACGCTTGCTAATCCATGTGTAACAATTCATGAGGCCGTAACCTTCACTTCAGAGTGTTAGTATTTTTACCCCAAAGCTAATTTAGTTGAAGCTATATTGCACTGCATCTATTCTCTTTGTGGAAACAAAGAAGGTTCTTGGTGCCAGCAAGGCAATCTAATAAAGTAAGTGCTAAGGATACTAGCAAGTCAGTTGAGCTAGTCAACAGTAACGATGGTGTGGCACTAAGCAAGTTGGCTGCATTAGAGTGCAGGAATTTGCATATCCTTTTAAATTATGAAAACCAATAAAACATTTCATGTGCTACAGATGCACCAATATACCAACCACCAAAAATGTTCAAAAAGTGTAGACCTAGACAGTAATATAATGGATATATAAAGTCTACACATCCCTGATAAAATGGCAGGTTTAAAAAAAAAAAATTAAACCAAGATAAATCAAGTCAGAACTATTTCCACCCTCAATGTGAAATTAGAACATATAAAAAATTAAGTGAAAAACAATCAGAAATATTTTAGGGAAAAATAGGAGGAAAAAAAACTTACAACAACCTGGTTGCATAAGTGTGCACACCCTTTTATAATTGGGGATGTGACTGTGTTCAGAATGAACCAATCACATTCAATCTCATGTTCAAAAGTAATTACCATACAACTGTCATCAATGAAATTATTCTGATAAACCCCAAATAAAGATCAGCTGTTTCTGTAGGATTTTATTCACATCTTTTTGGTTTCATCTGACATCTGAATCCATGGTCTGCAAAGAGCTTACAAAGCTTGTACAGGTTCGCACTGTCAGAAGGTATTGATAAGGAGAGGGATACAAAAATTTTCTAAAACATTAAATGTACTATGGAACACTGTAAAGGTCATCAACAAGTGGAGAAAATGGAGCACCACAGTGACGTTACCAAGAACAGGACATCCCTCCAAAATTTACAAAAGGACGAGACAAAAACTTAACAGGGAGGATGCCAAGAGACCTACGGCAACATTAAAGAAGCTGCAGGAATATCTGACGAGTACTGATTACTCTCTGCATGTGACAACAATCTCTTGTATTCTTCACATGTCTGGGCTATGGGGTAGGGTGGTAAGGTGGAAAGAAGCCCTTTCTCACAAAAAAACATCCAAGCTCAACTAAATCACCCCAAACTATGTGGCAAAATGTGTTATGCTCTGATTAGACCAATTCCAAAAGGTATAATAATTCCATAATTCCAAAAGGTATGCTTGGTTTTAAAAAGAAAAAGAAAAAAAAAAAAAAAAAAAAGCACATCACCGAAAGAACACCCACAGTGAAGCATCATGCCTTAGGGCTGCTTTTCTTCAGCCAGAACTAGGGGTTTTATCAAGGTGGAGAGAATCATGTAGCCACAAATACCAGTCGAATTTAGTGCAAAACCTTCAGGTGTCTGCTAGTAAGCTGAAGATGAAAAGGAATTTCCCCTTTTAGCACAACAATGACCCAAAGCATACATCCAAATCAACAAAGGAATGGTTTAACCAAAAGAAGATCAAGGTTTCTGAATTACCTAGCCAGAGCCCAGACCTGAATCCAACTAAAAATCTGTGGGGTGACCTGAAGTGGGCTGTGCACAGGAGATGCCCTTACAATCTGACGAATTTAGAATGTTTTTGCAAGAACAAGTGAGAAAATTTTGCCAAGTCAAGATGTTCGACGCTAACAGACTCTTAGCCAAAAAGACTGAGTGGTGTAATAAAATCAAAAGGTGCTTCAACAATGTAGTAGTTTAGGGGTGTGCACATTTATGCAACCAGGTTATTGTACATTTTTTATTTTTCCTATTTTTCCCTAAAATGTTTCCGATTGTTTTTCACTTAATTTTTATATGTTGTAATTTCACATTGAAGGTGGAAAGTTCTGACATGATGTATCTTGGTTTCATTTTTTTTACATCAAAAAAATGTGCCATTTTATCAGGGGTGTGTAGACTTTTTATATTCACTGTAGATAATAGTGATAAATATATTTATATTTCTGACTGTAATACAAATGTTGTATGTTGTTCTATTGGTTGTTGTAGATTTCATGAATTTTTTTAGGTTATTTTTGGTCATGTCATCTTCTCATCATTGGAATTTATACTGGTTTGTAGACAAACTAATAATTTTTCACCTAGAAACCAAAGGAGATGCAAATATTTTCACATAACTGTACATGAGCTAAAGACCTGGGTTTTCTGACCACACTGTCAACCTAATCAATGCTATAAATGTCACTGTGTTATTGTTGTGACTTGAATTTTATAGATCTTGCAACAAGAAAAAAAAAAAAAACGTTCATATTCTGATGGGTACCAAAGTGTATTCGGTTGAAAAAACATGAAGTCAAGCTTTAATAATGAATAATAGTGATTAAAACTAAATATTAATATCTGGATGAATGCAGAAGGTATGAGAGAGCATCTCTTATCTATTCTCTAGATGAAATTTGCACATCATCTGCATATCCTGGTGCATCCTTTGTGGATTTCACACCCTGCAAGACACAGTAGCACATCATCTTTCACCAATAATTTATGGAAATAATAAATGACTGCACTCTGTGAACATCATATTTTAATGCCAACTTGTAGCATAATGTGCTCTGGCATGCCTTGGTGGCATACCTTTAAGAAAAAAATACAACTATTAGTGCTCCAGCAAACACTTTGCATACTCTTGATCCATGCCAAAACATCTAACTTTTGAATTTAAGTGGTTAGGTCCACAGCTTTAAACAGTGTAATCTAGATATGAATTCATTTTCCATAGTACCTCAAAAATGCAATTGCAAATTAATTAGCAAAAAACACTTATACATTATTTACTACAAGAGGAAATAAAACATAAGATAATACTGTCAGTACTGGAGGAACATAAGGAAATAATAGCACTTCCATTATAACACTACTGTCTGGTAACTTTAGAACAATTTTACATGCTGTAAAGTAGGACAGGCGTAAAGGAACACACGTAGAAATGTTCAACACAAAGTACTACAATAAAGGTATAGGTTAATGTACAAACAACAAATCCTGGTGGATAAATAACACCCTGAGTGCAGTTTGCAGGGAATAGGGTGTAGGTGCAGCTGATTTTTTAAGTAATTAATTTTAAACAAAATATACTTGTAAATTCATTCTTATTCAAGCGTTGTCTTGAAAGGAAGGCTCGAACTTAAGACCCTGTAGTCTTCACTAAAACTGGACAAGGGCTAGTCATCAACTTGTATTGGACAAATGTGATCATGACTACAGCCCTGAAAATCACTGGAGTACTGAGCCAAGACAACAATTATATCATTGCTTCCTGACGTAATATAAATCGGCTTTCATAAGTTAAAAGATTTAAATAACTTGGGATTTTCCCTGGTTTTTTACAATTTAGTATTTTTCCTGACTGAAACACTGAAATATCAAGAATACATCCACTGAAGCATTAAATAGCTTTAATTCAGACTCCATACTTTTGTGATTGGAAATTTGATGACTATGCTCTGTTTTACATATCTTAAATAAACCTTCGTTTTGGTTCAGAAATCTTCAATCCACATTTAATCTGTTCATTTTTAGTAGTCATTAACACCTCTATGCCTACATTCGGAATTGTGATCTTGAGCCATTCTACAGTAATCTAAGTAATCATGCTACTTTGGTTTTTCACTGACTGTGTTTTTTCATTGGTTATTCACTACTGCTAAGCTCAGCAGTGTGTTCTTGTTTCTTAACAATGTTTGCAATTAACAATGACACTGGTAATGTTTTGTCAATGTGTATGATTTATTTACAAAAAAAACTATTCACAGCTGATCAAGGAATAATGATCAAGGAATAAATATTTATAGTTTTTCTTAAAGTTCCCATAGAGAAAAGTCACACAAATTTATATGTTATATTTCACACATTTTTACATGTGATTTTTTTAATGATTAATATGATTTTTTTCACATGATTTCACATGTATGACATGTGGTTTTATTTATCACATTGTTCACATGATGTCACATACTGTATGTGTACTTGGAGTCAAGGGGTGTCACTAGACTCAACGTTGCTGTGATCCACTATAATCATTTAGAAAAATGGCAATATGCCAATATGACAATATGCCATAAGGTGTTCTGTTTTAACATTGACTACTGGACTAAAATACACGAAAAGCAAATATTATGAGCATGCAAATTCACTACAGGACCAAAGAAAGTAATAGTAAAGTCACCTTTACATTACATGTAGCCTACTGAAACACATATTAGATCACTAAATCAAAAGCATTAGTTAAGTTAGCAAGTGTTAATATGTAGTTTAATTGAATACCAAAATTATTGTTATGCATTTTCAAATAAAAGTGGCATTGCTCATTCTGGGATATGCTCCGGATCCACTGCGACCCTGACCGGGATAAAGCAGTTACTGAAAGTGAGTGAGAGAGTGAGTGTTATTTTGCTAGTATGAACTCATGATGCAAAAACAAAATCACACCATTAGCATTTTTGTTTTAATTCATTATTTCATATGCGTGTATGTGAAAATACTGAAATGAAGTATTGAAATAATTATCCTTTTATGAAAGAAGGGACAGAGCAGCCAAAGAATGAGCAGGAAACAGGAGTGAGAAGAGAAGTAGACCAGAGAGAAAGTGTGAAAGCAGAAGGAAAACTGGTAGAAGAAGGGGAGAAAGAGTAGGCCAGGGAGAAGGATTAAAAGGAGTATAAGTGTGTCTTTAAAAAGGGGGGGGTCTGAAAATGACTTGGGTTAAAGATAATGGTCCAAAGCAAAAAAGACATCTCAGCATCCACATGTACTTTGGCACAAAAAAAAAAGAGAGATTTTAATTGTGCTTTGTTTGACAACTGTGAGCCCAGTGCAACCAGCAGTCTTGAAACTGAGAACATTATGTGAAATTTCATAACATTACAATGCACTTTCAAGTGCTTTTCACATGTAGTCACATATTAATCACATGTTAGATGGATATGATCACATGATATGTATGGGATTTTTCCACAAAGGTTATTAAAGGGTTATATTCATACATGATTAACGACATGATATATAACTAGCTGACATTCCGCACATAGACAACTTCCCCAACTCCTCCAACCTCCCATTATCCCCTTGAGAATTTGATAACTATATGCAGTGTTAAGGTGCCAACTGCACTCAGCTGAGTAACTCCAGAATAGCTCTCAGCCAAATGGGTTGTATCACTGATGATGTTAGATTATCCACATACATGAGAGTGTAAAAAGCCTACATGATGTCAGTAATTTGAGACATTGTGCAGCCCTGTCAAAGAAAACATGGCACCATTAGCGGGGACTAGGTTTAAAAGTATGAGAACACCACCAGAAGATTTATCTGTACAAAGAAGCCAGTAATTCACATTCCATTAAAAGGATATAATAATAATTTTGAGAAACATGTAATCTAAGGGTCAGCTTGGGAATTGCTCTGAGTGTGCTTATTTAAATGACACGAAGAACATTTTGTGCTTTCCTAATAAAGAAAAGAAAAGAAAAGCTGAGAAAAGTGATTCTAACTGCTTTTATACAACAGGTATGGTTATGAGTGCTTTCAACCTATAAAGGGCAGGACAATTTTGGTTGAAATTAATCTGTTAAAGCTCTATTTACCACCAGGAAATTCTCTAGTGAGAGGCACAAATCTGTTATAGCACTGTGGAAGGAGGAAATGGGTAGACAAAAGTATTTTTCCTGCTCCAGCCATCTGCCTTTCGCCCTCCCAGGCCTCAGATGGGATGAAGGCCACCCCATCTGTGTATCCTCTCTTAGCCATAAATCATAGAGAAAAAGTTGGGGGGGCTCGCTATTTGCTCCTTAATGACTCCTCCCATTAACTGGGAGCACGCTGCACTGTCGACTTTTACTGTCTGGAAACAGCACGTCTATAAAAACATCACATCATTGAGTGGAAAGAAAATCTGCCTAAATCCAGCACTGTTAAAGTGAACCTGCAAATCACATTTATCATTTGTGACTAATTATAAATCAAAATGAGATTTGATCATGATACTTTTCATTCAAACACGCTGCGATTTACGGTCTAGAGATTAATATAATTTTAAAAATGTCATTTTTCATATTTCCTTAATGTCCTTAAAGTGCTTTGAATAAGTACATGGGAGTGCCAGGTTCCAGCACAGTTTGGTGATTGTCCTGCTCAAACATAACTACTGAAGCTGGTAATTAATTGGTGAGTTGAATCAGGTATCTTTGAGTAATAAAATACCAAAACTTTACATAGATCTGTGATGCATACAGCTCAAAAATGATATCTTACCAAGTGAAAATATCTGGAATATATTTCCCAATCTAAATTAATTTTCTATTATGAGATATATCAAACATAAGATTATTCAGCCTGTTATTAGATCCTTTTTACTGATTTTAATCTTTAAAATTTTCTTTTCTTTTGGCAGATAATTTTGCTTTTTTCTAGAAATAAATGCTGAAAATTTGAGAAATGATCTGCCAATAGAATAAAATTATTTCAAGCTTGAAATTAGTAAAAAGTTTAGAAATGCCTAGGTAATAGATTTGATAGATTTAGCTAAATTTGAGTATTTCACTTGCTAAGATGTCACTTTCTGCAGTATAGGTATGAAGTAAAAATGTTAAAATCATCAAAAATGTTAAAAAAAAAACCCATAAACACAGTTAAATACAGTTTCTTCCATAATACTTTCATTAAACTATGTAATTGCATTGATTTAACATGCATTTACCCTTAGTATATGTCATCTTCTTAAACTCTTCTTAAAGTAACTCCTCTGAAATGAGCAGACCATAAGCAGCTTGAACTTCTATACTAGTTTGTTTCAATACTGTCTCATTCAGACACAAATGCTGTCACCAGATTGAGGAAAATAAAAAGAGAAGGCTTTTTCCTGTCTCTAATAACTGTCATCACGGCTGCAGCTTTCATCACCATGACTGTGTGTGTGATGGTCTATCAAAACTGATCAGCTTAGAAAGCTATCACATACACAGCTGTGTGGAGTCTAGACCAATCTTCTCTCAATGTACAAGATATATAGATGTTGTTTTCGGGGTTGTGTAGCACTAAAGCAGTACCTCTGAGGAGCTGCATATATGCGTTCATTCACAACGTTTATCACAAATTTTACACAATAAATGGTTATGCATGCTTCATCAACATTTTTTTTTTATTTTAGTCTCCCTCGTGCTTTAACATAAGTGAGACTAAAATAAACAAAACACAATTTTTTTTTTGTTTTTTTAAGAACATATGGCAAGACAGTTGTGGAATACTGTTAATACCTTTAAAACAGCTTTAAAGCTTTGCTAAAACAGACGCTTCATATTTTAGTTAGCAAGTCTGTCTGAGGCTCTAATCTTTAATCAGGGACTACATTTTTCTATAATTAATACAACATGACACTAAGTGTAACTGCTTCTGGCAGCTGACGCTCTGAGTGACATTTCTCTGCTATTATATGAGCACACTAAGTGGCAAGCCAAATTGACTGCATATCTTTGCAGGATTAGGAGAGAGGAAGCAGCACTTCAGGCAATATGTCTTTCTGTCTGAGTCGAAAGCCAGACAGAAGCTCCCAGACGCTTCAGCAGCTGAAAGCAGGAATGGCAGTAGGAAAAATGTTCACCTTCTCCAGGCTGCAACAATAACCCCAAAGGCTGTCCTCATCCTCTGATTACCAGAGCTGATGCACACTGCATGCCAGCGTGCCAGGTCATAATCTGCTCAGTTTAATGGACAGTAACAAAAGCTGAACTGTGTGACTTTGGTTTGTCTGGGCTACTGTCCAAACATATGCAGGTGTAATCAATTATTTGAAGAAGAGTCGGCCCATGTCACACCGCCCCATCATGGATTATTTTTCTATAACAGCATGTCCAGAGACATTTAATTCCTTTTAATACCACAGCAATTTGCCAGCAATTACAATTTAGCATTTTTACAAGGAAAAACACGTTTTACTTTTTAATCATTTTTAATGTTGTGGAACAATCACAAGACAAGTTAATTCCTGTTATCACTTGTTATTCAACAGCCTCACTTTTTTTCTGCCACTTGAAGTTCTTTTTTTTTTTTTTTTTAAATAAGAAAAACACAGCTTGTCATATTACCAAGAAATTGGTGCTACATCCACTGTCCTGAAGACTCGCTCACGTTGGAAAACTTATTGACTGATACTACACTCTGATATTCCTTCCACAAATGTTATATAAACATCTCCTTAATTAACATTTTACAATATCAACAATTATATAGTATATAGCCAAAGGTTTATGGACACCTGACTGTTAGACCACTATGTGCTTTTTGAACATTCCATTCCAGTTTAGTCCCTGGAGTGGAGTTCTTCCTCTCCAACCTTCACAAACCAGGTCTGCATAAAGCTCACTTTGTGCACAGGGACACTGTCATGATGGAACATGTTCAGGCCCCTTAGTTCCAGTGAAGGGAAATTGTAATGTTACAGTATACAAAGACATCTGGTACAATTGTTTGCTTCCAAATTTGTGGCAACAGTTTGGGGAAGAACCACATATGAGTGTGATGGTCATGTGTCCATATAACTTTGACCATACAGTGTATGTTTTTCTTTGTTAAGTAACATGTTTATTTATCTTTATTATTAGCATTATATTACGTCGCACTTCTGTCATACAAGTTCCTCTGAATGAATTGTTATTATAGAAGCAGTAACACATTAGATTAATATAAACATGTGATTTGAATTAAAATCAGTACTACTGTCAGGGTCAGTACACTCTATAAAATTAATGGAGAACTCAACTGGATTGTGGTATAATAAAAGCTGTTATAATCTAAGTGAAAACAGGAACTAACTTCTCTCACAGATGGACCCCACATTTCATGTGAGTAACAATAATTCATGTTTAAAACCTCTCAGCAGTTAAAAAAAAAAATAAATATTAATTGAACTGACTGCAGTAGTGCTAGCTGCAAACAGTCCTAGTAGAGAGCTGAGCTTGTTCTGCCTCACCCGCTGGCTGAGGGGGCATGGCCACTACTGCCAAATGTTTTCAGTCTTTTTTCCCTTCACATTAAAAAAAAGCTGCAGTCAGAAATTAGCCAGAAAAATGGAAATGGAAAATTAGACATTGCAAAGTTAAAATTACATCAGATGTTGTATCAAATAAAGAAAGAAAGCATTGAATGGTCACTAATTTGCCTTAAAAATGCAATATCAGTCACTGCTGGTTAAACACTCAGCTGTTCATCCTTTCTATAGGTCAGGGTTGTTTTTTTTTTCTTCTTTTTTTGAGACAATCAGAATCCTGAGCAATAGATCTTCAGAACCACCTTCAATCTTTGAAGCAGACAGAGAGCCACCCAATGAATTGAACTGACTTTTATGAGAGCTCTTAGAAATCCAATTTGAACTACCTACTGAAGTGTGGTAGGACTGAGAGACTATGATTTCCTAGCACATTTATTTTTTTTTTTATTTATTTATTATTGTTTTGCTTAGGTTATTTCAGTCCTAGTTGTAGTACATTGTTTTTTATTGTTGGTTTATCAGTCTAGCTTGCATGAGTTTACAGAAGTCATAACACATTTGACAAAACCCAGAAAAGAGGTAATCTGTAACATTAAATGAAATTACATAAAATAGTGTTAAAGGTAAATAAAATTAAATTACATATGCCCAAAACTAAGATTGTAAAATTTAAAATAAAGGATAAAACGAACCAAACTATGATAAAAGCATTAGATGAAATCTAAAAGGACAAAATTCTAACTAGGTCTAAACAAACTTGGGGTCAGTTGAGACAAGATTAACAGAACCTAGCGATAGAAACTTAAAATTTAATAATATAAATAATAATAATCTATATCTATAATATCTATAAGTCTAAGTAAAGGTTGAACCTTAGATAATGCAGATGACACAAAAAAGGGAAACTTGAACCACTTCATGCACATGGTTGTATAACTGTATTTTATTGTTCTTTTATGTCAGTCAAGCCAATTATTTTACTTTTAAGCCGTGTCTTGCTCCTGTGAATGCTGATACACACCGCCACCTCCTTATCGAACCAAGACAATCTGGATCTGAAGTTCAGAGCACTCTGTGCTTATTGAATGATTTATGTGTGATTGTGTTCTACAAAATGCCTTCTCTGAGTGTGAGGGCTCAGTGTGCCTCTATACTCTAAATATACCTTTAAATTAGCCTAGTAATGTATGCATTTAATAGCCTTTTTACATGATGTAAAGCACATTTTCTATTTCCAACTAAACAGGTTTGAGAGCCAAGTGTGCCATATAATTTCTGACCTACTCCATCACACCATGAAGAAATTGAATTAGTTCTGAAATGTGGCACTGATAATTCTCATACTAATTTGACAAAGGTATTAAACTGGGACCTGCTAGAAGTGGTGCACTGTGAGACCCGGGACATGTTAGACCATCTGGAAAGACCCACTGAGCCCAGAAATAAATGGAGCAGCCATTTGCTGTGTTTCTGAAAGAATCTGATGAGAGTGGTAAGAGGACTAGCTTTAAATGTCAATGAAAATATCTGTGTGTGTGTGTGTGTGTGTGTGTTTACACATTCATTATTACCCTCACTTCAATGAGGGTAAATAAATACATCCTATACAGGGGGTAGAGTAATATTCCACACACAGTAATGAACCTAAAAGAAAAATCATTGCCTCTGGAAAATTGTGCATCAAATGGCTAAATTATTCAGGCGTGGTGTAGTGCTGGGATGTGAAGGTCATCAAACATATTTTCTCCCTCAGTGCCTCTCTCCAATGTCTTCAGAAGTACTTTCCAGATTCCATCATGCCAAATCTTTATAAGCTCATTTTGTCTACAAGACTCTTAAAAGAGCTTCCACTACTCCATCCATTCAGACTGCTTCTTTCTCTACATTACTGTCTGCTAACTGTAAACCTCTTCACAAGGAGGGTCTGGGGTTTTGGTGCAGGACAATTATGAACGTTTATCTTAAATGTTTTTTTGCATTATTATGAATTAGGTGATAAGGTGAGGTGTTTTGATGCCTACTTTGAAATTAAGTGTCATTGTGACACTTAGGACAGTGACCAGTGTCGCTGAAACATGGCAGATAAGGACATGTGGCAGCATGGGTGATTTTACATTTATAAAAACAGGGGGGTGCAAGAAACAGCAAGAGGGAGATGATGTAGCGTGATTACACACCAGGAGGCATCCTATACTATAATTCACTCAACAATCTCAAACAACAAAACAGCAAAGTAAAAACTTTTAAAGCAGAGTTCTTCTTATCCTGGAAAAAGGTTTGTACGCCACAGCGGCTGACCTGAGTGGAGCCAGTTTTCCCAAACTTTTCTGTGAAGTCCTGACATATCCAGTGCACAAGTTTTAACTAGTCCAGATCAAGTCAGTGGAGTGACATCCTTGAAACGTTTGGGAAATTATGCACTCCCAAGTGAAAAACAAATATGCTAAGTATACTTGCAGCCAGACTAACTGTCAGTATACTTTAAGTGTGTTAATGATTAGTTAACTTGAAGTGTGCTATTTTGGAACAACTAATTTTGTGCTAAGTATCTTTTAGTTTTAATTAAATTGCAGTAAAGCATAACTTTAAGTGTATTTAGTGTACTTTTATGTGCTAAATTGGAACAACTTCAAGTATACTTAGTACACTTTAAGTATATGCCTGTGTAAGATAATTGCATGCTTGATTAGTGATATTAAAGAGTACTTTTTTGTATTACAAGTACATTACAAATTAATTAAGAGTGTCTTCAAAACACACAAGCAATATACCATAAATATATTATTTTTGAGTAAAAAATATGCTAATTTTTTCCCCCAATGCTGAATGCACTTCTTGTCAGGGTCATTACAATAAATAACATGTACCTTCAATAACAGACATCTGTATTTCAACCCAGTGGCATGACAACACCGACCCTCGCGGTCAAAAACAGACCGGCTCTCCGGGAATCCTCCCGCTGCTCCCGATTAGCCAACCCGGGCCTGTACCACCCGTCACTTACCCTGCTCCTCATCACTGACCGAGAATTGTTACTGTTGCCGTTGGAAGTAAAACTTTTTGTCGGGTTGTTCACCGAGTTTCCGCCTCTTCTTTTCCCTGAAATCTCCGTCGTACCCTTTTCCAACATCGCGGGCATCTCGAGGCACAGCACCGAACTTTAGCAACGTCTCTCTCTCTCTCTCTCACTCACACGACTAGCTAGCTAGCTAACAGGCTAAGCTAACTGGAGACTGAGATGATGGCTAATTCGCGGCCTCGCTGTCAAAAACAAGAAGTGTGAATAGCAACTTTAAAAATGCACATATCCCCTCAGACAAGAGCACAAACAGCTAAACATCAACTACCAAGTGTGTAAACTGCAACGCTGCCTTTATAAATGGCTAGCTCTATGAAGTTAGCAATACCAAGCCAACTAAATTCCCCGAACAATATTAAGTCTATCGGATTAGCTAGTAGGCTAACTGTTAGCACTCTGTAAGCTTCAGCCACAGCACTGATAGCGAGCTAAGCAAAATAGCATCGGCTAATGCTAATTTAATTGCTCATTTCCCCCAAAATTCATCTGTTCAACATTTCAAAAACACATTCGATAAAAGGTTACTTTCCTGTAGAACACATTTTCTTGTGTTCATATGGTGTGCTGTTGGTATAAAATTAGTCATGGATAGATGTTTATACATTGGACCTCTCTGTGACATTGTATAAATTTATTAAAATACTTTAATCACAATTACAAGAGTAGCCTTTTGTGCAGTGCACAGACTTTATTTATAAATGTTTTAAATGGGCTTTCAACGCATTTATCATATGTTTTATTACTTTCTGTAAGCAGTAATGAAGTGAATTGCAAGCATGAAGAAGTCCACTTAAAAATTACTCCAAAATTGAACTTAAAGTATGTTACAACTTCAGGTTATTTAATAATGTACTTTGAAAGTAAACTTACAATGGTCATTTTAAAAATAAGTTAAAAATAATACTAAAATATATTTACACAAAGTGCAAATAAATACACTTTAAAAAAAAATAAACAAAACTTTCAATTCAAGTACATTTTTGTAAAATATATTTTTAGAAAATATACTACATTACAATTATTTTAAAGTGTGTTAAAAGTTGTATGGTAAAAATAGGTAAAAGCATGGTGGTAATACACTTTTTATATATTTAAAGTTAGTACAATTTTTTGTTAGTATATTTGAATGTACTATTGAAACAGGAAATATATTACAAATACAATAAAGTATACTTTTTTTCACTAGGGCTGCCCGGCCAAAAAAAAAGTCGCTGTTTAGATTTTAATAGGCAAATACATAAGAGTCTATGAATGGATCATTATTAGAGTGATTATAATGTTTCTAGCATGTTATATGTTTGGCAACAGTTCTTTTAATCTTAAGAGATGAAGTGTGTAGCTTTTTAGTTCTTTAATAACCATGTAGAAAGACATATCATGGCCATATTCCAGGATGACACTGCCAAGATTCATCAGGGTTAAAATTGTGAAAGAATGGTTCAACTGATGCACCGCTTGATGGAAATAAATGTTGTGATGTTATTTCCATCAAGAGGTGCATCAATTTTTGGTCAAGATCTTGTACTGACAATGAAAGAGGTGAGCACTCTGTAAAGTCTTCTCCAGCACATCCCAAAGACTTTCACTGAGGTTGAGGTCAGGACTCAGAGGTGCCAATTCATGTGTGAAAATGATTCTTTATGCTCTCTGAACCATTCTTTCACAATATAACATGCTAGAAACATTATAATCATTCTAATAATGATCTATTCATAGACTCTTATGTATTTGCCTATTAAAATCTAAACAGCGACTTTTTTTTTTGGCCGGGCAGTGTATGTACTCTATGTAAAAACGGAGAACAATGAGATATTAAATATCTCATTGTTCTCCATAGCTTGTATTTCAGTTTATGTGTATTGTGCAACAATCAGTTATATTGTTACATGGAGAACATGAAAAATACAGAAATACATAAAGTGGTGCAATACAGTGAAATGGAGAAATACAGTTAAATGGAGAAAAAACTGCCTATAAATGGAGCTTAGGGCATCCTCAGTCTCCTGGGCTGGGCTCAGGCTGAGACAATGTGGCTTTTGTGTGGTATGCACAAACAAATTAAGATATAGTGCCAAATATAACTATAACAGCCACACAGCAAATTAAATATTTATTTAAAACTGATGGACTTAAATTTAAGCAGGAACTGAATTGATGGCATACGGTTTCTGGTGGAGCATCTGGACAGTTGACCAGGTGATGCATTTGCAATGTTAAACTGTTAGGTTTCAGTGAATCTGTCCCCACTGTAGCCTCAGGTTCCTGGCTGAGAGGACTGGCACCTGCTGGCACCCATCCACCTCAAGGTTTGATGTGTTGTGCATTCTGAAATGCTTTTCTGTTCACCATTGTTGTAAAGAGTGTTTTTCTTTTTTTTTTTATTGCTATAGAGTTTCTGTCAGCTCAAACCAGTCTGGTCATTCTTCTGTGACCTGAATTTGTGTCTTTTAATACTTGTAATTAGAAGGTTGCCACAAACCTTGCAGGCAGCCAGGAGGATTGAAACTGTTGAAACTCGGTGATGGTTGTATTAAAATTAAAGTAAGCAGGCATCAGGAATGGAGTCTGAAAACCCTGGTGGACACGCACATAAACCTAAAGCCATTACAACACAAATTCCACAAGCAACTCGAAAACCAATACAGTATGCAAATACTTTAACTACAAAAGAAATTTGCTTGTTTATAGAAAAATCTTCCAAATTCAAACTCAAAAGCAGTGAACAGAACTTCTTTAGCCTTACAGTCAAAAAGTTTGGAACTGTTCTGCTTGCATCGAGGTCTCACATAACAGATCCACTTCCATTTGTAATCTTCTTGAAATATAAATTCCAAATATATCCATTCAAACAATACAGTTTGGCTTTCTACATGTTATTAACTTTATATAAATCATTTTAAACAGCATTATGATTAAGCTGGCCTGTAATTATAGAAGAAAGTGTTCGCACAGTAATGATAATCATTACACCAACACAGGGAACAGTTGACTGCTCTGTCAGATTCACACAGTGGAATCTGGGTCATTATTCAACAGGAAAAGTTCAGCTACATTCAACTTTACGCAAATGGGTGCAGCAGCCATGTTTCATATAGCCAAACAGGCAATGGCTTCACAAAGGGGAAGACTTAATTCACCATAACGAAAGGCATGTAAATGTCATATAAAAGGGCATCAGTGGTGGCGACAAAGTGTGCAAGCTACTGCCACTAGATTGTTTGCTCACTGATTGCTCATACAATATAAAATATAATGTTATTAGCAGGTTCATTTAGCTAGTTTGGGAGAGCTTGTTAGCTCCCACTAAACAGTATGTATGTACATACATACATACATACATATGCATTTTTAGCAACTGTGTATGTGTGTGTATGTATGTACATACTGCTGTTGTATGAGCAGGGTGTTTGAGCAGGGTGTTGTATAAAAAGGGTAATAAGCAGTTCCTCCATGTTGAGTTTTCTAGAAAGACATGACCTCAGCCCCATGCTGTTGTTTTCTGTTGGCCCACTTCCCTTCCAAGATTGGTAGTTTTGTGGGGTTAAATTTCATCTAGGTGAACTTGAGACAAACAAAGTAATTAACTGCTACCACAAACAAATCCCTTTTGTGTATACAGCATCCTCTTCCATTCAAGTAAATGTGCTTTTTTTACAGAGTGGATTTTTTCTTTGCTTCCTGTGTGACCGTGACTTGACAGCTTAATAAATCTATCAACTGCCACTTTCAGAAGGGGATACACCCATGGGGGCCTACCAAATTTCAGTGGGGGCCAGTGCCAATGAGGTCTATTTTAAGATGTACTCACTTGGTTTGGCAATCTAGCAGTACATTCTGGAGTACAATTAGTTAGATTGGATAAAGTGGCAAGGAAAATTAGAAGAACAAAGAACACAGGAAATGGACTGCACACAGTAATATCAACAGCTCTGAACACCTATTGTGCTTTTGTAAGACTAGCTAGACATTAATGAGTACCGAGTTAATTCAACATTATTAGTGTTTATTTTATTTCAAGTAGATTTTAATTATAATTCATTAAGAGTTTCCTTCCTTCAAACAAAATCAGTGGCTAAAGTTTTCTTTTAAAAATGCAGATATTATGATAAGACAACAATTTGTATGCATTTTAGTCATCTGGATACTAGAGTATATGATAACGCATCTGAGATCCACCCTGCAGCACCAAGAGAATGTATTTTAAGTCCAGTTAGTGTAAATTTATAATAGGGCTTCAGCTGAAATAAAGAACAGTATGAACACTACTGCCACAGTGTTATGATAATTAATGTGCAATATAAACATATGCAGCATTTGTTTCTCAAATAAATAAATAAATAAATAAACAGGAAACAATTAACCATTTACATAGTTGTATTACTGTAGATATACCTTGCATTATTACTGAATTATCAACATTTGGTACTCATCAGCAGGTTAAATAACAAAGATTCATTCTCATTGGTTAAGTGATAAGTAATTAAGTGGTTAAGGCTTTGAGCTACTGATCAGAAGGTCATGAGCTTATATCTCAGCACTGCCAAGCTGTAATTGTTGGCTTTTGTGCAAGACCCTCATCTGCTTAGCTGTATCCTGTCTCAACTGTAAGTTGCTTTGACCAAAAATCATCAACCAAATTGGCAAATGTTCTTAAAATAAAAGATTAAATGTGATTATTAGTTACTATATGTTTCTGTGAGAAGTTCTTTATTTGTGAGTACTTGGGAAGATAATGTGATGTAACAAGATAAGATCAGATATCTACAGAGGCATATTACAGATAAGCTCAGTTTTTTTTTACCTTAAGAACATTTGTATAATTTGGTTGATGCAACTTACAACTCAAAGCATCTTACAACTGAGACAGGATACAACTAAGCAGATGAGGGTCTTGCACAAGGACCAACCATTACAGCTTGGCAGTGCTGAGATATAAGCTCATGACCTTCTGATCAGTAGCTCAAAGCTTTAACCATTGAGCCACCACTCCCAATTTTCTTGCCCTCTTTCTGGCCAGAATTGTACTTCTCTCCACCAAAAGCCACTGGCTAAAGCCCAGCAGAATTGTAGAGATGGGTTGGCTCCTGCAATCAGGATCAGAGACTAATCTATGCTACAGATCCAATGATCTATGATCAAAAGGCCTCCTAAATGAGCACAATCAGTAGAGGTTTTCACTTTCTCGACAAGGACACCAGACAACAAAGGGACTTGCACACCAAATACTGGCTACAGTGGAAGGGAAAGCATGACATTGTTCATGCCCTCATGGTCTGTGACCAGCTAAAAGTGGATCAGGTCATAAATCAGACTTTCACAATGTAGAGGTCAGAGAGAGAATTTATATTATTGGCCCTTTTGTTCCCACTTTATCTAATCCATCTTCTCTCAGAATGACTGTCAGAGCTAACCCAGAGTCACACGGGCAAAAACCTGTTGAACCATATTGTGTATACCAATATAGTAGATTACAAATAAAATAGGTGTATTTTGTTTGTACTCTCCAAACTACTCCAAAAGATAATGGCAGATGTAATTGCATCCACTGACTGCTTTCCATAATGCCAGTGTTACCCTTTGTCTGGTAATAATTTTAACAGAGCCATTAAACAAAAAATTAACACAATGTTCAGAACAAAGAATTTTATGTGTTTATGAAAAGCCAAAAAAGACTGAATGCTGTGTTCTAAGTATCAGAATAAGAAAGTTCATTTTCGATGAAAAATGTTTTCATTTGACAGTGGCTAATTTTCTGAAACTGCTTCTGCTTGCCTTTTAGATCTGCATGGAGAAAAAAAAAGTTCAATCCACAAAAGTCCGTTTCTTTTGGAACACCTGATGATAGAGAGATCAAAGACTGTCTTGTGAAGGTGAAGGTGAATGTGTTTTGCCTGGAGAGAAAGAGAGCAGGAAATAAGTGTACTTAAACGAAGAATTATTGTCTTCTATATCTCTGAAAGGCTCAGGGTGTACATCCAATCAGCAAGTATACATGCCTAAAAACAATATGAACAGTTTGTAATCATCATAAGCGCAACGATGTTAATATTTATGGATCATTTTGAAAAATAAAACTAAGCGTGTATGGTTTGAGAGTCGTTATTTTGATGAAAGGTGACATTTTTCTCCAGCTATCTAACAGAGGCCTGTGGGTATTTTTGACACAAAAACTTTGGTATTTGAAGCTATCCATGATTCCCTCTATCTTGACTAGAGCCCCATAGCATGATGCTGCCACCACCATGTTTCACTGTGGCTCTGGTGTTCTTTGGGTAATAAGCTGTCTTGTTTTTATACCAAGTGAAGGGTTTTCCCAGGCTACCACACACATACAATGTGCACCTACGTTAAATAAAAAATAAAACAAATAAATAAAAAAGTGTAGCTGATGAGTGTAAACACAATTTAGGTGTACCTCATAAACTGGTCATTGAAAATGTCCATGCCTAACAACTGGAGTTATGTGCAAACGGTTGGCACAAGACAATTTATGGGTTAATATAGTTACATGAAATTGGTGGTCTTTTTTTTAAATTTTATCAGTTTAGCACAGCACCTCTGGCCTTTTATGGCAGTGAAATATACATCTCGTTTGGCTACAAAACATTGAGTTCAGAGAGTAGCTCCAAAAACAACAACAACAACAACAACAACAACAACATCATTCAGCTGCAGTTGATTCAGGAAGTGACAGCATGCTGTTCCAGCTGGGTACAAATTGCACTACTCATTGCTTTTGCTTATCTACTGTAAATGATAGAGATGCATCAACACTGATGCTGTACTGTGCACAGTAATGTGCTCTACTCGTGCCTAATTTATACAAAATCTGCTTTTGAATTATTTTGCTTTGGAAAATTTGTATATTTCATTTTTAGCCACAGGCCAGCTTGTGCATACTTTTTAGATGTAGCGTAAAATCATTGACAGAGATGTCAGTTGCAACTGACTGTGTACAAAAATGATTTCGATGTGGTTGAAGTAAGATCTGACAAGCCACAAGCACAGTGCAATGGACACAGAGCCTTAACTGCCTCCATGGCAATAAAGTACATGCCCTTAAGCTGAAAAGGGGTAATTGACTGTGCATGAGTGCATGTTCTCTATGCACAATAGACTAGACTGATGGTAGTACACGTCCCCTTGTAAAGTGTATGTGCGTGTGTGTGTGTGTGTGTGTGTGTGTGAGCGTGTGTGTTTCACAAAACTATGAACTATGTGCAATGGAGTTGATGATAACATCTGACAATCTCCAATACTAAAATGGTGGGAGTGAGGTATAATTACAACAGGTGAGAGGAAGGCAGCTTTACAATCACAGTATTGTGTAGTGACTGTAATTCACACCTACATGCTCGCTTAGTACTGCATGTTAATCATTTTACTAATATGAAAGAGACCAAAGACAGAAGGACGAGCAGTACACTGTGGTCTCTCTCCAAAGAAGCCAGAGCACTGAAACTTTGGATGATTTTTTTTTAAGTGAATTACCTGCATACAGATTTTCAACAGCATGTCCACAAACAGTTGCAGCATGGGATATATATTCTGTACTTTATACTTATACTACTGATCTAATGACTAAGCCAGTGTGCATCAATGTCCACCATTTGAAAAAGTAAAAACGCACAAGAATGGATTAGTTCAACTGAAGATGGATCAGTTTCAACCTTGTAGATGTAGAAAAAAATTTCTAAATAAACATACAAAAAAAAAAACCTACAGCATGACAGGGAATGGTGTAAGCTGCCAGTTATCAAAATCTCTGTCTACTAAGAACTGCATGTAAGTGTTTCATTTTTATAAATAGCTATTGTATTATTTCAGTGTATTGTTCCTCTATTAGTCATCCATAGCCTCACAATCACAATTAAGACACTATTCTTGTATTCGCTTTCAAAAGCATTTAAAATCACATATTATCACAGATGTACTAAATTTTGCTCTGATAAATGACATTCATGCAAATCAGACATGGCTGAAATCATAGCTTGTCCTCAAAGACAAAGAAAATACAAAGCAGCTACTTTACACTATTTCTGATGCTATGAGCCATTATATATTGAAACTGAAAGGGTAGAGTTTAATGGAAGGTTTTGAGATCTCGCCTATGCACTTATAAGGTTACTTTTAAGGCTACATTTTTGTTGCTCATTTGAATGATCGCCTGACAATGATTCACTCGTACTGTTAGAGTGGTACTTTGGGAGAAAACAGAAATGAACACACTCTGCTAAAAGCGAAAATATACAGTATAACCTACATGCAAATTTAATGTAGAGTGCTTATTTAAGACATTTTGGCTGAAAATTAGTGTGACTGTCCAACTCTAGAGCCAGGGCAGAGGTTAAAGTGATAGGATTACAAAAAAAAACAAAAAAATCAAAAAAGTGATGACATCTGTACCATTGAAAAGAAAAAATCTCTATATTTAAATGTACAGGGAAACGATCAACGTCAGTGTTTATTAATGTTACCTTTTCTAAGTTTTACCATCATTTTCTACATCATGTGTGCTAGTATTTCCTTAAAATAAAATAAAAATAAGCATCTCAAATGGAAGGAAATAAAACCCTATGGCAGTAATCAGATCTAAATCACTGCCATATAAAACAAGTCAATGAGATTACAGAAAATATATACATTCATTAAAAATATATGATTTCATATAAAGAGAAAAAAAACTACATCGACAAAAAAAATAATAAAAAAAGGCTTTTTCAGTCTCCTAAAAGTCATATGAGAGTAACTTAAAATGTCTAATTGGTATGAGCATTTTTAAAGTATTTTACATTTGATTTTGCTGATGAGGAACAAAAATAGAAAAAAGTCTAAAATTCCCAAGCTAGATTCTATATCCATTATTTCTGTATTTGAATAAGAAGGATAAATATGTTGGTATGTGTGTAATTTCCTACAGATGGCCAACCCACTTGCCAATAAAAATCACAGTGATGTGTAACTCTTCTGTCTTCGTGTTGAGGGAATGACCTTCCTAGAATAATATCCCGTTAATCTAGAACAGATAAAATACTGTTAGATAAGATACGTCAAAGTCTTAAAAGTACAACCGGATTCATTTCTATGCAAACCATATTAAATAAACATGGATTTGTTTACGATGACCTTGTTTGCATGTTGACCTGTTCCTGTTTGAATTATGTTGCTGATTTTTGGAGTAGCATTAAAAAACAATCACTCAGTGGCTTCTGTGTGTTACAGCATGGCTTAAATTGCACAGTGTTTATTTTAATGCTACTTCGCTGGGAACAAGACCTCAGTCTCAGTTGGAGTTCTAAATATAAATATCTATTATAGAAAAAAGAGTAATGTGCCCTAAAGGGAAACTGAGTTCGACAGCAGAATTGATTTTCATTTAAAACCAGGCACCATGAAAATATAATAAATAAATAAAAGAAAAACAGGGCAACCATATAATAGCACTGTGAGCCATAATTGCATAATAAACAGGCATATGTCTGTAACCTTTATGTCAAGGTCTTTTGAGAATGAATATCTTCTGATTGATGTTTTTGTGTTTCTCCCTAGGCGGGCAACTTGACAGGCAAAAACATCCACATAGGAATTAATAAATAATATTAATCAGACAGATTTCTTATGCTTTCTGCAATAATGTGCATGGTGAAAGAACAGTGTGGCTATTCTTCTGTCTTTTTAAAGACTGTTAAATGACAGAAAGGGTCATTACCCTGGAAACCGCTGGAGAAATAAATTTTAGTTTTTCATCCCACAGATGTTCACTGAGATACTCAGTAACATTAAACGACTCAAACCCAGGTCACATTAAGGATTCTCAGTATGCAGTACATTTTCACACCGACCAACACCTCCTTAAGGCTGTTAAATTAGCTTTGGCCTGTGTAATTGTTTTCGATCTGAGTTTATCATCATTTCAACTCGAACAATTACGCTACGGCACTCAGCTCCATGTGATTCAAGTGGTTAAATGCTTCAGTCTCTGAGGAATCTTCTCATCCATTACATTAAAATATTCTTTGTTCTCTTGCTGCAGTTTTCTTTGCCTGCTACATTAATGGAATATCAACACAAACATGCAATCTATGCAGAAAAAGTGAAAAATATGCTTTAATACAGCAACTATCATCTCTGAAATTCAAATTCTATACTATATAAAGTCTACATGATGAGTTAGAAATGATTGCAGCCATCTAACACAACCACAAAAGAATATAATATGAACAAATATTAATATTAACTGTTAACATATAGCAAATTATATCTTTTTTTATATTTAAATATATATATATATATATATATATATATATATATATATATATATATATATATATATATATATAGGTGATTATATTATTATGTTAGAAACTCATTGTGTGCATTGAGCACGAGGTCTTGGACATTCATTAAGATCTTAAATAGACCATTGAGTGGAATAAAATAATTCTCCTAACAAAGTAATAATCCAGAACCTGATTCCTATATTTTCCATATAATTCAGCCAATGTAGCTGTATTATTAACAAACAAACAAACAAATCAGAAAAAATATGACCTTAACAATAAGCATGAGATACCAGGGGATTGTGAGGGTGATAAAAACAGATGGGATTTGCAGTCTTCTCTATAAAGATTTTTCACAAGTAGGTATATAAGTAGGGAAACAGTGCCATATAGTTAAACATTATAAATCTGGTGTACAAGAGGAGAGGTACCTGATACATTTATACAAGTTATTTACAGATCCAGATGGATATATATCACTAAACTGATTCCTAATGCAGCCCAAGACAAGTAAAATCTTTGAACACTCATGCTGTGGAGGTGCTGAAGGTAAAAACTCTTACAGATAACACACTGTTAACAACATCCAATTTACACCAAGTGACTATACACACCTCACCTGCCATTGTAAATGTTATTTATTCAGTTCTTAATTAGCAAGTTTGCATTCCATCAGTTTCCTTTTATATTTTCTGGACAGTTTCTACTGTCTTGTGTGGAGAAAACTCCACATTCTAAAAAAAGTTATAATGTATAAACCAATAACCCATACAAAGCAACAGCGAGGGCCGTAGCCAGGATAAAAATTTTAGTGAGGTCCTCATAAATTTCTCATAGTTAATATATGAAAATGCCAGTTGTGTACTATATCAGTTGCTAACTTTTAATCTCCGTTATGTTATCCTTTTTTCCCATAAACTACTGATACTCTAGATAGACTATTTAATTTTATTGAATTTAATATTTTAAAAAGCAGCCTAAATTACTACCAAAATATTGGAACATTGGAACTTAATTATTAAATTATTGTTGATGCATGTTACTTGATACAATGCTATGAATTTAATAGTTAATAATTAACTTTATCATGCTGGTAGTGTTTTATTAATGATTAATGTTACAGAATATAATGCAACAGAATAGAATAGAATACACTGCAATACAATAAGGACTGAACTAACATAAAGTGTTTATTTATAGCCAACTAAAGAGCTAACAGCACAGCAACTAGCAAGCTGATTTAGCTTGTAATGTTATGAGTACTCCATGAATGAAAAAAAATCGAGTTTGCATTTTACAAACCTCTAACTGTCTTTATAAACACTCATATTTATAATAAAAATATTCATGTGTTCTGCCATATACTCACACATTTATATCATAGCTATGCCAGCCTATA
The DNA here is from genome assembly GCF_027358585.1 of Pangasianodon hypophthalmus. NCBI lineage: Eukaryota > Metazoa > Chordata > Actinopteri > Siluriformes > Pangasiidae > Pangasianodon > Pangasianodon hypophthalmus. Next base: position 12,069,134 of record NC_069721.1, read on the forward strand.
ATACAGTCACCAACAAAAGTACTGGAACAGCAAGGCCAATTCTTTTGTTTTTCTATACACTGAAGACATTTGGGTTTGAGATCAAAAGATGAATATGAGACAATAGATCAGAACTTCAGCTTTCATTTCCTGATATTTACATCTAGATGTGGTGCCAGACCACCCAATTTTAGGTGAGCAAAAGTATTGAAAGATGATCTTAAAGTAACTTAAAGTAAATAACACTTAATATTTGGTTGCATATCGCTTGCAATAACTGCATCAAGCCAGCGATCCACTGACATCACCACGCTGTTGCATTCATTTTTGTGATGCTTTTCCAGGCGTGTACCGCAGCTTCTTTCAATTGTTGTTTGTTTTTGAGTGTTTCTCCCTTCAGTCTCCTCTTCAGGAAATGAAATGTATGCTCCAGGTCTGGTGATTGACTTGGCCAGTCAAAAACCTTCCACTTTTTTCCCCCTGATGAAATCCTTTGCTGTGTTGGCAGTGTGTTTTGGATCATTGTCTTGCTGCATTATGAAGTTCCTCCCAATTAGAATGGATGCAGACAGATTTGACAGATTAAATTGGCAGACAGAATGTTTCTGAATTCTGAATTCATTCTGCTGCTATCATCTTGAGTTACATAATCAATAAAGATTAATAAGCCCATTCCACAAACAGACATGCAAGCCCAAGCCATGACACTGCCTCCACCGTGCTTGACCGATGAGCTCATATGTTTTGGATCGTAAGCAGATCATTTCTTTCTCCACACTTTCGCCTTTCCATCCCTTTAATCTTGGTTCCAGAACTTTTGTGGCTCATCTCTGTATTTTTTGAGAATTCAAATCTGGCCTTCTGAGTCTTACTGCTGATGAGTGGTTTTCGTCTTTTGGTATGGCCTCTATATTTCTGCTCTAGAAGTCTTCTTAGAATGGTGGATTGTGATATCTTCACCCTGCCCTGTGGAGGTTGTTGTTGACGTCACTAACTGTTGCTTTTGGGTTTTTCTTCATGACACTCACAATGTTTCTGTCATCAAGTGTTGTTGTTTTCCTTGTCCAACCTGTTTGTTGTCTAGTTGTTAGCACACCAGTGGTTTCTTTCTTTTCCAGGATATTCCAAATAGTTATATTGGCTAGTTATTTAACACATGTAAATATCAGGAAATGAAAGCTGAAATTCTGATCTATCATTTCATATTCATCTTTTGATCTCACACTCAAATGTCTTCAATGTATAGCAAAAACAAAAGAATTGGCCTTGCTGTTCCAATACTTTCGGAGGGGACTGTGCGCGTGTTGCACCTCTAAAAATGAAGTAAATGTCTGGTGTCTAGTGTCTCATGAGAGATAAACATAAAAGCTGAAAAGTCTGTGGGCAAATCTCTGAGATCAGTTGAGAACTCAGAGATCATCACTATTGATTTGGCCTGGGAATGAAAGTTTTCTGCATAGAATACTACACTCTGCCATCAGATTATAAGTATGTCACTGTTTTCATATTGAATCTGGACAAGGGGCTACATGAGAGGTGAAAATAAATAAATAAATAAATAAACCAACACCTTTTGAAATTGCCAAGATCTGGAGTCCTCATAGCTAATTTAGGCCATGGGTACAACTGAAGAAAACATTAAGGATTCTAGATTTAAGTGTTGTACAGCATGGAGGATTCAGTCTGTACTCAATGGTAATCACAAATTTTAATCAAAATTACATTTTGATTAAAAATTTTTTTTTTAAATCTTTAAAATGTTTGTTTCCTTGTGGTCTAAATATGAGGTTGAACACATAACACCTTACTCATCCAAAATCAAACAGCTTTCAGCACAGAAGACACAGATTGTTGTAGATCTGCCCAAGACAGATATTAGATATAATTAAAAAAAAAAATACATGCAAAAGCACCCACTGTAAAAATATGGTGCTTGCTCATTGATCCTTTTGGGGCTGTTTTGTGGCTGGTGGGCGAGGCTCTTGTTCAGATGGTATCAGGAGCAGGACACTGTAGCCTAAAACCAGACTGTCTGTGCCAGGAGATTAAGACTTGTACAAAGAAGAACATAAATCTCTATAGAAGAGATAACTCACTGAAGCCAGTTATTCACTTTTTCTGATCAGTTTAAAAAAAAAAAAAAACTACTGATTTGCAGGGGGGAAAAATAAAGAAAAACGTTTGAAATGAATATTGTACTAAAATAAACCTATAGTGACTCTATATGTTTAAGTTCAAGAGATCACTCATTATATGTGCTAATTATTTTTGCTTATTTTTATAGCTTATTGTGGTACTGACTTTAAATGCTGTGAAAACCTCATCATTATGGAGCACACGACCCCCAAACAAAAGCTTTAACTGGTTTTGCTTCTGACAGCTAACTTTGCTCTGGTCCAGGATTAATATTTCAGGCTCAGGCTTCTAATATTTCTGCAATAGGTGCAGTGCTGCATACTTTCCTCCTCTTGGTATTTTAAAACAAATTGATATTGATTTCAGTCTTTTGCCCCAGAAAACACACACACACACACACGCACAGAGAGATTACACCGCTCACCGATTAACAGCATCAGCAATCATAAAGTTTCTGAGATATCTGCTGTTCAGTCAATACCATTATTTGATCACAGGATAGTGCTTACACAAAAAAGTGTCTCTTCTGGCAGGCGCGCGCTTGTGTTGTAATATTATTACAGTTTCTGTTAAAATGCAAATAAATGCGCAAAACTTTTACGCATAAAAGGCTACATGATAAGACATATTGTGAGTTAGATGCCTAAGCATTTCTGTGTAATGACTTCAAATGTTAAAGCAATGAAATGTGAAGAAATGTGAACTATTCTGGCGCAGTGCGCTCTGAAGCAAGGAAACAAAGACATGCAAACTTCCCGGACAAACAGATAAATAATAAATAAATAAATAAATAGATAGATAGATAAATAAATAAATAAACACAGTTTGATCTTATCCATATGCACACATGGTAGACTATTGTCAGATTTATGGACTGATAGAGAATATCTGGTTAAGGCACTGATGCAGAGGCTTCGTGCGTAAAGGACGCGCCGTAGCCACACCAGCTGTTCTGTACATAAAGCAGACGTTATGCCTGATGTTCAAAGCTGCATCCTGGACGCACATCACTGCTCATTTATGCGCACCTAATCCTCGACACACGGATCAGGGCTGATGGTTTCGATGAAATTAAGGCGTAAAGTAGAGTGTCAACTTCAAGTAATTTTAAACGCCAGGACTGAGACGTGGTGGTGACGTCAGGAGGTGCGAGGCGCCGGCGGGTGCGCGCATTTCTCAATCGCAGTCTCTGTCGCGCACCTGCCGAACTCACCTCCGCGCCCCGGCGCCTTCACGGACAGGCGCGATGAATCTCAGCAGGTCTCGCTCTTTCGCAGGCGCACCCCGGAACAGCAACTCGGGCTCCACCGACGAGCTGGTCATCACCTCCACTTTTGGCACGCTGCTCTCGCTTGTTTACGTGGTTGGCGTTTCGGGAAACGTGTACACTCTGGTCGTGATGTGCCACTCGATTCGCTTCGCCACCTCCATGTACATCTCGATAATTAACTTGGCGCTCGCGGACTTGCTGTACCTCTCCACGATCCCGTTCGTGGTGTGCACGTACTTCCTCAAGGACTGGTACTTCGGGGACGTGGGCTGTCGCATACTGCTCAGTCTGGATCTCCTCACCATGCACGCAAGCATCTTCACCTTAACCGTCATGTGCATGGAGCGCTACTTGGCCGTGACGAAGCCTCTGGACAACGTGAAGCGCTCCAAAAGCTATCGCAAAGCCATGGCTTGGGGGGTGTGGATACTCTCTCTGCTCTTAACCATGCCTATGATCATCATGGTGAACCAGACGAGCAGAAAGGCCGCGGACGGAAGCGTCAAACGCATGTGCGCTCCTACTTGGGCACCTCAGGCGTATAAGATCTACCTGACTGTTCTGTTTTGCACCAGTATCATGGCGCCTGGCCTGATCATTGGCTACCTGTACACCAAATTAGCCAGGACATACCTTGAATCACAGAGGAGCTCGGCTCTAAACAAGGGCAACAAGCGGTCACCTAAGCAAAAAGTGCTCATAATGATATTTACGATCGTGCTCGTGTTCTGGGCCTGCTTCCTGCCCTTCTGGATATGGCAGCTTTTGCCCCTCTACCACGAACCCCTGGCCCTGGCTCCTCACATCCGCACGTGTATTAACTACCTGGTGGCGTGCCTGACCTACAGCAACAGCTGCATCAACCCGTTCCTGTACACGCTGCTCACCAAGAACTACCGGGAGTATCTGCAAAACCGCCACAAGAGCTTCTACCGCTACACGTCGTCCTTCAAGAAGCGGCCGCCGAGCTTGTACTCGTGGGGAAAGTCCGCGTCGTCGAGCAATCAGTTCGAGTTTAACTCGGAGACGCTGGTCATGTCACAGCTGAAGGTGCAGTGAAGGGGTGAGGAAGAGGAAGATGACCAGGAGACATGTGAGGAAAACCATGGCCATGTCCAGGTAAATATTTTAGTGTGATCATTCATGTGAAACACCTCCCCTCATCTTTCACACTCACTCAGCAGCATGCACAAGAATGAGCTAAATCTTCACACAAACTCTGTAATAAATCTCTAACAAATGCACAGAAAAGTATCAAAATACTTAATAATAATGTATTATTGCTTATGTATATCAAATATATTATGTATTATTTATTATATATTATTTTTAGAATATACTACTATTTTATTTCCTTCTTCTCTCCCATTTTCTTGTGAATACAAGTATTTATTTATGCCCAAGTTAAATACAAAGGCAACAGATCCAGTACTTTTAATACAAATAGTTAAATGTTCCTCACAGAATGCTCACACTTTTTCATACACATACAGCACCGGAGCTCTTTGAAATCTCTGGAGCCACTGCGTCAGCTTCCTGAAGCATCTACAGGGTGTCCCAAAAGTCTCCTTGCATAGAAGAAATTAACACTTTTTAGCAAAATGTAACTTTATTTACAATACATCTACATGATTACCATTTCTCTGTAAACACACACACACACACACACACATGCACACACACACAGAGTCGTCTCTCTCTACTTTGGCTCCCAGTTTGGCAGCAGTGTCGTGTGTGATGTGCTTGCCATGTTTCCTGTTCAAGTCCACCGCAACCTTGGGACAGCTTCCCGATCCAGCCATGAGAACGATTTCAGTACGTTCTTCTTTTGTCAAAGGTATTCTTAAAGGCTATCTGAAAAACTATACGTACTATAAATGAAGTATGAAAAATTTTGGAAGACATTTTGCTAAAAAGTGTTAATTTCCCCTATGTATGGAGACTTTTGGGACACCCTGTAGTTCATCTGTTCAGCTTTTCCTTTTCATTCTGAGAGGTTGCCATGCATGTAGATCATGTCATCTCTGTCACTGTGATCAGTGTGTCATTAAAAACATGATTTCACACCCCATTTCCTGGAAATGAACAAGGAATTCAGGTTTTAACTCCCAGTGCGACAGATGAGATCTCATTAGCAGAAACCCAGAGTGACACAAATGTCACCCTTTTCCCGGAACTGGTGAAACTTGTGAATGTGGAATAATTAAGGTGTCGGAGTCCATACCAATTTCCTCACTCTAGGCTAACCTGAATTAATTAGATACGAGGCAAACTCGCCATCCTTTAACAAAGCATTTCTGAGAATTTCCCAGGTGGAGTGTATGCCTTTGGTAACATCTGTAACTGTCACATTTACAACACAGATTTTGCTTAAGCATGCATTAAAGCACTACTACACATTCATTCATGTATTCCATGCAATCCAACATGAATGGATCAACATCTACTGATCTCAGATCTCTCTTTACATATGCATACAGCAGAAAAACAGTACCTATAAGCTGGTGCTTTAATTCTCTGCAGTTGTCGTTCGTGTAAATGTTCACTACACACATCTGCTCAACACATGTAAACATGTAGGACGGACATGTCCTCAACTACCAACATGTATTCTTCAATTCATAATACAGTCAGCATACTATAAATCTGATCAGAATAATATCAAATATTTTGAGAGCTCAATTAAAGAGTTATTAAAATGACATCAATAAAACACTGAACCACATCTGGACATGATCTAATAGCTCTGGAGCACTTCAGTCCTGAAGCACAGTTCTCTCAGCAGTATAGAGAAAATAAATCTGCTCTTCATTCTACTGTGTTCTTTTCTCTCTGGCGATAACAAGAAAGGGGGGAAAAAAAGAAGCAGTCTCCGGGTCTCCTGAGATGGCAAAAGAACAAAAGCTCACAGCTAAAACCTGACGTTTTAAAATCCCAAAAACCAGTCCAGGGTCAGAGTAGTGATTTGGATTTAAAGCAGTCGTTGGGACCTGGCTAGTCACTAGAAGACAGTTATTTATTAATGCCAGGTCAGATAGAAAGTGGAACATTTGAGTCAGATGTACATACTGAAAGTCTCATTTTACCTAATAGCTCTGTTGGGAAAACCCTTATTAACTAAAGTCACGTTTAATAAATTACCCGAGCTGCAAAGGAGAGTGTTGGGGGGAAAAAACATATTAATTTATTATTTATTTATTTGTTTATTAAATTTATTTCACCTTTACAGTAAGAGCCTCTTGGATATTCCTGGAATTAAATCTCTGACTTTATTATTATGTTAGGCAGCGAGCACTTTTATAAAACAGCTCCTCCATGATTTCAGTGTAAATGTGCCACTGGGAAGCTTGGGTTACTAACCTCTTCAATGCAGCCATACAACTACCAGGACAGTCAGTAAGTCTGATTACTGTGTAAGCAGTACTGACTTTGCTTCCAATATAGTATTACATAGCTCTCAAAACATGCAGCTCCCAAAGTCTTTCTGAATAAGAAAAATGACATAAATGGTTGGGTTCTGACATTACTGATACTATGCTCTGACTCTCCACTGTGGAGCTATCAATAAAACATTGAACCACATCTGGACAGATGTATGCAATCCAAGTATGTAAACTTAAACCCATACTCCATCAAACAATCTGCCAGATCCCAGAGGCAGGAGAAACTGTGATTCTGTCTATTGACGTTAATCATGAATAACAATAGGTCTGAAAAAGAGCTAAAACTTTTACAACCCCACAGGAGACAACACACCCCTGTGGTGTGGAAATGCTTTATATCTAACACAGGTGAAAAAAAAAAACCATACAGTGCATAACTTGTCTGTAACATCAGCAGTATGACTTCTTTCATATGGTGCACCCTAGGCCCACCTTGTGATGTGAAGTGTATATTCATCAACTATCATCTTTTGATCAGTTCGCTCATTTTTAAGACTTTCAGCATTTTTTTTTTTTTGCCTGCCTATGTGCAGAATTTTGTGTCAGTGTTTCAATTTAATCCCACTCACTTTAAGAATATGTGTATTCTCATTCAACCATGACATTAAGGTGAAACTTCAGCTCTTCAAAGATGAATGGCTTCACAACGGAAATAAATGACCATGTTTTGACATTTATCCTCAAGTAAAGAACATGGCTGCCCCAACCCCGCCCCAACCCCGCCCTCAACACGCACATCATTTACACTGATATGAAGAATATCTTGACGAGATTCACAAACCACCGTTGCAAACCTTTCACTTCAATGATTAATTAAGCAACCTGCACATACATATTAATTCCACACTATGTACTGAATTTATGGATAGTTCATTAAGTAATATTACAGACTCTTCTTATTAACCTGTTGCTGATGTAATGCCAGTGGGAAAAGAACATCCTAGAGATCAGTCCACATTCAGACTGTGAATCCATCAAATAAAAATAATAATAATAAAAGCCACACAAAAATTACCTCCTTGCTTTAAGAATTGCTACAATGGAAATGGAATAGTACATTTGTGGTTTTATGATTCTGAGGTTTCGATGCATAGTGAATAATAAAGTAGAACCATAACCAATAATGACGTCTCAATAAAACCACTATGATACTTGACACAAAAGCAAATTACACAACGTGGTACAACACAATCATGCATAGTCAATAGCCTCATTGATTCCACAGTTACGTCATGACAGTGCCATGTTATAATGACAAACTGCAGACTGCATTTCAATTTTCAAAATCTCAGTCAATTATATTTAACAGATGTTAAATACTGGTTATCAATTTCCTCTCCAAGTTTACCAAGTAAGTGATTACTTCATAGCATACCAGATGTAGCAACACACAAGAAAACTATTATTTCATGCTAAAATAACAGTATAAGACTGTAAGATGCCAGGTGAAGGTTAATACTTTTAGTGTTAGTTCAAAAGTAAGGGATATTAAGCAGATACCAGAAATGACTTTGGACAGATATACTGCTATAGATCTAAGAAAAACCTTTGGATAACCCTCTATAAATAATTCAAATGTTTCCATGGATAACCTTCTTATCAAATCTGTTTAGTTGCAGTATTTCTCTAAAGATACTTTCCTCTCAGATGTGGTCCTGGCATCAGAAAGACACAACTCCACTCCATGGCCAGTAGAGAAAGCAAAGAGATCAATTGGGGTTCATAAGTTCATCTCAACATCTCAATCATTCACTCAGCATGCTTCACATCCATCAGCAAAGCCTGGGCCATGGTAGTGGATTTATACGATCCTAACTGAGAGACCCCAGGTATAATATTCTGGATATTTCTTCAGACACCAAACACTCTACAATACGAGATTTGCCCAGAATAAAACATCACACACTTTCACATTATGCATTGATCTCAACCAAATGATCCTGGATTTCTCATGAACAAAGATGACTTTTTTTTCAGCTGAACTCAGCTCTGTCGTTTTAATCCTGATGAGAGATAGTGGGTCCCCCCATGCAGGGTTTTAAACACGTTGAATATTTATGATTATAAATCAGAAGAGTTAGGATTAAATGTTACACACTCCATACCATAGGATAATCTAGGAAGATGATCATTTATGAAGAACCTAATATCAGGACACCTTTTGCAATTTTTGGACTTTTTAAATCTTTCTTCATTTCTGTGGCCCAGGCATGTGTTTGTGTAACGTGAAGCAATGGAAGAAATGCCTTCTGGGGAAAGAATCTGGTTGAGGTCTCAGAACCACTGTTTAATATTCTCCACTGATGACAGCAATAAAACAGTGTATTAAGCTTAACTACGCTCAATTAAATCTCAAGCACTGAGATCAATAAATGACATTTATTGCAAAGATCATTTAGTCATGATTTGAATTGGCAGAATTAATTCAAGATCAAGATGTACTTTCCAGGGAGCAAGCAAATTGATGTATTTCCGTGCATGTCATGATAGTAAAAGGTCTGGTCGGAATATTTTGCATTAATAAACTTTTCCAGCACAGTAGCTTGTTTAGACCTTATGCTCCCTCTCTCAGGGAACATGATTGACAGACAGATGGTGCTATTGAAATACACTTGTTTAGAAGACTTCTCAACAGTTATGATAAAATGCATTGCAGTGCCATTGTTCAGACATTTTCACTCTAATAGACACAGTGCAGTCTAGGAAAGGTATTGAAAGCTAAACTCCCGCAAACGCTTTTGAAAAGCTCCCTCAGTAGGCCATGAGTGATTTGATCTTCATGAGCAATTTCATTCATACCACCTGTTGAGAATTTCCACTTGTGCTGTTTGTTCAATCTGTGATAACTGATCCAACTGTGACAAAAGGGATACAGCCAAGAAGACGCTACTTACCTGGAAAAAGACAAGCAGAGAAAGTCAAAGGAAGAAACACAGGAGAGGAGTGAAAGTCCACAGGAAATAAGATTTTGAAATTGTGAAAATTTTCTTTTCAATAAAATAATGAGCAATTATAACTCATGCAGTTATTGTTGTTCTTCCAATTCAGCAAGTTCTTAATGTCTGTTAAATCTTTCCCAAAGAAAACAAAATAGGAATGTGAAATCTTCAATTGAATAGTTAAGTATCTTCTCATGTTCTGTTTTTTTTTTTGTCCCAGGGCTCCAGCCAGTATCTCAGGAGGACCCTATGGTAAGCTGGGATCAGCTATAGCATAATCAGGATCACACGTGAAGGACACAGTGATGGCGTAACGCGTGCCCCATGCCACCTTCTCTACACGGTGGAGGTTCTCGGAGCCTGAGGAAAAGAAAGACACTCGCCCTGCGAAGAAAAAGAGTATGATGATCACAGATGAGAGTGTTTTAGATAATTCCAACATTCAACATAGAACACTGAATTGTAGTTTGTTTTCAGTTTGGTATTAAATGTATGTGATGTTTTAAGCTATAAATGGTAAGCAACACAGAGAAGCTGTGCTTGTGATGACACTGTTTAGAAAAGTAGTGACAGAAATTCCTAGTGTGTCTCAGGACCGTAGTCACACATTTAAAATGCTTCATGCTCACTGGCCACTCGGGCATCATCAAAACCAATTGGACAAGCGTGCGTCTGTTCAGAGAGAACTGTACTATTGAAATAGATAGCTACATAAGATAGCTACATAACATGATCTGTGGCACCAAAACGAAACAGTTACAAAAGTAAGATATTTATGTGAATTACCCCTGCTATGTCCGCACAGCTTTGACCTTTGAAGACTGCTATTTAGCATGGAAATCATTTTGAACTTTAGGAAGGTGGTTGTGCATTTACTGATTTACTGAGTAAAAGCTGTTTTTTCTTTAAAGCTACACAAATCCAAGAAACTGAGGGCCAGTCTGTAATATTAGAGATTGCACAATTTATGAACCTGGCTTGGATATTTAAGTGAGTGGCAGCAATAAGCAACACCAAACCCAATAACCATTTCAGTACAAAGAGCTATTTGTGTTTGAGAGGTTTTAATGTTCAAAAACATTATTATTTAAACACAGAACTAGGTATCTGGTGGATAAAGAAGGATGTGTAATGGCAGGAGTAACATTAATAGTCACATGCCTGATCTTTCACTGATTCAGACCATTAATGCAGTGGGTCATGAAGCATAGCCAGGGGGTCCATGCTTTATTTGTTATTATTATTTTTTTTTTGTATTATTGTGTTACAGGAGTGAAAATCGCAACCAAACATTATCAAAGCAGTTATATTTATTATTGAGTTCTTATAGTTATTAGCCTGTTTGACTGACCCCTTCAATTAAATGTGTTCAATTCAAACCTTAATGACTGAAAAACAAGTCAGCCTAGAAATCATGTGAACTTCAATCTAATGAGTCCTGTTCCTTTGCTACAATTAAGAATCCTTACACTGACTTTAGTCAATAATGGTCACAAATTGTAATCTATATGCTTTGATTTTACCTCTCACAATTGGACCATGTATGATGGTGTAATTAGCCTAGTGAAAAGGTTAATTGGTTTGCAAGACAAGCTCTCTAAAACCAGCAGCATGTGCTATTCCTATACATACGCTTATCATTAAACATCATAACATCTTGAGAATCTCTGAGAATATTATGCAACAATTACTTAACACTTAATAAAGACAAGTGAGCCACTTTAATAGCGGCCACTGACACTGACTTCCTGGTTTCACAGATGATGGGGAGCTCTTGTTCTTCTCCATTCTCATCTTATCTGTTCACATGATTTGTGTCTTAGGCTTCTTTGAAGTAAACTACTCCCTGCCTTTGTGCTCTTAATGTTTAACAGTTACATTTTATGGTGCAAATTGCTGGCCAAGAATGGAAGGACAATATAAATGGGATGTGATTCCTATATTTTGTAATATAAATGCAAATGAAATTTTAAGCAGTCATTCTGCTGTCACTTTAACTTCATAGAGTAAAAACAATAAAACCTGGCAACATCGAATATGAGTAATATCCTGAGTTGTATCCTCAGTGTAAAGTAGCCAATAAATAAATAAATAAATAAATAAATAAATAAATAAATACCAGACTCATGTACTGAATGAATGTACTCATGCAGTGATAATATCCATTCCATCATATCCAAAACAGATCAGTATAATCCTTTATAATTTAATCTTTCTAAAACTTCCTCTGTCTCTTTCTCTGCTATCCCTCCTTTTGGACAAACACCGAGCCAAAAACGTCCCCTCGCAGTGCAGTCCACTGCCACATTTGATTTGAGCAGTAACAGGCAGGAACACACCTTTCACTTCCTATAAACACAGTGAGCGACCTCCGGGTTGTCCCCTGCGGTTGGTGGCTGTGATTCACCAATCTGTGAAAGCAGCTGTTCTCCCCTACCTAACCACCATTTACCCTCCCCTCCCCCCCAGCATGCCTCCAGCACCATATTCCAGTTTCCTCGCTGTGACAGACAGATGTGCCCTTTTTATTTAACACCTTTCCACTCCCGCTAGCATTTCCCCTCCCGTTAGGCCTTTTATTTCTCTTCACATGCCTTATATCTATTTCATTCCTTGACCTGTCGCCCTCTGAACCTCATATCAGTGCCCTTCATATCCGCCCTCCACCCACCACCTCCCCACATCCCATTTTCCACTCCGTTTCTCAAGTGGCTAATGCCTGTCATTGTTCCCCTCCCCCTCAGAGGGAGGCTGATTATCAGTCACACCATTGCTGAGCTTACTGCCAGGCTAGTAATTACCTTAGTGAAGTTCATAGGTTCATCTGCCCATGATTGCTAATCAACACAAAATGACTGTCTCAGCATAGCTGTGCAGAAAACTGTGGCTCTTTTAGACCAACCCTTTCAATGTGTCATACAGCAATTCAGAACCGACAGGGAGGACGATAACCTGAACATCAGTGCGCTGATGGACAGGATGTGTCCAAAGTTCTTTCAAAACTGAAAGGTTGAGAAATATTACAGCACCTGAGTTTGCTGTTTTTTTTGTACCCAGAAGTTACGCTTACTAGAGAACCCCTTCTGTGATTGGGAGTTTTAAGCAAAAGCATATCAACTACCCTGTCTGCAACTTTCCACGTGCTCAGAGCGCACCGAGTGACAGAACGCCTCTCTTTAGCTCTCTCCTGTGTGGTATGTGCAGAGCGAGATGCTTTTTTCTGCAAAAAAGTTAGCTTAGTCTCTAAATATGTAGTTTCCATAAATAGAGCTGTGCTAGTGCTCTAGCAAGCGAATGGCAGTCATTATCCCCTCAGGTTAGATAGATTTAAAAAAAAAAAAAAAAAAAAAAGCTTTTCATATAATCCATCAGACCATACAATAGAAGCGTGCCTTTTTGCACTGGTCAGCCTAATCAGCTGGCTATTTGTGGATCGTGTCAACATGCGGGTTTAGCGAAAGGTTACATAAAAGAAAAGGCACAACAGATGAGTCAGTAACACAGGTTTGTTTCCACAACATTCAATACTCTAATGATTGATAAATCGAAGAGCGTGCGTTCGCAGTAAAACAGCCTATCTGGTAAGTATGACTAATACTCTTGTGTTTCAAAAAATATGCAATGTAAAAGTACAAAAGCATGATGACAGTTGTGTTTTTGTCCTTCCCAAATGTTATTTTAATCCACAAATATTTTCATGGTCAGTCTGAATTACCAAAAATGGTTCATTTAATGCTACTAGTAAATATGTTCATCAATATACACACATTTCTAAATTAGTGCATAAAGAAATAAAGATCCTCAAAGAGATCCAGGTAATGGACAAACATTAAGAGCAGAGAATGCAGGTAATGTAGTTCTCAAAGGACAGGAAGCTATTATTATCACCACTAATCACAAATAATTGACACCTTCTTACAGACTCAGTGGCTCATGAGCAAAACAGCTTGGGTCAATAATTACATACCTGCACAAATAAATTACTTAGAAATACATGGAGACAAATTGAAGACAAAATGCAGAGGCAGGAACATCACATGTGTTCAGTCAGATAACTCCGTTAAATCCATGAAAACTGACTTTCAGCATGACACCCAGCCCAAACACAAAAAAGGCAGCTTTCTAGCAGCTTAAATGTTTAAAACGTTGCATTAATAAGATGCCTAACTGTAATCCAAGCCTCAAATCTACCACTGTTTAAAAAGTGTCATGCAAAAGCAGCGTCAAGAAAACTGTAAATAAGCCGTAAGCAAGCTGGCACAAACCTTTCATATCAACCTAGCGTAAGTGATAGACAGAGAAATTACAGGCTTCTTGTTAACAATTCCATTATCCTGCATTACTGTCAAGATGCTAAGTACTTATTCAACCAGTACATGAGGGCAAATTTGGTCTCACAATTAGTTCACTTTCAACAGGATTTTACACATGTGCTCAGGTTTGACTTTACAATTTAATTCAACAAAATACTAGATGATGTCCTAAATTAATTCAGCAAAGTGATGTGTACCTGCACGGGGCTCCACTGTTCGGTTGCTATTTGGGTCCATAAAGATGAATCGCCCCCCTCCAAAATCCAGACCATAATCTGTTAGGTAGAGTAATGATGTGTAGTCAAAGGACCCATATGTCACCTGGAGAAACCATAAATTTGCTAATTCAGTCTATCTGCCAGACACATTCCAAGCAAGTTTCTTTTTCCCCCCCAAAAAAAATCATATTTCACGGTTAAATTGAATAAATAACATTAAATGATTTGCACTGTGAAACATTTTCTCCTTAATCTAATATAAATAAGTTCTAATTTTCCTTATCATGCACTGACAGTTTTCCACTCTTGTGTCCCTGAGTTTTTATGGGATGGGAACGTCCAGTGTATCCAAATTGAATAAGTCTCATATTTCTAGATTTAACTTCAGGTTTAACGTTATTAGGAACTCCATAAGGATAAGACCAGTCCTGCTTTGGCTGTCTCCAGGACATATTCAAGAAAATAGAAATAGTCTAAATCCCAGGGGTTTTTTTTCTTTCATACTTCACAGATAAAAAGGTCCTCTCTAATCTTAAGGAAGCAAATGGTGCCAGCATGTAAAATTGCATCATGTTAATACCTGAGTGGTTTAATTTCTATGTAAATGCAGGTAAAAGGTAGTCTGGGGGGGCAATTAGAACATGTGTGGTGGGGAATGACAGGTGATGGCAGCAGGGAAGTTTCTGAATGTAGCTTATGCAGCTGTATTATAAACACACAGTGGCCTGAAAGAATGAAAAGACAAGTGGCCCTGTCTTAAATATTCAGTATCTAATCATCTTAATGTTTGCTATCAAAAGAAACAGATCACACTTCAGACATATATACATTTCCAAACACAGATTTCCCTACTGTAAATGTATAAAGCATTTAATCATGATTCAAACTCAAACATGCGTAAAGGTACTTATAATCTCAGTTTAATCACAACCGAGAAATTTAAGTAACCTTAATAAAGGAACAAATAAATAAACAGACTGTTTTATAAGCCTATTCATTACTGATTAGATTAAGAGTTTAGGGAAGGTGAGCTCATCTCTCATCAGCATGCTAGGAAGCATCTTATGTAAGCACTGAAGAACACATCTGCTCACCACATTCATTAACAAATGAACAGTCTGTGGTGAGCTCTGGCTAAAATCCTGCACTGTGAGAAATCATATATTAACTCTGCCAGGAATGTGCCTTTAAAGATAGCATAAGATTCAATTATAAATGCTGACTTCAGTAAACAGATGGATTTTTTTTTTTTCCTCCCATGTAGCTCATCGTCTGCTCTGATTATCTCAAGCGATGATGCTTTTGAAGTCAGGCCAAGAGTCAAGCAATCCCCCCTCCCCAATTAGAGTGGGAGAGAGCAGATTGCATCTCCAATGAAACACACTCTGACTTCATTCCTAAGCTCGACCAAATATCAGAAGATAATTGAAGGGGATCTCGAAACACTGCATTGTAAGCACTAGGTTGCAACTCTGAAGTAAGATCACAAGAAAGTAGATGCTATAGGATAAACAATTTCATTGAAACATTGCAAGGCAATATTTCATAAAATAAAATCCACCAAAACACAGCAAAATAAAAAGTTTCTTTGGTTTACTATACATCAAATCATTATGCAAAGAAAGACAATGAAAAGCAATAGACTTGGTTATAGATTACATAATTAGTAACTCTGCCCTGCACAGTTGAGTGATTTTCCTGCTCTAAAACACTCATGTTGACTATGGAAGGAATGTTTTATTTTACCCCTCTGAAATACCTGGATACTTTCCTGAGGGCATGTCAAGACTTTCCTACAAAGTCATGAAATGACAAATGACAGTATTTGCAATAAATACCACTAGAATATGCCATGTTTACCTTTCAAAGCTATTTGCTTAATGTCTTGTGACTACGGTTAGAGCTACAGGGAACCTTTCCTCCAAAACTGGTGACAGATTCCTATAATCTCTTCTCTCACTATGAGTGTATTTTTCATGCAGTTCTAGCGTTTTCTGGTGAAATGCTATGGAACACTGTTCAGCCGTATTTTATGAAAATTTTATGAATTGCTCAATGTTATTCCTCAGTAGAGTGTGCTGTTCTCAGTTTAGTCTGCTGGATTAGATGAATTTCTGCAAATACACACATGCACATACTCGTGCAGCCACTGTCTGAATTCTCTGGAAGTCAAAGACAGGCCTCGGTATTGGCCAATTTAAGGACACAGTGTCTGATGACATAGTGAGAATTAACTATGCTAAGTCAATACCTAGCTGACTGTGGCTCCCCTTAGTAGAGCTGGACAGCACACTGGATGTACTGATCACCGCACCATCTACTGTCCTCCTCTACTGTGGATTCAGTCGCTGTTATACAGAATTCAGCAACTACGCCTGTTTGTGGCCTCAAGGTGGTTGAAAGGACATTGGTTTCTACCTGAGCAGATCTGCTGTACTAAAAAGATTGAGAGTTTTGGCACCCTCAGCCAGGTCACCTGTGCTTCTGAGTTTGGGCCCTTGGAATGAGTCACAAATAGAGGCCTGAGATCTAACAGTTGAGGAAACACTCTGGAATTCAAGAGTCTGTAGTACACAGGCCTTCTGCGCCTTCAGATGGAAGCTCTTTCAAGAATGGTGTATAACTCATTGACTGGATTTGGTGAAATCCCCAATTCCGAAGTCCCCATCTAGTTTAAACATGTATGTGAGACTAACTGATATTAGAAATGGTCGGCCATCAGAAAGATGCTGGAGATAAAGCATTACTTGTTGAACCAGTGTTCAGATATTTTAGAGGTCAGCATATGTTAGGTTTGATCATGATTGCAAGTTTTCAAAAGAACCCATCAGAATACAGGCTCCTGTTAGGGTGTAACCTTTAAAAAGAACCAGTCAGCATACAGGTTCCTTTCATGACACTGGCTTTGTGATTTCGATTCGATTCTCAGAATATTTTGAACAAAATTTGAATGAAGAAAAATTATGACTGAAAAGAGTACTTTTTTTCTGAATTGTGAACATTGAAAAACAATGTACGTTTTTGTCAAAATCAATCAAAAATTGCTACAAACACAAGTTTAATATTGTACAAAATGTACTACTGGTTCACCTTATCTTAAAAATAAATAAATGTATAAATTCTCCCACAAAAGTTGATTGAATAAACAAAGTGTCTGATCTGGGGATTTTGAAAATGACTTACTGAAACATAATAAGCTGAATAGCAGAAATGGAGCTCCAAAGTTGGCTAAAATGCCCGGTTTCTGCGGCCTTTGGTGTCGTTTGAAAACCACTGAAAAGCTTTTTCTAACCATTATAACATGGCCATGTAACCATATATAGTATAACGTGTGTCACGATGCATCATTACACCCCTAGTTCCTGTGAGATCAATGCGTGTGTGTGTGTCACCTTGTCAATATGTGGGTGCCAGTACTCATCATGAGTGGTCTTAGCACTGGTGCTGTTGATGCGGGAGAAGAAGGTGGGCTTGGTGAGGTACAGCTTACTGGAGTCCAATCCAAATGTTTCAGCAATCACCCTCTGAATGCGGCCACGTACAGCCCTGATTTGCAGTAGGACATATTCATGAGGAATTCATGAGTGTTTTTTTAAAGAATGATTTTTTTTAAAAAATCAAGTGCAAAAGTTAGACCTTATGAAAATGAAGAAGACAAAGAAATGTCATTTAGCAGCACATAGATTTTGTGTGTTAGTTTTCACAGATGTTCTTTCATGATCACAAGGTTAAAAAAAAAACAAAACAAAAAGTGATATTAATAAGATATAAATAGTGCAATGACACTGCATTTTTAATTTTCTTTAATTATTTGAATTCCCTCCCTTTATTTATTTTTTCATATCTTCTCAGCAGCTAGCCCCATAACCCACTGCCTCACACATTCTTCTTGACATTTGTTGTAACTATGCCAGATTGCTCTGCCAATCTTTGCCCACTGCCCTATTTTTTGTGACGTACCTGTTACAAATCTGCCAGAAGTGGCACAATGCCTTCATCGTATCATAGAAATACAGAAGGATATGACAAAACATCTCTTCAAAGTATCTATCTGTTGATTTTGCCTTTTGTTTGGCCCATTGTCATGCTGCCAGTATACTCTGATATTTCATTTTAATATCTTTTAGCATCGATTCTACTTTTCTCTAATTAATTTGTGAATGAGCCACTGCACAAAAATGACAGTACAATAACTTTAAAGCTGACACTACCATGAATGACTGAATGAATAAAATTGAAGATATACCTGTAGAGTTCAAAATCCTCTTCAGTGAAGATATCTCTTATTTGATTACTAAAATATCTGGAGAAAAGAGAGCAGATGAGCCAAATAAAATGGATTGACCCTGAACGATCCTGATATATAAAGACTGGAATAAAAGGACTGGTAAACATATACAGGCTCAGTGCAGACACACTGTAGCATCCTGGACCCAACAGCACATGCCACATGGTAAAGTGAACGGTGTCAGTCTGCAGTGTAACTCCACAAAACGGCAGACTTTTCAGGGAAAAATCCAGGTGTTAAGAAATAAAAGTCTTGCTCGGTTTTCCAATAAAAAAGGCAGTGATTATGCAGACTTTGATGTGCAGATGAAAGGCACAGTCAGACACATTGTGTTAGCTTTGAGACGTAATAAACCAACTGAGCAGAGGTGAGTCACATGCACAATTTTATGTTTCTGTTTAGTGGTGTTTGCCTGACTTATTTGCTCACCTGTAGATATTGACAAACTTTTTCCCCATTGACAAAGCTCCAGAGTGCAGATCCAGAATGGATGCCTACTCGCACACACACACAAACAAACACACACAAACAAACACACACACAGACACACACAGAGCAGATCAAATAATTGGAAACATACAGTTGCATAGGTTTTATGAAAGCAATAGCCTGTGCTGGAAAACACACAAGAGCAACGCTTCCCCACAGAGCTAAATGAATATTCCAGATGAGATTTAAAAAATGCAGGCTGCTTGGTACCGGTGCTTACAGTGTTCACAGTCTCTCTGCACTTTAGTGTGATTAAGTCTGCTGCAACGCTCAGCAGATGGATGCATGGCAGCTGTGGGATTCTCTGCACTTAGTCTCAGCACAACACATTAATAATTCCCAAAGCATCTGGCTTGATCCCAAACACACACCACTGCTCCGCCCACAGCTCAACACAGCCACACTTCATAAAAAGATGCCTTGCATGAAGAGGCAGCGAGGCTGGGTTAGTGTCTTGAACCATAAGCCTCTTGGAAAGCTGACAGGATTTTGTGCAGTCTGAAAAGCCTTCCAAGTACCGTAATGGTAATATTTCTGAAAGGTGTCCTGAAAGCTGTGGTAAGAAATAAAATGTCAGAGAATTGCAAAATTGTGATTCATCTACTGCCTGTCATTGATTTTTTTAAAGCACTAATCCCAAAGCTAGGATTAAAAGAACTGTGGCTTTAATAGTGTTGCTTTAGCAGCAGGAAGGTCCAGTGCTTAAGGCATTTATTATTATAGTGACAAGCTGAAGAGCCCCAAAAGTTTCTCTTTCCCTTTATGAATGTAGCAGCCATTATGAATCTTGACACGACGTTACCATGCCGCACAAGTGATCAGAATTAATATCACAAAATTCTCTTTACTGCTAAAACTATCACTATTTTGAACTATTCATTTTTAATTTTTGCTTCTCAGTAAAAGAGTTCAGTTTGTCAATTTGAGTTTTCATTCAATTTGTTTATTTTAATGTTAGTTAATTTATTTATTTTTCATGTTCATCTTGCAGCTGGTAGCGAAAACTACATCAGCTTGGGGATGAACACAAAGTCTGTTAATTATTAAGCAGTGAAGCTGAACATCACTTTATTTCTGAGTGAGAAGAGGAAAAATTATGCATGCGTGTTTGGCATGTGCTGTTAACAAATATGCTTGTACTTATATAAATTCATGAGTTCTCTGAATATGTGGGAACAGATTGAGCATAAAAAAAACGAATGGAAGCCTAAATGCGGAAAATGTTCAAGTTGGCTTGGACCCACGTCTTGCCTTTGGTAACAGGGTACAAATGTCCAAACAGATGCTTTAAAAATGAAGCTCCAGGACATTCTAGGACTTCGCAAGAGATTTATATTTAAAAATATCTCATTTGGATTAAAATGACATTTCATAGGCATTAAAAATTACATCAGGTATTGAGGTGATATAAACTAGGCTGATGGTTGTGGGTGTCAGGTGTAGGTCTCGATCCGAAAGTGGCGATTCACCTAAATCATTTAAAATGTTCGAATTAACTAAAATATTAAAAAAAATATTAAATAAAGTATGCTAGCATTTTTGGGCCAAGGTAGTATTACCAAATATATTTATTAATATTTGAGATATTTTAAAAAAATTTTAAATCATAGCAAAGTAACTGAATTGAACTGGAATTTCAGATTTATGATGATGATCATTTCCTAAAGAATCAGTCTAAGGAAAATCTTATAAGTCTAGAAATAGGTTCAGACTTATTTTTCTCATGACATAAAACAAATTAAATTGCTTTTTTTTAAACTAAAGAACTCTACGATCTTCAAAAACAGGACAATTTATCAGGTTTTCCAGTGCCTATAATTTAAAACAAATCCTTCAGGGAGGCTATGTGTGATTTTTTTTTTTAAAAAAAAAAAGAAGGGTGAGTATAACATCTAACATGCGAAAGTCAGACTGATGAGACTAACATCTGAGCATTGCTTGTCAGATTAATTGCATTTTTTAAACGAATGGTCTAGTAGTATACTGCCCCCTTGTGTAATTTACAGGGATGTGCACAGAGGAGCAAATTGCCACCTGGATAGATACTTAGACTCAGCTAATTGTCATCAGATGTTTGAGAAAATTAGTAATGAGATTACAGATTGAATCTAAGATTAAGGAAATCTACTCACGCCTCCATCTGAACCACCGAGCTCCAGGCCCCTTTCCGCTATCCTGTGGAATCCGAGAGAACATTTTATTACAAGAGTGTGTGCAGTTCTCTTGGACGGGTTTCAGAGTGAGTGTGTGTGTTCACCTCCTCAGTATCTGTGCCTCGTCTGTGGTTACAACGCTGTCTGAAACCGCTCGGCCACATTTGGTAGGGGTGCAGCCTGAGGACAGAACATTTTCCACACATTAACAGATACGAAGTGAACATCTAGGCTTTTTTTTTTTTTTAATCAGCTGTTCTGTCGTTAACAAAATCTTAATATTATGATGTGACAAGAATATGTTACAGAGTAAACATCTCAAATTAACATCCCTAACTCATTCCGTGTGTTTCCATTACACAGGGTATCTGACCTGCAGTGTTTTTGCTCCTTCCAGCTCTTATCCACATGCTGATTTACAGCGTGTGAAAGATGCAGAGGCTGAACTGGGCCGGGAAACTCGTTAACTGAGGCGCTTCTTTTGTTCGGGGTGCGTGAATCTTTTTGATGCCTGTGCGCGAACCTGTAAATGACTTCCATATGGAGCATTCTCAGCTGAATGCAGTCTGTCACTCATAACCAAAATGGCTCACCTCATATCTAAATGCCATGATCATATGCAGTCTCACATTCAGCCTGTTTTTTTTTTTTTTTTGGTCTAAGCTCAATATTTAAATTCAGCATCTCATCTTGCCAGGTAAAAGAAGTAAAAATAAGTATTAGAAAACCATCCAAAAAAAGCTCCTCAAGTAAATTGCAATGTATCTGAACCAAAACGCTGCGAGCTCTTCCATCAGAAAGAGTTCTGGTCGTGTGAACTGCAAACAGTTTGAACAAATTCTTTTTAAACAAATAGTATGCAATATTAACCTGCTCACAGTGAAACTAATGGAGGTGTGCAGATCTGAATGGCAATTTCACAAACTATAGTTTGGGTCAAGTTTTGGGTCTTTTGTCCCCAGGATCTACGTCAGACAGCTATGCCTACAGATTTTTTTTTTTTTTCAGAGCAGTTTTATAGTATGTGTGTGTGTGTTGTATGTTTTATGTTCTAGACATTTCATACATGTTAAAACCATGACATTACATGACACTACATTAACCTGCTCACAGTTGCTTGTTCATTCATTCATTCATCTTCAGTAACTGCTTTATCCTGGTCAGGGTTACCATGGGAACATTGGCAACATGGGCACC
Source organism: Pangasianodon hypophthalmus (assembly GCF_027358585.1). NCBI lineage: Eukaryota > Metazoa > Chordata > Actinopteri > Siluriformes > Pangasiidae > Pangasianodon > Pangasianodon hypophthalmus. Next base: position 12,091,559 of record NC_069721.1, read on the forward strand.
ATGCACACTCCCATTCAATCTCATTCATATTCACACCTATGGGCAATTTATAGTCGCCAATCCACCAACCAGCATGTTTTTGGGGGTTGGCAGGAAACTGGAGAACCCTGAGGAAACCCACAATGTCATGGCGAGAACATGTGAAACTCCACACACACAGTAATCCAAGCTCAAGATTGAAGCAAGGACCCTGGAGCTGTAAGATGGCAACACTACATTCTGCACCACTGTTCTGCCACACTGTTCATTCAAATCTCATTCAAATAACAAATGCAGTCATAATGTAATACCAAGCTTTCCACAACAAGCATTGGCAAAAACTGCTCTGTGCAACAGAACAAGAATTTAAATAGGAACCAAAGGCGTGAGCTGTACAATCTCAACCTTAACAACATTCAAAGATGTAACACATTTATTAGAGAAGCACTGTATAGTTTGAAAACTCCTGCAGAGCTTCATTCCAACACATTCAGTTCTAATGCTAAAAAACTGCCGAACACCAAGTCTACTACTTTAATGCAATTCATATAAACTTAATGAATCACGTTCATGTTGGCCAAATTCCTGAGCAGCTATACAGCCGATTCTGCAATGTTATTATGTGACCACTTATTTTCTATATAAATGTATATGGTGTCACCTCTTACTGTGCTCACTTTTCCATTCCATGTTTAATAACCCGGAACCTGTTCTTCACACATGGATTACTGAGTTTGCTGAATTTAATTGCTGACAACTTTAAATAATCCCGGATTTATAATGTGGATCAGCGTAAAGAAGACTAAACCATTCTGAATCGCTGCCTAATTGGCAAGTCCGTCCCAGCCACGCGTGCTCCATTCTTTTGCCAGGAAGCTATTACATTTGATGCAATAATAAGAAAAGGCATACATGTGTTATAAAATCACCCTGACCCTTTAGCTAATCCTGAAAATCTCCTTATAGAAAGGTACAGTTTTAAGCTGTTAAAGCTGTTAACACCACACATAAGTAATACAACCCCAAGTGATTTCTTTACAGTTTGACTCAAAATATGCACTGCTCTTTTGCTGGAGAATGCAAAAATAATTATATATACATATATATATATATATAGCGTGTGTGTGTGTGTGTGTGTAAAGTGAATCCTATTTTCCTAGTACTGCTGATATCTGTAGTCAGAAGAAAATTTTTTATACTTTCCTCCTCTCAGCCCCCCAGGCCAATCATACAGTGGAAATAAAAGTAATCTGACAATAAAATATCTATTATGGCTTCAAACGCTTCCCAGCGTTCTAACAGTAGCTCTTGTACTGCCAGAGAAATAAACTGAGCTCCTTCTCTTTCCATTCCTGCTCTCCAACTGCTGATCATGATTGCGTGTCTCAATATGTCTGCCCTCTCTCATCAACATGGGAGCACTCAATTACCTCAGAAAGCGCAATCCGGCTATTCTAATCAAATTTGCACGCGTGGTCAGAGAACCGAATTAATCTGTGGAATGATCACTATTAGCAGATCTGGGTCTGTGCGTATAAAGCCACTTAGAGTAACAGTTTTAGACTCAAGTGGCAAGAAATGAATAGAAATCAGGAAATTTACTCCAACACTGAGGCCTGGGATTAGGAGCATTTACTAGAAGGTCTTTAGGATTAAGAGTACTCTTAAACAGGTAGGTATTCTGGAGTGTTGCTGAAGTGTCTTTAAGTGGAAAGAGCAGTGGAAGGCTGCAGTACGGAGACACACATCTGTGTTTTTACTCACAGATTTAATCGGTAATCAAATCCAAACCAAACTATTTGGCTAATTTCCATTTTGGACTTGCCACAGTGGAATGCTCTGTCCATTTGATCTCAAGAGTAAAACAGCATGAGGCAATACGTACATTGTAAATATAAATAAAAGCACATTTCCGTTATAAAGTGCTTCAGGCCCTAGACCAGTTATCCTTCATTTACTCGCATCTAATCACAATGTCATTCACTTTAGCTCTTATAGTACACTTTTTCTGATTGTTTGAAATGTTATAATTGGTATACCCGGTACTTTGATTACCATCAAACAGCTGGCTACATGGCATTAAAAGAACAATCAGCCATGAACGACTTGCATATTAAGCTTTATAATTAACACAGGATCTTTCATCTATATGTTGGTCTATTTTCTATAAACATTGGTTATCAGTTTTCTAGATTACCCACAATGCTGTTTGAATACCTGCTGAAGGCAGGCAGTACCTAAAAAGAGTGATGCAGCAGTGCTTTAGTAGTGCACCCAGCTCTCTCATCTCCTCATCTGTACTCTCAGTTCAAACAGATCAGCTTCCAGATCTTCAAATTTCAGCTACCATCAACACCAACGTGCTCGTCATCTCATACATCTCTAGTAGCTGCACTGCAGTCTGGAATCCCACCTCTGCTGTTTCCACTACTTCTGTATGAGATTTCTCATTAATATGACATTGAATGTCACTGGAAAATGGTAAGTGAGAAAAGAATCTCTTTTGTCTTTAGGAGCTAACAGAGAAACCTGGCCATTATCCCTTATGTCTCCTATTAAACGCCATTGTGAAGAGTGTGTAAATGTCAGCATGACACATAACCTCTCACAGGAATTATACACTCACCGTCCACTTTATTAGGAACACCTGTACATTTATGCAGTTATCTAATCAGCTAATCATGTGGCAGTAGCGCAATGCAAAAAAAATCAGGCAGATACAGGTCAAGAGCTTCAGTTAATGTTCACACTCAACATCAGAATGAAGAAAAAGTGTGATCTCTGTGACTTTGAGCTTGGCATAGACGATAGTACCAGATGAAGCGGAATCTGAGGCTATCATGGGCACAGACTCACCCAAACTGGGCAGTTTATTAAAAAAAAATCACCTTGTCTTTTTCCAGTCTTCAGCTTTCCAGTTTCTGTGAGTCTGTGCCCATCATAGCTTCATATTCTTGTTCCTGGCTGACAGGAGTGGAACTGGATGTGGTCTTCTGCTGTTGTAGCTCATCCACCTCAACGTTTGATGTATTGTGCATGCTGAGATGCTTTTCTGCTCACCACGGTTGTAAAGAGTGATTATTTGAGTTACTGTAGACTTCCTATCAGCTCAGACCAGTCTGGTCATTCGCATCTGATCTCTATCAGGAACAAGCTGTTTCAGCCTGCAGACCCTCCGCTCACAGGAAGTTTTTTGTTTTTCACACCATTGTGTGTAAACTCTAGAGACTGTTGTGTGTAAAATTCCCAGGAGATCAGCAGTTTCTGAAATACTCAACCAGCCCATCTGGCACCAACAACTATACCACAGTTAAAGTCACAGAGATCACACTGTTTCTTCATTCTGATTGATGTGAACATTACCAGAAGCTCTTGACCTGTACCTGGATGATTTTTTTCATTGAGCTGCTGCCGTACGATTGGCTGATTAGATAACTGCATGAATGTGCAGGTGTACAGGTGTTCCTAATAAAGTGGATGTTGAGTGTATAAATAAATACTAAAATATGACACCAACCAACAAATCAGCACTAGAATCACTGAAAATATATTTCACTAGAAATATATTTAATGTTTATCAGAGTTTTTTAATCACTTCCGCCATCTCTATAAACTGTTTTTATCCTGCCTAGTCAGGTTAAACCAAAATCTCCCCTCTTTTCTGATTTTCTTATTTCTCTTACACTAGCTCAGCTACAGGGTTTGTGTTTGGGTTCGGTGGAACTTTCATTTGAACAGAGAACAAACAGATGTTATTAATTAAACAGACAAAACCTTGAACACACCTCTGAAAGTAAATATGGAGTAAGTACATATCCTCTGTAGAAGTGGTGTTTAATCTGTTATTGTTGAGACTGTAGCTTTTCAAATGCACATTTACTTATTATTATTATTATTATTATTATTATTATTATTATTATGAACACACAATTCAACTGAACACAGAATCCATCACTGTTGTGAATGTGTCTGGTTTAATAGCTTACTTCTGGTGCACTCCTGTTTGCTAGTACCACATACGTGTTATTTATTTATTTATTTTTTTTTTAATCGAATTACTACTACTACTACTACTGTCGCAAAATTTACTCCTAGGAATAACTCCTACTCCTCTCCTGTTGCTCAGAGAACATTTACAACATATTTTACTCCTAGTGTTTAACTAAGAGTTAAGTGTTAAGTGTACTTTTAAGAATATAAGAGTAATTCTGACACATCATCTTATCATGTGTTTGTAAAGTGATGTATGAAAAAAGTGATGTATGATGTATGATGTATGAAAAGTCCTGGACGCTCCACTTCAGAAGACTTTGATGGACTAGATCAGGTGTGTTAGAAAAGGGCTTGAGCTAAAGTCTGTAGGAAAGCAAATAATAAAATAGATGCATGTGCTTGTGATAATATAGGTGCTTGTGATAATACCTGGGAACTGCTTGTATTTTTGATAATCTTCAGAGCATTGGACTACGAACACTCTGGGCTGTGTGAGTATTTCCCCTCTGGAGACCATAGTGTCCATGATGTCATTAGTCCAGATTGACCAGAGCCAGATCAGCAGTGCACACGTGCCAACAAGGGCCAGCACGAGAGCAGTGTATCCTCTGTATGATGACGCCTGTCTCTGTGCGATCCCCCTGCCCCAAACACATGCCACAATCTAATACACTTACAGATTTACTGATCACACACACACATACACACACACTGTATATACACACATCTGTTAGAGCATATAAAATCCTTGCAGTCTTTAACAATCTGTTATTCATAGTATAGGCACCATTATGCAGTATGTACTACACGTACGCTTCTGCACTAGTAGGCTACAGTGTGTAAGTGTGTGTGATTGTGTGTGTGTGTACTCACACACTGTATATACACACATCTGTTAAAGATTCAGAGCATATAAAATCCTTGCAGTTTTTAATAATGTTATTCATAGTACAGGCTCCATTATGCACTATGCACTACATGTAGGCTTGTGCACTAGTAGGCTACAGTGTGTAAGTGTGTGTGTGTGTGTGTGTGTGTGTGTGTGTGTGTACACACACTGTATATACACACATCTGTTAAAGATTCAGAGCATATAAAATCCTTGCAGTTTTTAATAATGTTATTCATAGTACAGGCTCCATTATGCACTATGCACTACATGTAGGCTTGTGCACTAGTAGGCTACAGTGTGTAAAGTGTCATTTGGGATTCAACCCAAACTACACAAAGGTGTTGTGTAGCAGATGGACTGGTTAATGTGTTACCTTTTAATTTTTTTCTCAATGATACTTGTGTCTGCGGTTTTAACGTTTCCTCGGCGTTGCACTGCCATTGTAAACTTCCACTCATCAGCTGAACTGACAGGAAACCAGGCATGCCACCTTCTACTTCTCCACGCACAGATTAAACACACAGCGCCACGTGAAGCTGGTAACGCTACTCTATTTCCGCCTCCGTATCATTTCAAAATAAAAGTCTCAAGCGGAACGCGACAAACTGCTCATTCGGGTTTATAAAGATCAGGCTATAGTATAAACAACATTGTAGAATATCTACCACAGCCTTGTAGAATTGTCCATTTTTATTGGTCAGAAGTGATGATTAATTATCTGTAACATCAGATCTGAAAATAGTGACGGCTTTAATATTTAGATTAATGCTCTGGATGATTTAGATTAATGGATGGATGGTTTTCTGCAGTAACAGATATGAAGGAATTTTCCTGTTATCTATATCAATATCATTTGTTAATCAGTATTATATCAGTCAGTATCTATGCAACAGTATTGAAAAGTGACCTTAAATCACCTCATGTATTAACTTTCAGAGCTTCACTTATATACTACACTGTACCATTTGTAGTACAGTGAAGGGTGACTTTATGCCTATGATCCTACAGGGATGTTTCTGTGAGAACGAACTGGTGTGACCTTGTAGGTGGTGTTTTTAATGTGAAGACTAATGTTGTTTTTGAACCATAAACTGACTGAACTCTCGCCACGGTTAAAACTAAGATAAGGGGATAGTGAAATAATTGGGGCGAGAGGCAGGTGTGTGATTAAAAGAAAGAAGAGAAAACTCTATCCGATGAGATCATTGTTTTAGAATTGTATAAAAGCATGGGCCATGACTATGTAAATCAGTTGCTCTGGAGACTATCTCGGCTTTGTTGTTTGATTCAATAAAGTCTATGGATTTTTGGCATCCAGAACCAATTGTCTTTGTAACTCATTTTCTTATTCTCATTTGCTGAAGTATTTGCCACGACACGGATAATTCACAGGGACTTGTATGCTGTGAATTATCCACATAATCTAAACTCACTGATATACTAAAGAAAATGTATATGGTGAAGCTTTCTCTAAGGAAAGACTTTCTGTTTCTTTAACATTTATGGAAGGAATCTCTAGTGTCAGCACTTTCGTAACAAAGTTAAAGTCATAAAGAGGACTTTTTTACACTTTCTGGATTCTCAAGTTGGTGTTTTTTGGTTTTTGTTGTTTTACTGCCTTCAAGAGACAGAAAAAGAGAAGAGAACATGACTGTTTATACTGCTGTTACATATGTGAAAACTGGAACTAACTTATTTCATGGATGTCACAGATACAATGCCATTTTTTGATAAATAAAATACGTTGTAATCATTGACAAATTGCTGTTGTAGTGTAAGAGGAATAAAACACTTCAGGACATACTGTTATTGAAAATTAATCAACTTCTGTGAGGTAGCAGGCCACATTACACCACCCATGCCGGTAATTTTGCTATAACAGCACAACTTGGCGTGATTTCTTCCTAACTTAACAGATTTGTCCAAAAAAAAAAAAAAAAAAAAAAGGATCAGTTTTGACAGAAATTATGCTTTATCTGATATCTGGTAATATCAAGGGTAGTACCACTGTTAAAATAAATATGTGCCATGTCTATGATGACAATTGACCAAATGACATGTGAACTTTGATTTAATAAACTTCAAATTATGTATATGAGGAGGGAAAGGAGAAATAGTTTGGATGGTGTACACATATTTGCCACATTTATCTCAAACCTTTTTTTTTTTTTTATTATGTGATACACATTCATTTTCATTGAAAATGATAAGAAAAGAGTCAGTATTGATATTTTATGTCAGGACTGCTGATTAATTCCTAATTATGATTCTCTACAGGAAAAGGACACATAATGTTATGACTTGGCTCAGTAAGCAGTCATTAATTTTCATTTTCACTCAAGGCTCTAGGAGATTGGATTTTCCCCATCCAGAATAGCATCAGTAGTGATTTGGAAGAAAGTAGGTTTTATCTCCCTCCTCTGCTGGGCTTCTACACACACTAAGCAATGACCAGGCAGTACTCAGACTGGACTGGGTCTAATGATGAAGAACTGAGACATTCATATGCTAAATAAGTACATCCACCCTCACACCAGCAAAATTTATGGAGCCCTCAGGTACATATTAGAGCGAGGTCAACTGCCACACAAAAGATACTAAAAATCAAATGCTGTTTTAGAAATACAAATGTTTAGCCACTGTGTGTGGGCTTTCCAACTCTGTTCAGATGTTTATGACCAGAAATAGCAGAAATGATTTATTTGAGGTCATCTAAACACTAGATACACTGAGTGACTGTAGGTCAGAAAGAACCACTTGCACATTTGATACTGATTTAATTGTGAAACAAGTGTTTGTGTTGGTAAATCGCAAATAGAGGTGATCTGATTACATACAAGAGCTAGACAACCAAAGGAGGAAAGAGAAACCAAACTGTTCAGTGCTTTGTACAAAATAATGCAAAATCTCTCCCGCTGGTCTGATCCTACTCTGCTCATGTGGTTTATTATGAGTGCATACATGATAGTATGGACGTAGTTCCTTCTTGGCTTTTGAGAAGAATAAAGCAAAATAAGGCAAAATCATCTAGTTTAGGCAGCATGATATAGAAGCTGTTTGCTTCAGGTCAAATTTCCACTGTCTACCATTGTCATGTCAAAGGCCTGTATTTATGCTTATACTGTTTACCACACAGGAAAAATAAAGTCTTCCACACAAAGGTAAAATGTTAATTGGTATATTCATCAGTAACCACATGTTTAGTAGTCATGTTTTTCTTTACAAAAAAAAAAAACTGAAATAATTAAAATGCACATCCCAATAGAGAGTGAGCAAAGTGAGCAAATCAATTCCTAACACCTCCTTCGAAGTGAATTTTTTTTTTTTTTTTTTTTTTGGCGATTTGCATTCCAGGATATCTACAAGTATTCATTCACACCTTACCATTTTTAGGTACAAAAGCAAGCATGAACTTCCCAAAGTATAAAATATCCAAATAAATCACAGAGACATGCAAGAAATCTTAACCTGGAAAAAAAAAAAAAAAATTCTGTAAAATAACGTATTGTCAGGCCTGTGCTGCTCCTGCAACACGAAGCATAAATCAAAGATCGAGATCCGTGTTTTAACACATGGGAAAAATAATCTCAGAAAAATATCATTTGAATCCTGGTGAAATTACACTGTGTGTTTTAGAAGGAGCTTTTATAGTTCAGTGGAATAAAAAGAAATTTATTTCTACTGCAGTCAAACGTTAGCATTTGTAATGCTTTTTTCATAACAGGACAACTCTAGGGTGCTTAATACAGCAAACATGTTTATAGATTTTAAAGACAATGTGTATAATGAAAAGTATACTGCCAGAGCAAATGTTAAACTGTATAATACATAATCTGAACAAAATGGCTGAGACTGTCTGACTGCTGGCAACTGTGCTTGCTACAGAACTATCTAAGGCCCTAACCATGCAAATGTAATAAATGCCTGGTTATGTCACTTCCTAATGGTATCTTCCTGCACGCAGGATAATATATGTTCCCATGAGGACTAATGGAGACAGCCACAGTTACCCACAGTTCCCCCTTTACCCACAGTGAGGTCAGTATTGCACCTTAAGAGGCTGTAACTTAAACCGTAGAAGAGTTATACAATGCTATACGGTGACTTTATGAGACTTTATTGTAGTTGTACAATATTCCCTGATGGCCATGTTGGCCGATGAGAGATACATCGGGGAGGAAAAAACCATCAAAATTAAGAAGAGAAGGATGAAATTGTCCATTGAAAGAGGAGTTAAAAACTCAGTTGGAACAAGTGAATCCCGTTGAAATTTGTGATTCTTACTCTATATTGTCCCTTCTCGCCTTGACAAAAAAAGGTTCCACATGTTGGCCACACACACATGCAGACATACACTCACACACATCCACTCTGCAGAGCAGCATCCTTTTGTGTTTGTTCTGCAAGAGAGACAGAAGAAAATAATTACTAATTCAAACCACAGGTCAAAAGACAAATAAAGCACCTTACAACTCACCATCATTAACAGTTTAAATATCTATAGCTCAGAGCTTTATAAATCTGTGGATGCAAAAATGGAAGTGCAATTACTCTGAAGCATACCTATGTCAACTTCTTAGCTTTGTTGTACAGTGAGTCCACAACTTTGCTCATGTTCTGGATGGTTTCGAGGGCTGCCTCATAGGTCTTATCAACAGGAGGCTCCTCGAATATGATCAGGACTCCCTCACCTTGGTCAAGGATGCCTACAATAAAGAGACAGAGCCACACAATGCTAGGGAGTGGTTACACTGGCAAAAAGTTTGTGGACACCTGACAATCACACCCATAGGTGCTTTATGAACATCTCATTCCAGATTTAGTCCCCTTTGCTGTTATACTCTCCACAGTTTGGGGAAGACTTTCCACTAGATTTTGGAGCGTGGATGTGTGAATTTGCCCATTCAGCCATACGAGCATTAGTGAGATCAGGCATTGATGTCAGGCGAGGAGGCCTGGGGTGCAGTCAGTGTTTCAGTTCATTCCAAAGGTGTTCAGTGGGGTTGAGGTCAGGGCTCTGTACAGGCCACTCGAGTTCTTCTACTGCAACCTTCACACACCCTGACTTTATAGACCTTGTTTTGTGCACAGGGGCATTGTCATGCTGGAACAGGTTTGGGACTCTTAGTTCCAGTGAAGGATAATCTTAATGCTACAGCATACAAAGACATTGTAGACAATTTTGTGCTTCCAACTTTGTGGCAACAGTTTGGGGAAGACCCACACATGGGTGTGATGGTCAGGTGTCCACAAACTTTTGGCCATATTGTATGCGGCAATAATATGTATGCGGCAATAATAACCACTGTAACAACTAGGTTAGCTCAATCCTTTATAAATACCCCCACAGTTAGGATGAAATCGAATGACTTACCATGAAATTTCTTGTCCAGGATCATTTGCGACAGCTTTCTCTCAACATCACCCTGTAAGACAAAACAATTAAGCACCCAGGTTTATAACATCAAAAGGTTTGGTTACATGTCAGCTTAGTTTATTAGCAGGTTCTGATGTCTCATCACATCACTAATTGGCACGTGTCTCTTGTGTTAGTGAAGTAATTGAGTCTATTATGAATTCAAAAAAGTAAAAATGAGAAGAATAAATTCCATATGACCCAAGCTACACAAGTAACTTACCTTTGAGAGTTTGATGAGATCTGATATGTGTGTTATCTAGAAAATAAAACAAAATAAGACCATCAGAGTCAAAAGCCAATAAAGCCAAACAATCTAATAAAAACAGCATTACACAGTTTTTTTTTGTTTTTAAGTTACACCAACAATACTACTGCAGAAGCCGTTTCATTAACCTGACAAATGTGCTTATATTATGTGTGGTTTAGTTTGTTTGGTTATTGTTTAGGATGTGTGCACTACCTGTACTCTGGAGAAGGGCTCAATGACCCGGATAAGGTTCTGCTCCAGAAGGTTGTCATAGAGTTTGGCCAGGTGTGTGTTGATGATGGGATCATCTCTCAGCTCTTTCGTGTACTCAGTCAGCGCCTTCATGAGTGGACATGCACAAGAAACAAGCTTAGGCAATAAACGAAAGATGGAAAACTTGAATTTGCCTATGTAAGCTTCAGCAAGTCTCACCTTTTCAAAGTCTGCTAATGATCTGTTCTTGCTGGCTTGCGCTACACACTTTAGTGCATCTGTCTGTTATAGATAAGGCAGAAAAGAAGTAGTACACACTTTGTACACATACAGGAAAACAATCCTCACACAAACCACTCGAATATGGGCATGAAACAAGGCTTACTTGTCTCCCGGCATAACGCAAGGCCAGTTTGCCACTGATCAAGGCTTGGACTTCCTCCGGCCTGGAAACAAAGTGAGATTTTCAGGAGTGTGTACTGACCTCAGTTTGCCCACTAACAGCATGATGCTACATTCACACTAGTGAGCAACAAGTCGTTCATCACACTGGTAGCTCGTCTCTTATGGATGTGTACCAGCACTGGTGTCACTTGGGGGCATGCACTGTTCAGCAGGTTTTTCTTGATGTTAAATGGTAGTAATGATATTAAAACTTTCACTAAATAGTGAAACCGGTTGTTTGATTTACATGTCACATGCTAGGCTTCGTAGGCAGAGTAGCAAAGGAAGTTAACTGCACTAGCTATAATCACTCACCAGAGGCACCAAATGACCTCTGCTACTTTCTTCCAAGCTCTACATTACACATTTAATGAGAGCTTGTCTATAACAGGATAGTTTTTCTTTCATTTTTCTGAGTCACAGAGTACATTAGGAATTAAGGTTGCAAAGCATTGAACTGAAGAAATGTCACTTGCCATTGGATTGGTTGAATCAATCATTTGAGGTAATTGGTTTGATTTGTCGCTGTACTGCACCATACATAATTGGCAAATAATTGAAAAAAAATCTCAATTTAATTGGCACTTGCCACTTTCTGCAGTCACTGAAATCATGGCTCTGTGTTGTGCATGTACACAGAAAATGAATGGTCCCCTGTCACTTTGTCATGTGGTAGTGTGCATGTAGGGTGAGCTATCACTGCTCAGGAGTAAATACTTCCAGTCTGTGTGTGAAAATCTCTTCCAGTATCAGTTTCTATGCTTTTTCTACTAATAGATTGATCGCACTGCTGAAATGGCCATTATTTACACAATGTATGTACCTGCAAATAATCTAGTGTTACCTAATAGAACCTTACATAACAAAAACATTACTGAAGAGAGGACAAAACATACAATTTAGACTCTTAAGAGAGCATCTACAAGCTGCTCTTTTACTTACGAGTTGAGCATGATTTTGCAGAGAAGCATGTATTTCAGCGCAGTGATGGCCCTGGGACTGTCGATGGAATCATAGCCTTCAAAAGCCTCAAAGAAGTAAGAATATGCTGTCTTCCAATCCTTCTCTTCAGCAGCATGGATAATGCCTACAGAACATACAAACACCTCATGTTAGAGATAATACAGAATTCTTACCGTCTGTTATTAGCCCTAGCAAAATTAAATTACTCAAACATAACTGACAGCAATATTGGTGAGCTGAGCTAAAATTAGCTAATTAACTAATCCTAGATGCGGTGTTACTAAGCCATGGGTTTACAAGGTTTAATATTTACAATGTTCAACCATGTACAATATTTACAATGTTCAACCATGACACTGGGCAGTATGTGTTTAAGACTCGCCTGATTGCATGTCCAAAGCTGCCTGAAGTTTGGGTGGACAGTAGATGGCATTGGCTGTGGTCCTGGCAGAGGTAAGGGCAGCTCTGGCCTTGGGCAGGTTACTGAGCGCATGATAGGTTTTACTCTCAAGCAGCTGGACTTCCACAAGTAAAGCTTTGTCATCCATCTTCTTTAGCTCCTGGAGTAACTGGGAGCCTGTAGAACAATTCAACAGATTATCCAACATATCCTTGCATCTAATTAAAATCGATTCTCAATCACTTCTCAATTCATTGACACACCAGTTTTGCAAGGACAATATATTTATTCATTCTTTACAATGCATCAGCTCCATTATTCATAACTAATGTTATGAAACTTGAATCATAGAAGGAGGAAGAGTGGTAATATGTAATGCCCAAGTGCAAATGAAACAAAATCAGTGCTTCAGACAAACTGCACTGAGGAAAAAAAGGAACTTTCTGTAAAATAACTCACCCAACTGCAAAGCCTCCTGGTACCGCTTAGTGTCGAAATAAAGTGAGATCAAACGAGCCTATTGGACAAAAATGATGCATCACACCTGAGTATCATTTTCTCACTTTCTTACAATACTGCTCATCCATGCAGCCTCTCTAAATGTCAAAGTGTATACAGCAAACATAGTTACCTCAAGAGCCTGTCGGAGGAATGTTCTCTTCTCAGCTTTGGCCCACTCAATGCATTCCAGACACAGCTCAACCTCCTGTCCTGTGGCTGCCTCCATATCCAGGAAAAGATCCAACAGAGAGCGCACCAGTCGTGCCGCCTTTGCCTTGCTTATGGAGATCAGGAAAGGTCTGACAAACTTCAGGAGCCCTCCAAGCTCTGGAAAGACAAATTATAACATCATGGTGATGTGTGTGATAGGATCAAACAAGGGGTCTTAATGCTAACTACGGTTGTGCCAATCCAACAAACTGAGTCCTGACACTGGCCTGAAACACTGGAACTCGATCAGACCCAGCTTTTTGCAAATCTGATCTACTAAAGTATTTTATGGCGTAAACACATATTGACTGACAACACAAATCATGACACAACCTGTCTTAAATCAGTGCTGACATTTTGTACAACCTGGCATCAGAAGCTTTCCGAGAGTCGGCTTAGTTACTGTGACAGTGTCAGTTTCAGCCAATATACAGTGATCGGACACTGGTATTATCACTAATGCTAACACATCATGAAAACTACTAACAATGGGATTGATGTCCAGGGTTGTTGTAACACAAATGATTACAGGTTGATTACAGGATGAAGAATCTTACCTGCAGCTTGTCCTGTCTTAGCCAGGAGAGTGCCAAGCTCCAGGATGCTCTGCTCTTTGACACGTACTGCCTCTTCATCATCCTGCTGAACATCTCGCCTGACTGAGGAAACATCAGGCACAGATTAGGTGCTTACAGTCATTGTATACAAGGCTGAAAGAGTGAAACTACAGTAACCTGTCTGCACACAACTTTAGCACACCTAGAACTTCGGTAGCGATAAACGCTAAAACATAAAAGAGCACAAAGAAGCTGTGTTTAAGGTGCTGTACTGTAAGAGAACCACAGTTCAGCTACTGAGCAAAAACCTTAACTATTGGTTTTTTTTTTTTTTATTAAAATTTCAACCAAACTTTTGAATTTGGAAATGCAAGTTAAAATCGAGAAACTGGATTAAGATAAGACACAGCAATCCTCTAGTCTGTTAATGTTAGTTAGCTAGATATTCAGTTAGCTAGTTCATTCAGTGACATTAGCATTAGCTAGCTAATATCTACTTTACCGTCTTAATATAGTTTATGCGAAAGAATTAGAATGACTTTTTCTAGAAACATCTTAAACTCCATGTACTCACATTACCATGACAAACTATTATCATAAACTAAGGTCTAAAGGCAGGCAACATACCTAAGCACACAAAGATAGTCAGCTATCTTACTAATGAACGGTAAACTTTAACTAAACCGCTGACTAACGCTCGCTGTAGAAGCGGCATTAACATTAACCGCTACTGTCTAATCTAAAATGGTAGCTAGGAAGCTAACTCGCTAGCTAGCTAGCTAGCTAGCTAAATCAGAACGCGAGAACATCCTCTGTCTTTCTCTAAACCCGGGTGCACCACAAGTTGATTAACTAGCTAATGTCTGGCTAATGTGATTTCACCTGGACACCCAGCCAAGTCATGGGAACAACACCACTGTTAGAAATAAAAGCTTTTAGAATTATGTAACTGAACGGTTTGCTCTTTTGCTTTCCCATTACACAGCTAAATATCATCTCTGTCATCGCGGCCTTGACCAGTGCGAGGCTGGTTAGCATAGCAGGCTAAGCTAATGTGGTGTACATGGCTGGTGAAGCAGGCTAGCCAGTTAGCATGATTAGAGCGGCTACACAGTGCAGTGAGTCAGCACCGCGGCAGCCGGCTCACGCCTGGGGAAAGACTGCCACACAACCGCTAGCACACATCTTACTGAAAACACTCAGATAGTGAAAAACACCCGAAACGGCTTACCTATTGAATGTAAAATATCGATAGAAGCGTTTCGATCCGTACTAATAAGAGACTGAGCTCTCTGAAACTCAACCACTGCCGCGGCTGCCATCTTCCCTATTCAAAACCTACCTACCCACAAGCCCTTGCGCACAGCACCACAAATATGTAGTCAAATAGGAGCGAGAGCATTGTGGGGCTTGCAGTGCCGCGTGGTTTCCCATCGGCTCTGCTCCTCCTCGCGCCGTATTATAATCTAAATATCAGAATATAAGTCATGCAGATTTCCCTGCCACGATAGAAGGCATTTTATTCCGGCTTCTGAGCACTGTGAGGTCGGAATTATATGAGTTTGTCCAGGTTTTTACAAATGCATTACATAGCACACTGTGGTACCAATTAATGATGTACAGCAGGGGTTCACAAACTTTTTGCAGCCAAGACCTCTATTCCACAGAATTTATTATAGGAACATAGTCCAACTATCTATTCAGATATTTGGCTCATTAAATTATATGTGTACAATAATAGTTAGACTAACTGTTAGAGCCATAGAGTTTTCTATTTCTGAGCTTTGCACTCACAGAACACATTTTTATTAAAACTGTCATTACATTTAAAATTGACATCATTTATAGACCTACTTGTTTTTTAGTTAAGGGTTTAGATTAAACCCACTCAATCCAAAGTGACTATAATAACTCAATAGCATACAGTATATCAGATGTGCTTGCATATCCCAATGTGCATTCTGTGCAGAGAAATTTATTATTATTTTCCCTGCACTGTATTGTCCTGCATTATTTGCACTTTATGTCTTATGTGTCTTTTGTGGTGTACATGTCATATGTGCCTTGTGTGTCTTTGCTTTTTGTAATGTTTACACAGTTCAGTTCACTGCAAGAATTACACACTGTATAATTCTCTGTATGTGACATATAAAGAACTTAAACTCAGACTCAATAATAAATTTCCAGATGATTTCCACAACTGGAAAAATAAATAAATAAATAAAAATTATAATGTTCAAAGGCCCACTGACTTTTCTTTATGGCTCACTGGGAGTGAACTCACTTTGAGTACCACAGATGTATAGGACTAAACAACTTTTGCAGAATATCTCATTTGTTTACTTGTACAAAATGAATGGTTTCAATATTCTACTCTCTAGTTCCTAATTGTTAAAAAAAAAAAAAAAAAAAAAAAGCTTACAAACAGTCTTAGGGAAAAATATTAAATGTAGAAAAACATTAAGTGTAAGTGTCCTTTCACTTGTCTTTCTGGAGAAACCCTTCAAGGTTCTTTAGTGTGTTTCACTACAAGAGAATAACTGCTTAAAAAAAAGCTACGAATCCTTAGAACCCTTAAGGAAGCCTTTATGAATGTATGACACATTAAGTCTGTATGAAATACACAGTGTCATAGACATTAATCTGAGGTCAGAGTTGAAGTTGGGGTGATTAGTGTGGGGTTGTATCAGGGGTGGAAGCTGCCACCCTGTGCCACCCATGTGGCTCCTGTTTTAGGATCATGATGGCTTATAGTCTGAGCATATATATGATATTAACTCTAAATAGTTTATTATGAATGGCCATGTTCAATCTCAACAGCAAGCAGTGTTACAGTGCAGTGCAGCAGGGCTAACAGCAGGTCCCGGGTTCCATAGAGCCTTACAGGAAGGTCTTATGAGCTCCACATGGGAATAATCACGTGATTAATATGTGAAAATTACAAAAAAAATTTGTAATTTTTTTCCCCCACATGTGACTGTTTTCAAAAGATTTATTCATTTTCACATTTGATTTTGCACATGACTCATTTATTTCGCAAGTGATTTTTCACAATTTATTTTCTTACACATTTTTCACATGGTTTATTTATTTTCAAAGAAGAGGTTTTTTTTTCACATGATTAATTTATTTTCACATGTGAATTTCTCACACAAATCATTTATTACAGGAACATAGTCCAATTGGCTCATTTAAATGTGTAGAATAATAGTTAGACTAACTGTTAGAGCCATAGAGCTTTCTATTCCTGAGCTTTGCACTCACAGAAAACAGTTTTATTAAAACTGTCATTAGATTTAAAGTTGACATCATTTATAGACCTGCTTGTTTTTTAGTTAAGGGTTTAGATTAAACCCACTCAATCCAAATGACCAATCACGTTATTTCTTTCATATGGTTCATTTATTTTTCACATGTAGGACATTTTGTTTATTTATTCACATAGTGTCACGTGTTCACTTGAGTTCACGTGTGCAGTTTCAGGACAGACAGCATGCTGAATTTCACTTTCACCTGATCACATATTACTCACATGTCAAACCCGTGTATGTGAAATGTGATTTATTTCCGGGAGGGAACCAGCTGTTCAGAAGTGAAATGACAGCACTGAAGGCATGGTGTTAGAGCAGATGAGGATGTTGGAGGGTTTTGGTTAAGCTCTCTGTGCTGTGTGTGGGAGGAGCTGTGTGAGAGCAGGAGCAGGGGCAGGGCGCAGAGAGGCGCTCCATCACTGCTGTACAGCACAACGCTGAGGAGAAGCTCGGACCAATAGCATGACACCCCCCAGCGCTCCCCCCTCCAGCCCCCCCCCAACCCCCCCCCCCCCCCCCCCCCCCCCCCCCCCAAACCCCCCACACACACACACACACACACACACACACACACACACGGAGAAAGACAGAGAGAGAGAGAGCTGCTTCATCCCTCCATCTCTCCATCTCTGACCCCCCCCCCAACACACACACACACACACACACAAACATAAACACACACACACACACACAGAGAAAGAGAGAGAGAGCTGCTTCATCCCTCCATCTCAGCATCTCTGACCAACACAAACACACACACACAGAGAGAGAGAGAGAGAGAGGGCGAGAGAGAGCTGCTTCATCCCTCCATTTCAGCATCTCTGACCAACACAAACACACACACACAGAGGGAAAGAGAGAGCACTGCTTCATCCCTCCATCTCAGCATCTCTGACCCACACACACACACAGAGAGAGAGAGAGAGAGCGCTGCTTCATCCCTCCATCTCAGCATCTCTAACCGACACACACACACACACACACACACAGAGAGAGAGGGAGAGAGAGAGAGAGAGAGATAGCACTGCTTCATCCCTCCATCTCGGCATCTCTAACCGACACAGAGAGAGAGAGAGAGAGAGAGAGAGAGGGAGAGAGAGAGGCAAAAGCACTAGAGCACATCACAGACTGCATGCCCACACCTCTGGCAAGACTGACGGATTCTCCTTGTTTTTATTTTTGTTGTTGTTGTTGTTGTTGTTAACGCCATTTTCTTTTTGGATTCGTTTTTTAAATACGTTATTCGTACTTTTTATTTCTTTATTTTAAAACGCATTTCTTGATATGGTTGTTCGAGTCTTCCCTTGATGCGCAGCGTATTACAGGATATACAGAAGCAGCCATTACTGCAGCTCGTGTTTTCTCACACCGTGGAGAGGAACATCGTGCGGTGAGTACAATGAATCTCCTCATGGATCCCAGCTATAGCGAGATCAGAAGATCAGACATGAAGATCAGACATGGAGATCAGACATGAAGAGGATGAAGTGTAAAAATGATCGATCATAATCTGTTAGATTAATAGCCCGATTTATGTAAATGTGCTTCTGTTTGATTTCACTGCCTTCACTGTAAACATGGGCTGGTTGAAATATTCCTGAATACAGATGGTTAATGAGATGTGAAGAAAAACATATAGGAGGAAAGGGAATATCCGCAGGCCTACACCCATCAGAGGATGGTTTTATGAGCTCTGCACATTTTCAGAACCTTGGACAGCCGCATCACATCCCGCATCGCCCTTTCCTCAGTTCATCAGTTACTCATAAACATCACATTACTGACAAAATGCTGCATCTTGTAATGCAACAGATTATCTAGCAAAATAGGAGAAATCCAGAGCTGCGTATTCCTGAGAGCAGATGTAGTCGATCTCTGCTGCAGAACAGATCGATTTATCACTTATCTTCAGCTTTACCCCCTTCATCCAACAGGAATATTCTACGTATTGTACATCGTTGGGGTTTTCCACATCTGTAATGTCAACAGCTGTCCATAATAAGTAAACCATATAGTCTGTTTTTGTAATCAAAAATTTTCATTTTTACAGTTATGGCTTTTGCAAAATAGCAGTTAAGGGTTTGTATTAAGCCTACAAACTACTTTCTGATTAATATGCCTAGTACATGTGAAATACAGGCTACAACATGGCAGATAAAGGGGATCCTCCATTATGATGGTATTTCATAATGGTGAAAAACACCAAAGAGACAATGAGATTTTATCTGACAATTTATTTTAAAAAATTGCCTCAACAACAACAACAACAACAACAACAACAACAATAATAATAATAATAATAATAATAATAACAGTTATTGTTGGTGGATTTTATGGTGTGGCAGAGGACATTTAATATTTCTTAGTTGTACCAATTACTAAGGTAGATCTGCATTAGAATCACAATGTTCAGATACATGGATTTGTTCTTGGTGCAGATGTCAGCATAAATACCAATATAAAGAATTTGCTGTGCAGAAATACAAAAATATAACTTAAAAATACATATATACATAGTGAGTAGTGAGTCAGCAATTATTTGATCCTTCGTACTATTTAATGGCTTTTTATTCTGAGCATGATATCTTAGATTTGGTATCTGTTACACATTTAGGCCCAGCACTGGCAAAGACAAAAACAACCCAGTGATGACTTATAGTTGCATTGTGTTTAAGTGTTAAGCAGTTGTGCACACAATATCTTACCTTAGATCAATAAAAAATTATGGCTGATGGTATGGGTATGGCTACACATGTAAAAAAAAAAAAAATAAATAAAATAATTCAATAACAATGATAGTATTCTTCCACTGAAAAACTAGAGAAATGCAACCTAGCATAACAGAATAAAATAATAAAATTGCATAGTGTGTATGTGAACACTTAATGAAATTTAAACTTAATTTCCTACAGGGAGTGGAGTAAAAGAATTCTGGAAGAAGGAAAGAGCTCCTTCAGTCATTCTCCACCCAGACACCATTGTTGTCTAGGCTGAGCACCAGTTCATATTTTGATGCTGACCTTACACTAAGCCTGGTGTCTGGGTCTCCATTTTTGGAAGCAGTGAGGCAAGATCCTCAGCTCCAGTACCAGGCATATTCTGTGCATTTGCTGTGAGGACTCTGCACATCCATCTCTGGCATCATGGGAACCGTCCTGTCGCTCTCTCCCAGCTACCGGAAGGCTGCCCTGTTTGAGGATGGTCCAGCCACAGTGGGCCCCTACACGGCTGTTCAAAACAGCAAGAACGCCAAAGACAAGAATTTGAAGCGTCACTCGCTCATCAACGTGTTACCGTGGAAGCGGATAGTAGCTGTCTCGACCAAGAAAAAGGGTTCTAAGAAGGTGCAGCCCAATACGACATACCAGAACAACGTCACTCATCTGAACAATGAGAACTTGAAGAAGTCACAGTCCTGTGCCAACCTCTCCACATTCACCCAGGAGCAGTCAAGCCCATCCAACCAAGGCTCTAAAAGCTCTAACAATGTGGCCTCATCTGTCAAGAAAGCACCCTTGTCCAACTCTAGTGTGGCTCCTGGCACGCCCAAGAGGGTGATCGTTCAGGCCTCAACCAGTGAGCTGCTGCGCTGCCTCGGTGAATTCCTGTGCCGGAGGTGCTACCGGCTCAAGCACCTTTCTCCTACTGACCCAGTGTTATGGCTGCGCAGCGTGGACCGTTCCCTGCTGCTGCAAGGCTGGCAGGACCAAGGTTTCATCACACCAGCTAACGTTGTCTTTGTTTACATGCTCTGTCGAGATGTGGTCTCTTCAGAACTAGCCACAGAACATGAGCTGCAGGCAGTGCTTCTTACCTGTCTCTACTTGTCCTACTCCTACATGGGCAATGAAATCTCCTATCCTCTCAAGCCATTCCTGGTGGAAAGCTCAAAGGAGACCTTCTGGGACCGCTGCCTGTCCATAATCAACCTGATGAGTGCCAAGATGCTGCAGATCAACTCAGACCCACACTACTTCACCCAGGTGTTCGCAGACCTCAAGAACGAGAGCCAGAAGGAAGAGGAGAGGAGCCGTTTACTCATTGGGCTAGACCGGTGAGGGAACGCTGAAGAGTATAAAGTGGGATCGCACCCTAGTCTGGCATTTTTGAATGGGATTCCAAAAGTTTTAGTAGACAGCAGTCTCTATATTATGAGAATGCATTTAATATGTATGAAATCTATACAAATTTACCCTTTTCAAGGTACGACTGATCATTACTACTTTCAGATGTTGACAAAACTACTGAATTTTAACAATTTGATCTTAAAGTTCCACCAGGTTTGTATATGATGAAGGTTCAGGGCAGATATGCCAGACCTGGGTGCACCCAAGTAGTCTTGTATGATTAATATTTAAATTCACCCACAAAAAAAGACATCAAGAAGATCAAAAAACAGAAAAACACGACAAAGAAAACATTAGGAATAGGAACATCAATTTAAGTATGAATGTGTAGAAGCCTGACCGGCCACAGAGTACTGGAGATGTGTACTGCCTTTTGTGTAATGGTGTCTTACCAGACTGGTTCGCTGCAGACAGTGAGGACTGAGACTGTGACTACGAGGCAGAGGACATCACACCCACACTGCAGCCACGCTGTTGGATGCTCATTAAATAACACACACTTTGGCTTTAGTAGCAGTATGTATAAATATGTCTTGTGATGACAATAAGGAGAAGGGGAGCTCCAGTGATACATATATTTTATCGATGAATTTTGACATTGTGGCAGCACTGCACAGCGGGGTGGAAGGTGGAAGGTGTTAGGCACACCGCTGTAAAAGGCCTACTTTATTTTCATCAATATGGATTTAAGTTCTACTCTGCAGTGCAACTCTGGGGCTCTATCCATTGATTTACTTGTTTCTTTTTTACTTGGAAATGTAACCGGATGCATGTGTGCCATGCAATTTTGTATGGTGTTTTGAGGGTAAAAATGTTTTATTTATTTAATTCCATTGAATCTTTAGAACCAACTGCATCTGCAATTAGGGAATGCCTTTTTTTTTTTAATCAAAGTGTAAGTTTATTTAGCTATGCTTGCTACAGTGAGCCATGATTGTACAAAGTATCTTTTGTTGTTTTGTGTCACATTGTGTCACTGTCTAGTTGGGCAACGATCCATATAGACAAAAAAAAAGCTTAATGTAAATTTTGCAAAACCAGTGCCATACCTTTGATGAAAATCATGTAGGTCTAAAAAAATACACCAAAGGGGGGCAATCTTTGAAATGGTTCATTAATTCTAAGTAAGAATATCTATTCAGTCTTAATTTATTGTTGTTTATTTATTCTCTTAGCACATCCATTGTATTTAAAAGTTTATTAATGTATTGTATAAATGACTAGTACAATGGCTACTTTCACGTGTAGCATTTAGACGTAGGTGATTTGTGGTAAACCTGGTTACCTTTGGTGGAAATGAAGATTGTGGGTGATGCGTTTTGAAGGATTTAGTTAAGGATATTCCATCTAAGAGCTTCATCCATATCCATTGACAAATCTGAGTATCACCAAGGGTATTCATCTGTGCAACAAGGAGACGCTGTTGGTTTCAGCCTATAAATACCTGAGACCATTCTTCCTCTGCTGAGATGTACCACATTTTTAATAAAACAACAGGTAGAAGAGATAATCATTTACAGACAGTCTAGTTCTGGCATTTTATGTCACGTAACATCACCATGGATGATGAACGAACACCTGAGAGAGTGATTGATTCATGCACTCATAAGCCAAATATGAAGGAAATGGTCAAGGTGCGAATGTGTTTGATCCTCGTCCAGAATTTAAGAAGAATTTTTTAAAAATCTGACATGGATCTTTAGGCATGATATCACTGAATGAAACAGTTGATCACAGGCGAATACTTAATTAATGTAATAATAATAAATAATGTTATGAATTAGTTCTAAATATGAATAACTGACATTGTCATCACGTCAGTTTTTTTTTATTAGGGCAGAAAAACCTTGCTGTAATTTTGGAACCTGCAGTTGCATTGTGATATTAGACTGAAACCTCAAAGTTGATCTTTCTATACATCTCAGCAGTAATCAATTACGCATGCTTTCTTTCAGTAGAATATTTCTTTACAGACATAGAAAAAGTGCTACTCATCATATAAGCACACATTGTCACATTTAGCTCTGTACAGTACGTTGTTCCATGTTGGCTATTTTCTCATGATATGATGGCTGAAGGCTGCCTCGAACCACTGAGACCTGAAGATGAATGGATGGAAGGGGAACTGTATGAATACATGCCCTTGCTGCTGCATTGCTATGTGTGACAGAGGGCATACTGGAATCGAGAGGAGAATGTGAGAGGTGGTTGTTAATGTGCAATGTGTGGATCAGATATTAAAGCCGAATAAGGACCATAAGGCCATAAAGACTTGCACTTTTCTCCAGATATTACTCTGGGAAAATTGAAGGGGCTTTCAAATCATAGGGACTAATACAGGGGAGTTCCCTTCACTGCCTGCTTGCCATCACTTACCACCGATCACAACAACGTGCCATTTTCCCCCCACTTACATCACTGGCTAGTCAGTTGTTAAAACTTAAAAAGAAAGAAACGAGAGAAAATTACGTCACTTTATTTCAGTATCTTGTCATATTTCTTTGTTGAACAAAAAAGAAACAGTGTTTCAAAACAAAAAAAGGAAAGGCTCTCTCAATGACTGCATGTGTGCGTGAGAGTGAGAGATCATTTGTATAGAAGAGTGTGTAAGGTATTTTTTTCCTATGGGGGCTGGGGACAATGTAAGGCAATGCTTTTAAGATGAGAAAACAACATGGACTGGTGGGTGGGCAGGGCACTGAACTGTTACAAGAACAATAGAAAAAGCTGTTGCTGTAATAGATTTTTTTTTTTTCAGTTCGGTTCTGCTTATTTTTATTTATTTTTGTACTGTGATGGAAAAAATGCACTGATCGTTAAAGATGCACAACTGTGTGGCTGTCATTATTTTTTTCTAAGTGTATTTCCTTCATTAAACTCTGTATTTATCAGCTCTTGAGTGGCACAACAGAAAAGAAGTTGCACTATAGTCGGGAGATCATGGGTTCAGATTCGGATGATGCCACAGCCGTCTGTGGCTAGGAGCCTATTGGCTGTGCTCTCTGGGTGAGAGAGATGGCATTAATCATTCCCCTGTCAATCACAGTGACACTAGTCAATCATGGGTGACTGTGAGCTCATGTATGCAGAAGAGGGTAAATAATGTCTACCTTTAAGTGTGTTACACTGCCCTGTGTCACAGCATGAGCAACAGTTGATGGAAAGATACAGTAGGCTGGCTTCACCTGTCTCAGAGGAATCATGTTTTAGCCCCACCCACCCTAGTAGTTGTCGTATCATAGGGGTGACCAAATTGACCAAATTAGGGAGGAAAATGTATTCTTCTACATTATATTATAGCTGCAGAAAACAATGTTCTGTATCATGTCTCAATAAGATACTATTACTTTTACATTTATTATGAATAGACAATGCTAATCCAGGTCTTTAGACTATGAACTAAAAATATATTTTCTTTCTTTTATAATTATTATAGCTGCTTGATTCATTGTAATGCATAATTAGCTCAGTGGGATTATTTCTCACTAAATCGCTTCATCTTGGTCTTAGTCATTTTAGTCATTTTCAGGTTCCCATTTTCTCTGATCTGAACTATAAATGATTGAGACATTGTATATTACAAGAATGCAAGCAAATATAGTAAAAGATTAATGCATCACAGTTCACTGAACAGGATGATTTTCAAGCCCAGACATGACTAAAGCTTTGCCTGCTCAGCACTGAAACTGATTCAGTGTATTATTCAGGTTTCTCTGCATCCAGTATGAATCCCAGACTGGTGAAGTGGGTGTTAGAGCTGTGTGAGATGTGTCTGGGTTTCAGAGTAGCAGTGGGAGAAAAGCTTCATCACTACATGTAGAATGAAGACTAAATGATCAGCCAACAATAGTGCTGTCATCGTGATTCATAATGTTCATTACACTCGTTCCTGCAGAATTTATCACCACCAAGAAAAACAACACATTACATCACCATATACCAACATATTGGATCAAGTACTGGATGTTTATTGAGCAGTGATATTTGTTATAACATATCATATACCCAATAGTTGACGATTATTAAAGATTAGGCAACAAAATAGAGCAGGTCTCTCTTTGTTTTTTTTTGTTTCCTTTTTTTTTTTAAACCCATTTTGATTTACGGTTACTTAACAAATTAAAAACTGAAAAATAAAATGTCTTTTCTTTAGTGTTTGGATGACTAAAATGTCAGATGTTTGACCAAAAGACAACACTAATATACAATTCAAAAAGCCCTGGTCAGACCATTTACCATTAAAAATGCACATTCATAATATTCCCTTTTCACTTGGTTGAATTCTGTGTATCAAAATTAAGCAAGTAATTAAATAAATGAAATATAAAATTAGGCACATACATTTTCAGATGGAAGAGCAAAATTATACAGATTAGAACAGGAAACAAACATTCTGACTATTTGGTATTTGAACCAAATCACAGAAATACACAATACGGATAAAGATCACATGAACAAAGAGAAGGCGATGGCTATATTTCAAGACTGAGAGTGAATGTAACAAGATTTCATACAACTTAACAATCACTACATCTCTTTAACAAGGTGATGGAAAGTAGTAAGGATGTGAAGTACAGTACACATTTCTGAACACAGCCAAGAGTGCTGAATCTCAAATAAACAAAGACTTCTTAATTGATATCCATTCTGGTTCTACAAAAATTATATGGGGAGCCGATAAATAAAAAGAAACAAACAAACTAAAAACAAAGAATAAAATAAGGGGCAAAATATATCACTTTTAAATTCAATATGCAAAATGATGGGATGCGAGTATTAGTGTTACATGTACTGCTCTGATGTAGAGTGCACTATAAAGGCTTGGTCCTTTCCTCCTGAGCAGAGAGCGTTACTGGCTGATGAGGAATCTGTAGCAGGGTGCTGTCTTAATACTAGACAGAAAAGTGTGTGTATGTCTGGGTCAACATGGCGTGGGGATATATTATGTGTGTACATGGTGTCTGCCTCTCTCAGTGTGGCAGAGATTATGCCTGCCAGGCAAACAGCCAAAAGGTGCAGGAAAGATGTATACAATGGAGAGATCAGGGAGAGGACAGAACTTCTTGTGTGTGTGTGTATGTGTGTGTATATATATATATATATATATATATATACATATATATACACACACACACACACACATACATATATATGAGATCAGGTAGAGGACAGAATTAGAAACTAGAGCATGTGATTATGATTAGTTTTTTTTAGATTTTATTTTGTCTCAGAAGTGTATGTGAGCAGTATTGTGAAGACCACGGAGGCTGAAAAAGGAGCCAATGATGAAAGTCTACATTAAACTCTACATGTAGTCTTTTCCTTTCAAAGCCGCCAAAACTCTACTGGCTCCAAGTCTGTGCATTCACTTATAAATGTTAATAAAGCGACTTACAGTAGGCACTAAATGTAATGCTGCTGAATGCTATAGCACAATTAGACCACATTAGTATCAGCATAGTGGATAATATACAACAGACGTGTGC
This sequence comes from Pangasianodon hypophthalmus, assembly GCF_027358585.1. Taxonomy (NCBI): domain Eukaryota; kingdom Metazoa; phylum Chordata; class Actinopteri; order Siluriformes; family Pangasiidae; genus Pangasianodon; species Pangasianodon hypophthalmus. Next base: position 12,118,301 of record NC_069721.1, read on the forward strand.
TACACCCTCAAACCCCTAGGAATTAAATGGTAATTATTAAACTGATTTATGCAGCTCTGCTTGGAATGACCAGCAGCACATTTCTTTAGTACTTTATCATTACTTTCCTCAGCCACTTCTAAATCTAGGCCAGACATCCTGGGATTTTCCACTAAAACTATACGCTTCTAAAGCAGTTAATATGAATAACCAAAGGCTTTACATTGAGGATTGAAGGACTGGAAACCTTTTCTTCAAAAAAAAAAAATCAACTTTCCAATTTTGTCAAACAGCAATGTTCTGATCTTTCTTTGGAAATGTAGAAGTGGGCTCTAACACTAGATGTTTGCTTTGAATTACTATTGCACAAGGAAGAACTTATGATCATTATTATATTTTCAAGTGTGAGCAGGTTCAGAACTGAAGAATGAACACTCTGGCTTCCTTTGATTTATTAAAGTGTTGAAAGACAGCCGTGTAGAAAAGAGCTACCCTTTAAGCCATGTATAAAGAAAAACAAATGACAGCTCTTTGGGGGAAAAGAAATTTCCCTTTCTTTGCCGGAATGTTTTACTTTCCTACAAAAAGTGACTTGGTATTTGTATATAAACAGCATCTAATTTATATAAACTGTGTTCACTCTCTCCTCTTTTACATCCACATACAACATCTGCAAGTTTCATATATGAAAATATGCATGACAAGTATTTAAGTTATGAGAGATTTTAATGCTCCTCTCTGAGCACTCAGTGAGTTTATGGATATGCTCAACACATCCTTCTACAAAACGTATGCTGAATAAGTCTAAATATTTCCTATATGGCCACTATGATCTGTGATATACATAAAGCTATACTCTATCCACACTGGATCCCAAATGAGTGCTATATCAAAAACAGAAATATTCTCTTTAAAAAAAAAAAAAAAAAAAAAAAAAAAAAAAAAACACTTTCCAGCATGTCAAAATATTACTTCCATATTCCTACGGCTTGTACTTTGTGTTCTTTGTGTAGTGTATAAATATGGCATGTGTGTCATTCCCTTCATTTGGCTGAAAGCGCAAATAAATAAATCTACCATGACATCACTGATCTTGCTAATGCACTTCTCAAGCGAGGGGTATATAATCACTTAGGAATGTTTTTTTGATCATTCATCCTATGTTTCATGATTATACTGAGTAGAAATGTGAAATTCAGGGACATGGTGTTTGCTCTCTAGATGTCCTATTATAGAGAACCATCTTTCTCTATCAAATTCAGTATGGCTTACATTTTGAAATTCCTGACTTGATGACAGCGGCTGTCGTTTAGTTGCCTGGCACTGCAAGTATGTAGCCTGAACGGCTCTTAGTAAAGTCAGGTTGTGATTGGTTGATCTTGGGCTCCACCACGATGGTACATTTTCGACCATTCATGCTGCACTGAATGGGGCTTACAATATTCACCTGGAGCTTCCTCTTCTCACTAGAAAAAAAAATGAGAAAAAGAGAAAGATTAGATCAAGAGAACAAAAAGGATCCATACACTTTGGTTCATTCAGTCAGCTGAGTGCGACAGTTACTTTGGGTGGACATTTTTATACCATTCTGTCTAGCAATTAGCTCAAAGCATGAAAAAACAGATCATATGGGTGTTTTTCAGAGCGAGATTGAAAGGCTCCCACATGATTGGAAGTATGGAAAAGCACAATTACAAACTCTCTAGCTTCAAGCAATAATCTTAGATAGCAGTATATCTCAAGTGCTTACTGAGTATGTAATCAGATTTAATTAAACCCCTCAAGTACACAGCCATTAAGTTGTTGCTGCTTTCAGCCAACCATAATACAATGTAGTCAGGATCACTTTATATAGAAAACGGGATAAAATGAAGAAACAAGACACAGCTGATGACAAACACAATATCCTTAAATGAGACCTAGAACTTGAAAAAAAGCAGGTGGACTAGTAAAAAAAGCTTAAGCTCTTATACGAGATCATCTCTGAGACTTGCAGATACTCTGCTAAACTGGGGGATGACCTTCACAGGGAAGCTTTCACAAGAAATTCCCCTCATGAAAAAAAACCCCTCAACAATAAATCTGCCATTCCGCCCACATCTACCCAAGTTACATCACGAGCCAGGTTGCTGTAGCACTCGTCTCTCTGGCAACCCAATAAAGTCCTCTTTGTGTTATGCTCACTGCTGACGGCCAACAGGATGCTATCATTTGATAACCGTCTCCTCTTACAACAAGCTTTCCTTGCACCACTTGCCATCTCATCACTTCATTTGGAAACATTCATCTATTATAAAATACAGATAAGCGAGCCTCTTTGATCTGCACAACAAGATTATTAAAAAAAATAACAGACTACAGTGATTTCCAAAATTGGGTAGAAGATCTGCAATTGAGCCGTTCTGTCTAGCAGCCTAACTAGTCACAGAAATACAATAACCTTTAATCCACACAACTGATGCTCACCAGCTTCACTTCAATATGCAGCAAGAGGAAAGAGCCAAACCAAAGAAGAGGGTGAATTATATTTTGAGTGCAGCCTTCAGAGCTCGAAGGCATTCCCGTGGAAAATAAAAGAATGCCAATGCCATATTTGTACCACCACTGCCATTTTCTCAATATTTTGGATTTTTGAATATTTCACAACAAAGGCATGTGGATTGCTTATTTGTCAATGGAAAGTCCTGCGTTTTCTTTAACTCCCACACGTACATTCCGTTCCTCAAAAAAGAAAAAAAAATGTGTTAGCTAGTTATAATTCATTCATCTTCAGTAACCACTTTGTACCGGTCAGGGTCATGGTGGATCCTGAACCTATCCTGGGGACACCGGGTGAGAGGTGAGAATACACCCTAGATGGGATGCCAGTCCAACATAGCGCACCACGCACACACATTCACACACTTTGGGGCAATTTAGCATAGCCACATAGCAACATGCAAGTTTTTGGGAGATGGGAGGAAACCCAGGTAATCCAACACGGATTAAACCCGGGACCCTGGAGCTGTGAGGCAGCAGCACTACCTGCTGTGCCACCGTGCTGCCTTTAGCCATCATAATACAATTTTTAACTGTAATGGATATTTAAGAGTGTCAATTCCAACTATTCAAGTCTGTCCATTTCAAGACATTTCAGATTCATGATCAACTTAAAACATATTAATTGCTGATTTCCAAATGCAACATATTCAGAGTGTTAAACAGTTATAGTCAAAGCCTGTGGTTGTTACCACCAACTACACATTTACAAATAAAGGTTTCATCCATTACCCTAAAGGGGTTTTTGGTTTGTCCGTCTATGGGAACATGAATGTTTTTATGTAGAACAGAAGCTTTCTAGTTAAGAAAAGGTTCCATGTATGACCCTTCTGGATAGCAGGAACAGCTCCAAACTGATTTTTTGCAGGTATACTGAAGAATCGCTTACCAAAAGCACAGGAATCGCAGTCGGAATCTTATTAAGCTTTGATCATGTCCTATGTGATTCATCAGAAAATGTCCAGTGTCCGTCAGGTAGGAGGACTGAATCCACAGCAGCAGCTCAATGTGTACAGGTGATATTGTATCTATGGTAGTTGATACAAACTTAGTGATAAATCAAATCTGACTTGACATGCTATTTCCAAGTGACTACAGTGGCTTTAGTCCATTACTTCTTAAGGTCACTGATGCCAAATGCCACAATTGATCAGCTGGACAGATAATTAGCAACAGGGACGTCTGCAAATCAAAACGGAAGAAAGGCTGTGAACTGCCCACTCAAGGGTCACCTCCTCTGTGCCAGACTTACTCACTGGGGGAACAGGAGCAAAGCACGCCACATGGCCCACTGGAAAATCAATTCTTTCCAGTTCTCTTTTTCTCCCCATGCCTGTGTCCTTCAGTGGTTCAATAAGACCAAAAAGGGAAACAGAGGACAAGAGAAAGAGAGAAAGTAAAAATGAAAGGGCATGGTGTATCTGTTCATCAGTGGGGGGTTTAAGGATGATACCCCTCCAGGACACTTTGGATGGACGTAAAAGAAAAAACAACCTCACACTGGCTGTTTGGGAAAGACTCCTGGCCTGGCCTTCATCTTTTACTAACACACCAGCATATGCTACTGAGCTTTAGACAGCTCTAAAAACACCAGTCCCCTCTGATCAATACTTTCTGAGAGTGCCTGTGGGTTATCGGCATCCAATCTGAGGGAGACCAGGTTTACTTGGGGAAAAAGGGAGAGAATAGAGTAGACATGGGGAGAAGATAAATTCTCACTCTCTCCCTGCTCTCCAAATATAGCAGACATGCTTCAGGCTAATTTGCCCCTCCACTTCAGAAAGAAGAGTACTGCGCTTCATGGGAATTGGGGAGCAGCTACACAGCATCCTTCATTTCATTCTTCTTCAGAAGAAAGACTCCCTATCTCCTGGCACAGAACATTTTCTTGAGTTCTCTCTTTTTTTCTGTCACTCTGTTGCTCACATGGCTGTAGCATGCACACTCCTCACATGCACAGGTCTCTCTCCCTCTCTCTCTCTCTCTCTCTCTCTGATGTAGTTTGGGTGAGGTATGCTATTGTCTGCAATTCACTCTGTGCATTAAAGGTAATTATAAGTAAAATTTTGTTTATGTCTCTATAATTATCATTTACTTTGCTGTGTCCTACATTTGCCCCAGAATTTACTGTGATAATATTCCTGTTTTTATATAAACACGACTGAACACTTTATAAAAACCGATATACAGCAACTGCTAGTAAATGTTTGTCTTTTGTGTTAATAAGTGTACTAGATCCATATATACATTCCATAAAATTTTCAGCGTGTGACAGATCTGCATCTTCAAAGTCATTAGCATTGTGCATGATGTCAAATGCAAATATGGGTAAAAAAGTGCTCCCTGTGCTTTTGTCCCATGACTTCCTCTGTATAAGACATGGAAAACTTTCTATTTCGATAGATCCTGAGGCATATAACTGTAGCAAAATTCTTTCCTCTCTTTTCTTTTCTCTCTCTCTGAGAAGAAGCAAGAAGATACATACTTTTAAGAAGATTAACAAGTAGGTCATTTAGAGACATAGAGAAAACAGCTTAACAGCAAAAAGAACAGGAAGAACATGAACAAAGGAGGAAGGAATTTTGAGAGACTGACTGATACTGAGAGAGCTGTAAGGCAATGCACAGATACCAAGAAAATCAAAGCAGAACGCTGATTGTGCCCCCTATAGAAGATCTCAGTGTCACCGGGAGCTGTGTGCATCAGCATTATGCATATACAGACTTCACAAATAAGCCAAACTAAGCATGCGTGCTTTAAAGGGATAATTACTAATTATTTCGAGAGACTAAATCATGGCTCTGTGTGAGCACAGCTAGATTAACTTCATCACGAGGTGTGCCGTATTATCTACACTCAAGGTTATAAATACACACTGACGGGATTTAACCTGTGAGTAGATTCACTGGAAGTGTAGAGCAAATTGGTGCTCATATTGTCAACTTCCAGATGGACTTTTTTTTTCTTCAGACAAGGACAAGAAACACACGTTATTCACAGCTGTGCACAGGACAATCTGTTCCTAACAGTTCCCAGCACAATGGGACAGATGCCCCCCAACCCAAAAAAAAGAGAGCATGTACATCCTCCCTCAGTTGTAATCCTCTCCTTCAGCACAAAATGCTTTTAACTCCTAAAGGGATTTTTTTTCCATAGCTACTGTCCAGTCATAATAACATCCATTAACTGTGTCAATTAATAAAACATCTACTCTGCTGTAAGGCTGAATGCTTTATGTTGGTGTGTTTAAAGGAATACATCTGAATGTTTTCTATTCTCCATATTAGTAGAGTTTGGTGGTTGCCATTAAAATCATTTTCGTGTGTTTACCTTCACTCAAAGCTCATATACGCTGGAATCCTAAGGATGTGCAGCTGCTGAATTCCATCAATAAATCTAGAGCTTGGAATTATAAGATCATAGAGCCATAATCTAAGACAATTCTGTGATTATGATATTTTAGAGTCTTTATACTTATAAAAAGCAATATATTGTAAATTACATATTTACAACATTAAATCAACATTGCCAAAAAAAGTCAGACAGAACCTTAAAATTCCAAGAATGGAACGAATTCCAATGTCTTGAAATGTTAAAATATATAAATATATTATGCAAATTTAAACTGTTCATTTTAACACTAAAAGTCTTAGAATGAGAAAGACATGATACGAGGGTGAGTCAAATAAAAACCTTAAAAGTGCGACATAAATTAGAAGTAAATTTAGTTCTAGCAGAATCCGGAGACCGGCTAAGTACTGGAACATTTGCATTGAATGAAACGGAGATTATGAAGAAAAATTATACACTTTAGTGACACCTATTTGCAATAAACAAAAATGCAAAATAAAAAAATATATAGTTTTCATTTGATTCACTCTCACAGAATATTGTACTCTTATGTCATTTTTATTTGACGTTAATGCATGCTGGAGCAGTGCAGTTAAAATCTATTCCAGCACTTTCCCTAATGATTTGTGGTATCCATGTGCTGCTAGCCCCTGTCCATGAATTCTTTCCTCTTAAAAAGTAGTCACAACTCTACAAAGAAAAATTACAGAGGTTCATAGCTTAAATAAACCTTGATGAGAAGAATACATGAAAGCATTCTACAACACACCCAAACCCCACTGTCTAGATGTAATCTGTTCAGAAACTGTATCTATTGCAAATATCTGAAAGTGCATTTCAATCTTTTATTGTTTTGATGAAAAAAAGACTACCATTCAAGCATTAAAAAGCAACAAAATAACAGTCAAATACAGTATGAATACTACTACAACTACTACTAGTACTACTACTACTAGTAGTAGTGGTAATAATAATAATAATAATAATAATAATAATAATAATAATAGCTAGTCTTTTTCCACTCTCTTGATAACTCTCTTCTTCTTAGTGTGAGCTTTCTAGGCCTCTCCACTTGAGTCATTCATTGAGTCATTTATCAAGAAGTTCACAATATGAACAAAATGTAAAAGTTATGGCCACACCTGGATCGGACGTCAGTCCACTGCAGGACACCACACATATTCAAACAGTCATTCACATCTACTGGCATAGTGTAGCCAAGCCACCCAGTGGCATGTTTTTGAGAGGTAGGATGAAATTGGGGAGTCTGGAGGACATTCACAAGGAAACTGGTATTAAAAACCAAACACTGGATATCTGGAGTCTGAAATGCTGCAGTTTGGATGTTTTGCATAAAGGTTTATTGACTGCCACAACAACTGCCCTTAGACTTCTATTACTTTAAAAACTATTTTCTGGTCTTTTCTCAGTACATGGAAACATGTCGAACTTATTGTCCAAGGTAATCACACATTCACTAAAGACAGGTTCGGTAGATAGTGGTTAGGTTGAAAAATGCTTTGAATTATATTACTTGATATGCTGAAAGAGGTTAAAGAAATCAGCACTGTTAGACGAAAGAGGAGTGTCTGTATTACCACTTTGGTCTGAATTCATCCTTGACTAACAACTCAATCTCTCAATCTATTCCAACATCCATTCACTAATGTCAGAATTCACTCCATCTATGCTAACGAGGCTCACCATTGATTAATGGCTGGTGACTGGAATAAAATGCAAGGATGGATTGAGTAGGAGGCAGGAACAGACAGCAGGAGAAGTGTTAATTAATGTCAGTTCTTGTGCGGTATGGAGGCTTAGAGGGATAAGGAAAAGGCATGAGGTTGGTAACAGCTGCCTTGTTAGATACACACATACAAGGAAAAGATGAATGCATGTTGCATGAGAGCTAACTATGCTGTGGGCTAGCAGTGCTGGATTTCTGTCTCTGGCTGGTTTGCATGCAGGGCATGAGGGAGAAAGAAGCAGAGGTGTACTGATGCAGGGTTGGAGAAAGTAGGTCATATTCATACACTCATATACTCATGCGCTAAACCAATGTTTTAAACCCCCCCCACCTTATTTATAGCTCAGTGGAAATCACCATACTTTCAAGAAATAAAGAAAGGAGTAAATAAACATACAGGGATCAGTGGGAGTGTGGAAGGACGTGCATATATGTGAGCAACCACATATTATGAAAGTAATGTAACAGAAGGCTAATTCATTGTTCTGCACCAATATGTTGATACAGTAAGAGCAGCTTGATGCAGGGAATACCACTCTGACCTAAATCAAGCCTTGTGAGAATTGCAGCATAAACACAACTGACCTCAAACTTGTATTTACATTAAGGATAATGCGGGTTTACATTAAGGATAATGCAATTATCTGATTATATGTACCCCCCCCCCCCCCCCAAACACACAAACAAACACACAAACAAACACACAAACAAACACACAAACAAACACACACACACACACACACACACACACACACACACAAGATGTGCCATTAGCATTCTTTGCCTGGATAGCTTACTAATGGACTAATATCAGCCGAGCATGGATTGACTGGTTGCTATGGGAACTGCATCTGCAGCAGAGACGGAGAGGTGGGGTGAGAGAGTGCAAGAGAGGAGGAGGGTGTGAGGTAGAGGAAGAAACCAGGCAAGGAGAAAAGAGGAAACGGGGGAGGGGTGGTGAGATGGAAAGGATGAAGGAAGTGAGTAAAAGAGTGAGGGGGGAGGGAGAGGAAGAGAAAGACAAGGGGAGAAGGAGCATAACTCTTTGGAGTCTGTGTTTGGGATTCAGCACAAAGAATGACCTTGCTGAAGGAGATGTGAGCTTAGGCCAGCATGCTGACACACTTTCACTAGCACACACACTCCAAGTCCAGGCTTATACCTTTTACTACACTGTCTAAAAAAATGCACTGATTTTTACACTGTTGAAATATTTGATAAAACACTATTATATGCTTTTTGTTAGGGAATGCTAAACCATTTAATAACACAGAAATTAAGCTACTGTACATGTCTACATGATACCAACATAAACAGTGGAAACAGTATACTGAAAGGTGAGTTGACATCATGAGCAGACTGGAGAAACTATTTCTATTTGCATGATCTACTATTCTAGACAATTTATGAGTATATTGTTTACATCACAGGATTTTTAATGTGATTACCCTGCCAGGGACTTGGTGTATGAATTTAACAAACCTCTTATGTACAGCAATTGTTATAGAGTAAATATTAATAAAAATATACATAGTATGTGATTTGAGATACAGTTTATGACAAAAGCCGTGCCACTGGCAAGAATTATTTGAGAAGAAATGAACAGACCTTGTTCACTGTTACGGCTACTCCAACAGCAACACATATTAATCAAAAGGCTTCTTTCTGTGAATGTAGGTGTTTCTTAGCCATGCTGAGTGATGAAATCTACCAGACTTGAGCTAGAAGTCAGGACTGTTTAGGAGCTAAGAACCATTTTTAAGAACCATTTTTTTCAACCCTCTTTCATAGCTTTGTAATCTTTAGGAGAAATAGCAGTGGTAGGAATTGGAAGGGATGATTATTCCTCTCTCCTTATTAAAGAATTATTAAAGAGCACTTCTAGCTAAAGACTTCTAGCTAAAGTCTGGTATTTTTTTCCCCTCAACATGGACATTAATTAATTGTCCATGAATTGCCCATGTTCACAGAAAGAGCCATCTGACTGACAACGCAAATGACCAACCACTAATTAATGCCTAAAAAGCTTCTCTGCCAACATGAAATGTTAGAGATTTTACACATACATGGTCACTGCTGGAGTATTCAAAAAAGAAAAACAAGCTTATTGTCAGCTTCTATTCAAATTTCTTCATTCAAGAGTGTACTATATTAGATTCCACATTCCATGAAAGGATGCATAATATCTATGCTCATCACAATGCTCTATGTCTTTTTTTAGGCTTTATTATTACAGGCTGGAGAGTGGCTCATTTTTAGCATCAAAAACGCGGGGCGCACCATAAAGCACTAAGAGTAATAACTGTATTAAACATGATCAAAGGCTGGGTGGAGAGCAATAAAGAGCAATGGAGCACAAGTCTGCCAAGTCAACAGTGAGAGAGACACTGGTACTGCAGAGGGAGAGACTGGGACAGAGGGAATAATAGAGTGGGAGACAGGTAGACATGACAAACAGACACCAGGGCTGATGCACCACAGTCCCAAATCCACGACTGTGTATTTTTGTTATATAAAGTAACTTTGATGAATTTGGTTACCCTTCTTGCCAGCGTTCCAAGAGTACTGAACAGGGATTTATGGGTAAACAATCAACAGGTCAATGCAATCATCACAGAGTTGTCACTCATGTCAGACAATTGAGAATTTGAAAATAAACTCTAGCTAAATGTGAACAAATGGTACATCAAGCATTGAAGCTTGAAAATTAAGCTTTACAATGACTTGGTCAGACTTCTAGCTTTTGGTAGAGAAGATGGAATGCCATGAACCTCTCAACTTTTTTCTTTAATCTAGTAAACACATCTTGGGGTGGCACAGTGATACTGTGGGTAGCACTGCCACCATACAGGTCCAGAGTCTGGGGTTTGAGCCCAAGCTCTGATTACGGTCTGTGTGGAGTTTTATGTTTTCTTCCTGGGTTTTCATGGGTTTCCACTGGGTTCTTTGGTTTTGGTCTCCCAAAAAACTCCCCAAAACTCCTGAAATTGGTATGAATAAGTGTGAGAATGTACGTGTGCCTGGTGCCCTGCATTGCACTGGAATCCCATTCAGGACGGATTCCTGCCTCATACGCAGTGCTCCCTAAGTATGCGCTGGATCAACTGCAATCCTGACCAGGATAAAGCAGTTAATGAAGTTAATAGCTTGCATTGAAAATCTCATTGTTGTTGGTGGCATACACACAGTGATATGGATAGTCCACGACACTGTAATGGGCAAGTTTTTTTTTATAGATAAGTGGCTAGAATGTCTGAAGTTGAGATGACCCACTTGGTGGCCTGCAGCCTAGAGTTTTAGTATTTGAGCCATTTTTGAATCCTAATGTCCTCCACATCTTAGGATTAGGTAAAAACCGTCTTTAAGAATGCACCTGGAGGAAAAATGAGGCTGGAATGCTAATATGATTCATTACACCAAAAAAACATTACAATAATACAGAGTTAATGAATTCCTGTGGTAAATTGGCTTCAGATTTAGATTTAGTGCCAGATATCAACGGAGACGGGGTTCTCATTCAGCTGTCTGAGCGTGGGAGCCGAGAGGAACAGAATCCAAAGAGTTTTGTGAACAGCCCAGCTTAATCCCACACTGAAACAGATTCAGTGCAGTTAGTATCGCGCAGCAGGATTTTCTCACTTTGGAAAAAGTTGCAGAGGTAATCAATACAGTTGACAAACTTTATTGGCTGCAACAACACAGTCAAAAGAGTCAACAGTGTTTCACCTCAGCTCACAAGTCAAGATTTCATACGAAAATAGTTGACAGACTAGTGAACAGTGTCATATATATTTTACTTAGTGATAGCTGACAACGTTACTCAAGTCTTTCTTGAATAATGCAGCGTTGTGGGATGTGTGTGTGTGTGTGTGTTAGCAGGCTAGAAGAAATTATAGAAGAACATATAAGGACGAGAGAGCAAGAGAGTGCAAGAAAGCTGCAGTCCATCTTTCATGGTGCACATCTCAATGCCGAGTATCTAGCTAAACATAGAGCTGCAGCAGCACTAAATAATTTATTTCCACCAGGAGGAAGAGGAGAGAAAGCAAAGGAAGTGTGAGAAGCAGAGAGGTAAATTGAGGATGGTGGCAAAAAAGGGAAAAGTAAAACACGGAAAAGAAAGAGAGCTAGATGATGACAATAATATAATCCACTATTTTTGTACAGAGCAGGGAGTGTTATCAGAGACAACAGTTTGGCATCACCAGAGATAAGAGGGTTATGTTCTTACCCACATAGTCTTTCATTCAGATTGATTTGGGTTAGATAGGATGATTTAGCATCTATTCATCGCAAATTAAAAACACGATTCTGTTTGCGGTTATTCTGCATTTTGTTAGCTCAGCACCAAATCAAAAAAAAAGGAGCACTGTGGACTCAGAAAAGGACTCGCAGAACTGATGTACAAAGTGTAGATAAAATACAATCCAAACTGCTTAAGAGTAATCAGCATTCATTCCAAGGGGCTACAGTTAATCCTGGTATAAGATTAAAACTAGGTTATATAACACAAAGCATACATATCACATACATTTGACCATGGCAGCGTGTGCTATAGGACCAGAGGCTATAGCTGCTTCGTAGGCTTTGCTAAATAGGCTGAGGCTGCTGTGATGGTGGTGAAGGAGAGCTAAAGGTTAATTATGTATCTACAGGGAGCAGCGTGTAGTCTCTGAGCAGAGTCTTTTGCTCAGCACATGTATCATCATTACTCAGATAGACACCACCACAGAGAGGGCATCTTACCGCTGATCATTAGCACAGAGGTGTAATGAAGGTGTTTTCCGCACTGGAGCTATTCAACCTGGGTTTAAGACTGTGTAAGGCTCAAGTTAAGACCATGGTAAAGGGGACTAAAAAAAGGAGATAAAGCCAACATGTATTTTTCTAGGAACAAAACATGGGATAGGATGTGAGGAGATGTGATACAGCCCAACGCAAAGTGAAAGTGGTTTATTCCCATATACTGCTGCAATTTGCTGATAATTGAATTTTTTTTTAAATTAATTAATCAACAACATTTCATGCTTTTTAACTGATTAAAGTTACATCTAATGTTGTGGAACATCTGCAAGACAATAAATGTTAAATAAGCATCTGTTTACAGAAAGCTTTTTTTTTTTTGCTTTTGTTTTTAATGTTTTTATTATTAGGCTTAGATTATGTGGATCATCTGCCATACAAGTTCCAGTGAATGAACTGTTACTATAAAAATGATAATGTATTAGAACAAGTGGATTAATATAACCCTATCAGCTGAAGTAGAGCCAGAACTACTGCCAGATTTATTTAAACAAATAATAATATTAATTAAATAAATAAACCCAAATAAATATAAGTATTAATTAATAATGAAATATATGCTGAACTGCCAGTTTATTAGGTAATTTATATGCTTTAAAAAGTACTGTGGACAAAAAAGAGGAAAAAATCCACGTCACAGCAGGTCTGAGAGCCCACTAAAAGCTTTTCTGAAGCGATTTAATTTAAGCGCATCTCACAGAAAAGACGCACTTCCATTCTAACCAGCACCTAAATTCACACCAGCTTTTTTGCCACCTCCTGCAATCACATTTAGTCCATTTGTTTTATCACCTACACGTCTTCACTGGGAGCTGTTAGAAGGAAAGAAAAAAGTAAACCAAGAAGTGCAATCCTATAAGCTGTTATAAAGACTCAGTTTATAATTGGATATGCCAAAATATCTTGATTTTAATTATAATTTTATGAATAAATTAATGACGTACATAATGATAGCACAGCTTGAGCAATAGCTTTAGAAAATGTTTGGATCAGTTTCTCCTGAAAGTTATTATATAAAATATTTTTAATTGATGCCACTTTCAAAAAATTATTGGGGACAAAATCAAGCATATAAAAACCCGAGTGTTAAAAATTATTTTCACATATACAAATACAGAATAGTGAAAATTTGCATCTTCAGGTATTCCAGATTGTGGTTAAGGTGGTGTCAGAGGGCTGGAGTCAGCCATGATACAGAGGAACTGGAGTAGACAGGGTTTAGGGCCTTGCTCTAGGGCCAGTAGCAACAGTAGGTGCTTGGTGGAATGGGGCTTCTGATCACTACACCAGAGCCTTAACCACTGAGCCACACCTATGACGTATTCGCCATTTTATCCGGTTCACCAAACATATATGCACATTTGTCAGCTGTCCTCTGCCCTGTGTATAATGAAAAGCTATCACCATAGGACCACCGCTGATCAGATACTGGGGTTTTTAAACACTGTAGCTGTTAGGGTTTGTAGTGATAACAAAACAAAGCCATAATTTTCTGTAATCATAGGACAAGGAAAGAATGCTTGGAAAGAAAGAGTTATTTACAGCACAAGAATTTTCTCAGCTTCATGAATTATTATATATATATATATATATAAAATCCATAGGAATACGGAATACTACCATCAACATTATCCTCTTGTCTTAAAGAGTCCTGAATATCAGCTCAATGATTCATGAAATTCATTAAAATGAAAATGCCTGACATTCTGTCCTTTTAAATGAAAAAAAACATTACCACATAGTATAGGTAAAAACTGTAAGGTGATTCTAAGTTCATCTGGTTAATCTTTATGTTCACACAAAGTGCTGCAATATTAGTTTTGTAAGCAGTGACGTAAAGGACAATGAGCATTACGCTAGTGGGTTTTTTCCAAGCTTAGTATCTGTGTGTTTGTGCATGAGTGCATTTAAGCAGCTTTTTAACCTCATACACAGCTCTCTGTCCTAAAGTGTCCAGTGAGCTGATATCACCCCCACCACACACATGAGCACACACACACACACACACACACACACACACACTTGTCTTACTATTCTTGTGAGGACCTTCCACTGATATATCTATTAACGCAGCTAATTAAAGCTATGCCTACAGATAAAACTAAACCTTACACTTTCCTTAAGCCCAGTAACCTAAAGGAAATCTTTGGGCTCTTTTCGTCTTTTTTAAATTTAGCTTTTGTAGAAAAGCAGTTTTCCTCATGGTGACCAGGCAAATGTTCCCACAAGTTCAAAACTGTCAGATATTCCTATTCTTGTGAGGACATTTAGAACAAACCAACACATAAAAACATGCCCAGTAGGGGTGTAACACAATGCATCTTTATTTAGTGTTCAAAATATTCATAACTGTATTTAAATTTAAACCCAAAGTTTAAAGGGAGGTCTAAACAGAATGATTTTTTAATTAACTATGAACCCTACCACACAACACAGAGGTAGTCTATCAGCATGGTGTGTGAATTTTGGCTCTGACAGTTCCTCAATCTCACTAAAGTTCATATTTGGTCTCAGCAGCTGGGCATGATATTGGTTTTTAATCTTGCTTAATTATTACTGGTTCTATTTTCCAAAATATAAACAATCAAGTAGCCTAATTTAACCACTGCAGCCCTGAGCAGGCAGAGAGCACAGGCGATTGAATGAACCTCGTAAAAGCATCATGCAGCAACTCATGTTCACATTAATGAATGTGCTTGTTCTTTGTCCTGCAAGTTTCATATTTGATTTCTCACGTGCATGTAAGTATGATTTTTTGCATTCAGAGGATCCCACTTCAATGCACACCTCTAGTCTCAACCAGATTTCTGGTAACCTAAAAAAGGTTCATTCTGAATAGTGTATTCATATGCTATTACATCCTCCCTGATTGTCCCTCTCGCCAAAAAAAAAATCAATTCATATGTCACACTCTGCCTAACACTGCCTCAGCTGAACTCTAGTATAATCACTGTTTCAGAAAACGCTGTACTATTTGCAATATTTTTGGTGTCTCTGTGAGCCACATGTATCATGATTCACTTCAGTGTGCTGCATAATAGTGAGAATATTGGTGTGAGGAGGTCATGGCTGTGTGAAAAGTCTGACAGGCTGATATGTGTGCCAGTGTGCCCTGGTTTTGCCTGAGCTGGTACCTTTTGAAATGGCTGAGCAGGGTGCCAACTAGCTCGCCGATGCGGCTCTCGCCCGCTGGCACCATGCCCTGCAGGCACACGATCAGGTCTCGGTTGTCCTTGGTGTGGAAGACCACCAGCTGGTCCTTCCCCGGGGACACACTCACGCCAGTCACCTGGGAGAACAAGAGCAGGGGGAGAGGGAGGGTGAAAATGGAGCACAGTCTAATGAGCTCTGCTGTTGTTTTCCCTGAATGTGGAAGTGCAGGCCCAGTGCTCTGGAGTCACACTCATCAGGGACAAACACAAGAGCTGAGAACAAGAGAACAGTCCAGGGATTTTTCAACCTAACGGCAATCCATCGCATATGTAGCTTATGGGTGATTACCACAGACAACAATTTTGATATTATTACCCTGTACTGAGAAAAGAACGGAAAGCCTGTTTATTAAAATCTCACTTACAATGGCCAGTAATTAAATATTAAAATATGCAAATATATCAGAAAAATCAGCACTTTACACTGTTTGCATGTACACTTATCGTTAAATAAAAGATGAGACAGACATACGAGAATGCCTTACCTTATTTATTTTTATCGTATTTATTCACTTTCCAACACTGGACATATATCATAAGACTGAAATATTCATGAAAATGTTCTTCAAAAACTTTTCGTTTCACACAAATGTTTACTGATGTTCATCAACTTTTAGACTTTTATTATATGCGAATATCAAAGAATGGGTTGTTTCCGTTCATGTCTCAGTACATGTCAATGCGTCAAAATTCTTGTTCTGGGTAATAGCTCATGAGCTACAGATGAAGTAGACAGAAATTTCCATTAATGCTGTAAATCAATTAGTTAGTCATCGCAAGGCACATTATTATACAGTAACTACCATAAATTATTCAGTAACTACAACAAACAGAGCAGTCTTGCCATACATAATCTTGTATCACAGAATTTGAAGGTGTTATGTGGAGAAATGGTATCAAATGAGGCTCAAATATAAATTTTGAGATGATGGGCAGTGTGAAGCTAGGTTTGTATTTGGTTCCAGATGAAGTGTTTAGCATAGTTCATGTTATTCTTTCTCTGACTGTGTCTCTTGAATTTAGCATGAGGTCTGGAGAGCAGAGAATCAGCCCAGGTTGGAAAACAGCCTAATGGACATTGCAATGGATCAAAATCACTATGACTAAGCAAACAGAAACACCACACCACACTGTGAACACCATTTATCCCCGCTTTCAACTGAGAGGATACCGTTAGATGATATCAAACAGAGCGGTCGATATGCATGGCTTGTTAGTCCAGAATAAAAAATACTCATGCATTGTATGTGGAAAAGAGACAGCTGTTGTGGCCACACTGGATTCATAAAATGATGTATTCAAGATTGGATGTAGTATATAATGGATGTCAAACAAGGCAATTCCAAGCAAATGTTATGGGGAAATGAGGAGTGGGAAGAACTGCTGAGCAGCCTGGTCTATTCTTGTCCTGTACTGCCAGTAATAACCATTGCAGTAATGGCAGGAGGGATCAGCAACCTCACTCTCCCTCCCTCATCCATTCTTGAGAAAATGTGTTACATAACAACTGACTCCCTTTCTCTCTCTTCCTCTGTGTGTTTATGTGAGAGAGAGATAAAGAGAGAGAGAGAGAGAGCATGAGAGAGAGCATGAGAGAGAGAGAGCGAGAGAGACAGAGAGAGCAAAATGCATTATCCTAAGATCCTAAATATATCTACTCATTTTCATCTCACCTCCCCTGGTTTAACTATAATATTTTTCCAGGATCAGTACTATTTCTTAAAATTATTTCAATTTATCACTAATCAGCCACAACATTAAAACCACTGACAGGTGAAGTCTCGTTACACTGGCACCTGTCAAGAGGTGGGATATATTAGGCAGCAAGTGAACAGTCCGTTCTCGAAGGTGATGTGTTGGAAGCAGGAAAAATGGGCAAGCGTAAGGATCTGAGCAACTTTGACAGGGGTCAAATTGTGATGGCTAGACGACTGGGTCAGAGCAGCTCCAAAATGGCAGGTCTTGTGGGGTGTTCCCGGTATGTAGTTGTTAGTACCTACCAAAAGTGGTCCAAGGAAGGATAACCAGTGAACTGGCGACTGGTCACGGGCAGGATAATGCACCCTGCCACCCTGCCCCGCAAAAATTGTTCAGGAATGGTTTGAGGAACATGACAAAGAGTTCAAGGTGATGACTTGGCCTCCAAATTACCCAGATCTCAATCTGATCGAGCATCTGTGGAATGTGCTGGACAAACAAGTTTGATCCTTGGGGCCCCACCTCACAACTTACAGGACTTAAAGGATCTGATGCTAACGTCTTGGTGTCAGATACCACAGCACACCTTCAGAGGTCTTGTGGAGTCCATGCCTCGACAGGTCAGAGTTGTTTTGGTGGCACAAGGGGGACCTACACAATATTAAGCAGGTGGTTTTAATGTTATGGCTCATCGGTGCAAATACACAGTTACCAGCTTCAGTTGATGTTTATGATCTTTCCAAATCAAACATCCAATAAACTAGCAAAGTAAAAAATGAGAGATCAGCAGAAGCTATAATAAACAAATAAGTCAAACAAAGGGGGAGAGAACAGACAAAGAGACTGATCTAAGAAAGAGCAGAAGGAAAACACAGAGGAGGCAAATCAGTGCACATGCCTGAACGCTACCAGACGTCAGCTGATTTCTCTTCCCACTCCGTCGTCATGACAACCCCATCTCCTGGGA
This sequence comes from Pangasianodon hypophthalmus, assembly GCF_027358585.1. Lineage (NCBI taxonomy): Eukaryota > Metazoa > Chordata > Actinopteri > Siluriformes > Pangasiidae > Pangasianodon > Pangasianodon hypophthalmus. Next base: position 12,136,596 of record NC_069721.1, read on the forward strand.
TGTTGGCATGACAACAGCAGAGAGGAAAACGGATAGCGAGGAACAGAGTGGAATGCTGGAGGGTGAGGGGCAAGGGATGGACTACAATCAAGATTATTTTAATATCGCTATGCTTTTTCCATTTTCCATTTGAACATGTATTCTGGGACACAGAATCCTTCGGCATCACAAATCACCATAAATCATCCTAAAACACTTGTACCTTGATGGTATCATTGCACAGAGCCCTGTTCCTCAGTGGAGCAATAAATAATTATGGGGTCAGAAAAGGGTTAGTTGGGGCAGAAGCTTTTCCCTATTCAGGAACCATTAAGTGATACTCTCCTTCAACTAATCTTCAATTATTAAACAGCAGCCATATGCACGTATCATCCTGCTAAATACAGTGATTAATTTATCCATTATAATATAGTCAAATCGAATTTCACTCTACTGATTATTTACTGATACTTTAATTAAATGCATTTAATGAAAAAAATACATGTGCAATTATGCCATTTCTTTCATTCAGATATGGATCCAGGTCTGATGGATATTTTTGTAAGGCTTTTCTATAGGACAGAAGGTCGAATACACAGCCTGTAGACATACTTTGTGCTAAGAACAGGAGCCAACCCCCCTCCTTCATTGTCAGCCCAGTATTATAGAGCTCTGCTAGAAATATGGCCTCAAGCCCACTGCAGCTCTGAGACAGCCACGCCACACACTACAGATGGATTGGAACTGCAGGTTATAGCGATCCCGATTTCTCATCAGCTATAACTCAGGAAACCACACTGTCTGGGGCTGAATGATTGCATCATTTGATTTGAAGTGGGGGGAAAAAAATAGCTGCTGTGTGGAGGTCAACCTTCCAGGTTTAAGCCTGTCTAGTGACAGCTAATCCGCAAGACAGGTGAAGGGCTCAACTTGAGCACTGCTTGAAGCATGACGGACAATTTAATAAGGCACAAAGCTGGGCAATGTTATCCAAAACTTGTAACGCATTGTATAAAAAAAAAAAAGAAACTTTTTTTCAAAAATGTTCTTCCTTGCAAAATGAGACAAAAACAGATGCCCTGCAGGTAGAGGTGTAAAAAAAATTATTTAAATCGGAAAAAAGAAATCAACAGTCTACAATACAGCCACAAGATCTGGTTAATAAGAAAAATGGTTAAATAACAATAATAATAAGGAAAATGGTCAAAAACTGATAGAGATCTGGTTGGTTTATACAATGTTTATAAACTGATCAGTTTATCATTATGTTTAAGGTTGTAGAACGCCCAGGAAACCATTAGTTCCTAATATAACTTATGCTAAAGCAGCTATGAACAGCTTTTCTTTTTTCTCTCTCTTGAAGATAATAAGACAAAAGCAGCTTTTCAAGTTACTGAGAAAGCAGAAAGCACAATGTCTTCTGTCCAGAAGACTTTCCGGTGGTTGAAAACTTAAATTTAACTCAAGTGAATCATGTCGGTTTCGGCCTGAAATAAATTGTATTGGTGTTAAAACTAATCATATTGGATTACTACTGAATTGAAGTGTATTGAATCGTTACAAGATCATTTGTGCACGCTACGCATCAGTATGTGTATCAAATCATCTGAGAAAGAGATTAATTACATGTATGGTATGTGTGTGGGTGTAGATACAGATATCTCTATTTTCACCAATGCAGTTTTCCAGTTCAAACCCAGAAGGTGAAATGAGCAGTGTTTGCAATAAAGTAAAAGATGTTAGTAGTAGATATGTACATTGTACAGTGGGATGCTCTTCATGGGCTTGTACTGTTTCAGTGGGTCCATCTTGTAGAGGTGACGATCAGTGATTAGCACTGCCCGGTTCTCTGCCTTATTGAAGCGGTTGATCTACAGAAGCAAAATTAACATTCATTAAAAATTATAGAAGAACGGAGAAAAGACATCCAGTACAAATACAAGTACATGATGTAAAGGTGAGTTGTACCTTGCGAACATTGCAGGAGAAGAGGACTCTCATGAACTTATCTTTCCTCTGCAGGTCACTGGACACCAAGGTGAAGGAAGATGCTGCCTCAGGACTATCCCGCTTCTGAGCATCAACACACACACAGTATAGAACAGTGAAAACAAAATTCATTCATTATTCAATTCAAGTGTTGTTCTTTGTTATTTAGCTCCTACATCAATCTAACACTGACCAGGTAATTGCCCTCCCAGGCTCTCTGCAGGCCGAGGTCTGCCCTTTGACCCTTCAGGCACTCCAGCGTGGCCACTTTAGCCCTGACCTGTAACATCTCCTCCGGAGACAGGTTTTTAATTAGGGTCCAGGCCCACCACCTTCACCACATACACACAAACACACACAAAAGAGGAAAAAAATTTACTCTCAACAGACTTACAGCCAAGAATGATTAGTGTCCTTCAGGAGAAGTTTCAAAAATAACCTACTGGAGAACTTCCTTTCGCCTAAGGAAAATCATTTTCATAAAAACGTCTACTTTACATAATACTATTTTCTCTCAAAAACAGGTGACAAAATTACTGACACCCCTAAAGAATACGTAAAATAAAAGCAAACAGATTGTTCATAGTCAAACAAGCTCAGTCATTCATAATCGAGCTTGTTGTTGCCTCTGACCAAATATAATGCTGCTCACATGTAAAATCCACACAAAATTTCAGGAAAAAACAAAAGGCTTTCAACAGAAAATAAAGAGTTGTGGCCCATGATTACTCAACCTTGTTAGACATTACAGGAAGAGGCTCAGTGCTGTTAATCAGTCGAAGCATCACCAAGTATTAACTGTAGGGGTGTACATAATTATGATTCCAGTGTTATGTACAAAATATTGCACTAAAATAAAACAGCTGAAAAAAAACAAGTAGAACTCAATGCCAAATAGTGCTGACAGACTAATGCATCATCTGCCAACAAGTCTAGTCCTTTTTGTAACAAACCTACATGCCTAAAATACTCCTAAAATATGAACAGGAAGGAAGCTATTGAAGAAAAACTGTTGCAGGCATTTGACCTTGCTGTTACCTTGACCCTGTTTGGACCAATTCCAAAATCTAATCAGTTGATCTGCTCATTACAAAGACAACTCTATGTAAATCCTATAACATTTAATATCACGCCAAAGAGAATCTCAGGCAGACACATAGTCGGACAACCCAAAAGCATAACGCATAAAATTGGAAACTATACAGCATCATCATATTTTAAAACATCATCCTACGTGTTATTCATGGGCTTTTACTATTTTCCACATTTTTACTTTATTACATATTTACCTCTGTATTTTCCACATTGTATAATAATAGTGAAAACATTAGGAATAAAATAACCCATAAGGAATTATACCATGACCGAAAAGTGTTAAATCAAAGCAAGAAGCCAGATGACAGCCTTGCACCCTCTTGGCATACACACATGCTGAGTGCATTTTGCTGCTTTTACTATGTTCTAAATAAAAACTACTTGCTGAAAGTCTTGTCAAAACATGTTTTTTTTCCATTTCAATATTTCGTCTTTGGAAATACATTCATATCTGCAGCTATATTATTTATAGTTGTTCTATAAGCAAATGTGAAGCCTTTAGACCATGTCACACATTAAATCAGGTGTGTTATGCGCTTTGGAAACCAAATACCACAAGCATAGTCCCTTTGACTTACCAACATGCCCTTCATAGACCAGGATGAGCAAAATCTTTCATATAAGCAAATCATTGAAATGTTTTTGTACCTTATATTCAGAAAGAAGGAGATTCGCACCCACAAAATAAAGGTATAGAGTAGTGTGGATGTAGATACAGATACGAGTGTGGGAGTGGATAGAGATATCTGGATTTTGACAAATTCAGATCTATGTATCTATGCATGTATCTATGTATCTACTCAGAAATGTAAGAGAAACAAGCCTGGGGTCAGTTTTCTTGAAAGCTAATGACTGGGTGAGTGTGGAGGCTAACGTGACATCACATGCCACACTGTATGAGTCAAGTGATTACTATGCCAGATCTCTACAAAGAAAACATGCGTCACAGATAAACATGCTGTTAATTATCACTGCTCTAGAGTAGGACTTAACCGTGAGCTAGAGTCATTATCGACTCCTACGTTGCAACAGAGCACTGATTCCCATTCAGCTCCTGAAGCGTGAGCATCTATGTGTACGTGAGACAGGAAATAGAGGAAGAAAGATAATGAGTTTTTGTGTTTACTATGGCTCTGACCTGTTGTAGATGTTTCTTAGCGCTTCCTCAAACCTGCGCAGTACTTTGGGAGGTGTGGGCCACTTTACATGCTTGCCGTGGTCCTTCATGCTGCGTACGTTTTGGAAGCGCCGGTGCACCTCTCGGATATACGACTTGACCTTGTAACGCTGGTACGCACGCAGAATGATGAGTGCAGCCCGCATGCGACGGTAACGCATCCTAGCAATAGTGCCGCGCCATACCTTTAGGAAAATGAGAGGAAAAAATAGAAAGGAACAGAAAACAGACATAATTTCAGCTTATTATAATAAAAATCACTAATGCAAATCATTACAGAGATAACAAGGGTTGCGAAAATAAAATCACACATATGTATGCAGATTGAAAAAACAAACGGTGATCTGTTATGGCCAAAGTGCTGTAGTCCTTGACTTGAACATTAACAATACAGGGTAATGGATCTCCAGGGAGCTGTTTAAGCTGCTCAGCTCTCAATAAAGCTAGTGCCACACGCTCCCTTCTGTCCACAACGACTCACTCACTCGGGGCAGCTAATGTGTGCTTGAATGAATGTTCGTATAAATAGAGACATATGGGCACTTTTACTCATTTTTTACACTGCATGAAAAGTAAATATTCATATCTGAACATGCATGACTAGACAGTCATTAGTAAACCATGCATCAAAATCTGCTCCAGAAATGTCCTGGTAGTCCAGGATTGGGACTAGATTTCCTTTTCTTCCAATTTTTCAAAGATGCCAGTCATCAAACATTGATTCAAGCAGCTAAAAGCATTTATCCTTGTTTGTAATGTGACCATGGCTGGATATAAGTGGTTATGTAGCTCTTGCTCAAATATATATTGTTATTCAAAACCAAAACATATTTTTAAAAGCATTTTAAAACCAAGAATAATTAGGTAATAAATGGAATCAAAGAAACTAGTGCCCAAAATTAGTAAATCACAAAAGTGTTTGCTAGATTTTGTTTTTAAACACATTAGCTGGACCAGACACCAGACTACTAATGTGGTCATTTTGCTGATTTCCTAAAGCACTAAAGCTCATGCTGAGCACTGCACTGGAATAGTATTCAAGAAACCATTACAAAAATGTCCATTAGGTGTTTTTATAAATGAACTTGTTTAGTTTGATTTATGCTTAATATATTACTACACTGAAGAAAATCATCTGTTGATCAGCATATTAAGGGCAGAATTTCCATGCAAGTTATAACGCAGCTTTTACATATTGATATAATGTCCAAGTTAGTACAATAAATTAATTTTGTAAATGTATGTATTTCTATTTAAAGGGTGTAACATAAACCGGTCACTATTTATTTACTTTTGTTGAACTTGTGCCCTTAATTTAAATACGTTGATCCATGAATTATTTTGTACATAGTAATTGAACAAAATATCAACATTAAAATATTCTAGTGTTTTAAACATAAGACTTCAAGATTTCAGAATCAAAATGTGAAAAAGAGCTACACAAATATATAAAGAATAATGCTTTACCAACAGTGCTCCCAACGTATGAGCAGGTATTAGTGATGATTACTAGAATGAAAATGATTTTTTCCAAAATTGTAGACTTAGAAGTCTCAGACAATCAGAATTTGCACTGAACAGACTCTACGTCTTATGCTTTCACATTTTAAAATAGAAATATTTGACACAGCAGTTGAAAGAGACATAAACTACACAAACAACAGAAACTGTGCAGAGTTTTGGATATCCTCCCAGTGTCAATACGGGTGGGCTAAAAAACATTTTTTTTGTCATATTTCACAGAATTAGCATTTTTGTTGTATAAACCTGTAAGTATTGTAGTAATAGCCTAATTTCATTGTTAAGTTTTGGTTTGGAACAAAAGCTCAAAATTGGCTGGTGGAATCAACAAATCACGCTTTGATTTCCAATAGATCCAGGGGGGAAAAAGTCACTGCAAACTGCTGCATGCTGGGAAAGCCATAATTTGTTACTGCTGGTGAGCAAGAGTAATTAGTCTAATTATTAACATGCAGCCAGTCGTCATGTGCTGAAAGTGTGATCTGTGAGTCATGATGCAGGTCAATGAAAACAGCTAGCCACTTCAGCCTGTGCAGAACAACATACTACTTTTAGATTCTGCACTGACAGCCGGATATGGTCATAGATTTGCTATTGACCAAAAAAAAAAAAAAAAAAAGAAAAGAAAAGAAAAGAAAAAGAAAAAAGCAGATAATTAAGAACAACTGAATAATCCGATCCTGCTGTTAGGACTGACTCATCAGTGACTCACTTCTGTTTTAAACAGCATTGTAGACTTTCTTAGCAGTTAGAATGCTTATTAAAAATTATTATTATTCTTTGCATCTGTGTGCTAGTTACAGTGAGTGCTATTGTAACACCCATCTTTATGATCCTTCTACAAGATCCATAATAAGATTAAATAGGCTGATAGAGATTGCAGAGAAAACTGCAACCTTTCTCTCCACGCCCCTCTGTATGTATGTCTCTAACCCACCAGAGATCGGAGTGAGTCATTGCTCCGCACAGTACAATCCAAACCGGCGACACAGTCACGCTACATCACATCTGATCCTGACACTTCTGTCACAATATTTCCTGTTTTGAACCAATATACCAAGATGCCTCCTGTCACTTTAAATTGAAAGTTTCTAGCCGGATACTTATTGTGTGTGCACCGAGTCTGTGTAGAGACATTTAGACAAGAGTGCAGCCAGACGGGCTGTACCCAGGGGAATGTGGGTAAATTAGGCCAGGAGCAGCCCCTGGTTCCCCCTCCCCTCCTATAAGCCTGTCGAATTGGTGTGTTAACTACTTGGACACATTGTTGTATCGCCTCCCTGTGCTTTTATGCTCCAAATTTACAGCCAGGCTGCAGAAGTCTCACTGCAATAAAGTGTGACAGATTGCTATGCTAACTAGCTCTGATTTGCTTTTTAATTGACTCATTGGCTGAAGAGACATGATAATAGCCAGTTAGCCTGTTGGCAGACATTGGGTTGCATTCACAGGAATCAATATCCCTCCACAAAATAATATATTTACAAATGATCACTGTACATCCTTCTATCTTGAATCATAAAAGCACTGCATCTCCTATTCCTATATGTGCCTTTTGCCTTCAGGTGTCACCAGTTACAGATGACTGAGAAAATGCATGCTGGCTTATCATTAATCAGCCGGACAGGCACGCAGTGCAGCAAAACCACCCCAAACAATCAGGAGTCAAATTCAGGCACACAATTCCTACACGTGCTAAACCTCCTGGGGAATATCTGCGGTTCTCCACAAAACACTTGATGCAAGGGTTCTGGCCTGATAGCATCACACTCTGACAGTGCGACATGGTTTAGCACAGGCACAACAGATCCTAACCGCTAATCACCAGAGACTCTGGGAAAGTGAGGACAGAATAGGAGACAGAGAGAGAGAGAGAGTACTGTTTTCATAAATCAATAATGCAGGGCTAAGCTGCATGCAACTGTGAAGGAGATCACCATGTTTTTTTTTTCTGCGACCTCTAACAGACTGCTGGAGTGGGCTTGTTTGATTGTGTGTGTGTGTGTGTGTGTGTGTGTGTGTGCGCGCACGCATGTGTGTAGGGGGCTGTCATTACTGCAACAGCATGGCCACTGACGTAACTGTCACTGCCTCCACATCCACCTAAACATTTCTCTCTTCTGACACATAATTAGTAATTAGTCATATGTCTAATTAAAATCAGTGGACTTTTACATTTGACAAATGTTGAAATAATAACAACCAATCACTTTTTACTAAGAATTCTTCATTTTGTTCATTGTGTCTTATGACAGACACGACATTCAACATCCTAAGCACTATGAATGTCAACGTTTGCTGCTATAGAAAGACTTTTCACATAGAGCTACAGGTAAAGCAAAATTCTGGCAAGTCACAAGACGTCAATTAACTACTGACATTGAGCAATGTACCAATGTAGCCTCAACAGATTCCATTCAAAATAATGAATAAAAGCCATTTTCATCTCTCAGTGAGTTATGCAGCAGACCTTGAGAAGTGCTTATTAATGGTGTATTTAGCACATTCATTGATTGGGGTCAGTGCCATTTCTATTTCTCTCGCAGTCATGGCCTAGACTTGAAATTAGAGTCATACACATCAAACGTGTTCAAACGTGAAGGGAAAAAAGTGGGGGAAAAAAAGAAACATATCAAAGTAAGTTATTTGGTTGTCTGCCTAAATTCAACAGACCCAAATATGTAAAGTATACAAACCATGCTTGTAGCAGGACACATTTAAGAATCAATGATGATACTTCATAAACCTAGCATTTAGGGGTGTGTCAGTATGGTGTATTGTATCGTATAGCTCGATACAAAGCTCTAAATTCAATACATCTGCATATAAAAATAGAATTTACATAAACGGGAATTTTCTACTATATAGGTAGTAATGGAAAAATATAAAAATATGATATAAGGAATACAAAGATCGGTGGCAGATACAGTGCGACTGTATTTTGAATAAGGTGCAGATATGTGTGGTTGTTTGTGCAATATATGCTGTGCAACATCAGTAAAGGTTTTTCATTAAACTTAATCAAGCCCACACTCCCTCCTCTGGAAAAGTAGTTTCATCTTTATCTCAAATCAGGAGAGTCTACTGGGGATTAAAATAAACAAGCTTCTCCTAATCATGCTGCTTTTCACAAGCTAATATTCTAGTATACTGTGATTATTAGTGTATTAGCTCGGGCTATGGTTAGCAGTAAGGAGCAACTGAAAGAGACGGTCGCTGGGACAAGACGAAAACATGAAGCAACACGCACACGCACAGGTGCATTCATAGTTGCAAATATAGAACACTTCTCAGTAGTGGAGAACACCGGATTCAAAACACATCTAATGCTGCAGAGACATTAGAGTACTACTAGCAAACAGCACAATGTAAAACAAATAAAAGCCCTGCACTTCAGACAGCGACCGCGTCTTTAAGTAACACCAGTAAAAGCTTGGACAGAGAGCTAACACTTAATTAGCCATGTTTTATTACATTCTACATTTGTTACATGCTGCTATATCAGAAATATATCATATCAAGACACCACCACATTGCATTATATCAAATTTGAATTTTATGTATCGTTACACCCCTACTAGCTAAATGGCTAGCAAGCTAACTTTTACACTTAACAAACACTATCAACAGTAACATGTGTTAGCTAACTCACCTCAGTTTAACACCACTATTTTGTAACTGAGGGCGACTCTACTATGTGTAATATAGATAAAAATCACAGTTTTTCTTATTTGTAAATCTCTATTGGTGAATTCTCTCATTGACCATTTATTCTGAGATATTAACAGAATACCTTCCTACAGCTGCAAGCCACCATTAGCATGTACCACTTCATATTTTCATACCAGGTTTGCTGCACCCTACAATAATTTTGTACTAAATTGTTGTTTTTGTCCAAGAAAGAAGTTTCAAGAACATTAGTCCAGGCTATAACTGAGCTATGTCACTAATATTAGTTCTATTAGTAGTACACTTATCCCACTGGGTAAACCCTTGGTTCCTTTTTGAAAAATAATATAATTATACAGTGTTTTCTTTTCAGAGAGGATTCTGAATAGAACCTCTTTTAGAACATTTAAGAACCCTTAACCATTAAAAGAACCCTTGAGAAACCCTTTATACTAACAGTGTATGGAACTGTTCCTAATATGTGGACATATTTGGATAATGTACACCGAGTATTGTACTGCTGGAACAAAAATGAACACAAACATGACAACAATACAAATTCATGAAGCCAAAAAAAAAAAAAAACCTTTTACCAGAGGTTTCAAGAAGCAATAGTGCACAACAGAATACTACCCAACAAAAAATATATTAAATGGTAATTTTACGCAGGAACGCTTCTTTGAATAAAAGTCTACAGATTTATATGACAAGTCAAAATGGAAGGATTAGGAAAAGTAAATCCCAGGTGACTGTCAGATATTTGAAGAGGCTTGTTGAGTTAAAATTTGGATATTCTACATGTCAGAAAAATCCATCACAGGAATTCAAATAAACAACAGGAAGCAGCCCAGGAGGATCCAGTCACATCAATCATGCTGCGTAGATCTTTTACATTCTACAAAGGACACTGTGATATACCCATTTACAGTAAATAGCATATTCATGATATTTTAATTCATAAACCTTTGACATTGTAACACAGAGGTTAATTAATAGATTGGAACTACACGCTGACATTCCATGCGATGTGGACAGCCAGGCGTAAACATATTAAAAAATAATTTAAAGGAGAAGAAGGTTCATGAATAATGCAGAGAATGTATTTAGTAGCTGCTAATCCATTTTGCTTTACATGTTTTTTTTCAAAGCCATATGTGATGGGTGTTAGCTTTGTGAGTCTTTGAGCACAGGGAGCAGAACAGAAGAGGAACAGCTCAGAGAGGTTTAGAATGGCAGTGTGAAATAAGCAGTGAAGGAGCAGTGAATTGAGACGGATTGAAGGTCAGAGTGAGGCGGATGTGTATGCAAATCACATCTCTTTTAGCTCAGAGCTCTTTTGCTTGGTTCTAGACCTGAGAATAGATGAGAGATATACACATCCTGGGGGCACCTCCTTAATCAGAAGAGAAAAATCTATTTCTAAAAAATGGCAGCCATTCTGTGAGTCTCTATATTTTTGTCAGTGAGCTTGTTCCAGGGATGAGAGCCTTGGCACAGATTCTGCCAAATCTCCCAACACTGGTACTCTTGACATAAAGCATTTCAGTCTGCTAGGTGCTGATAAAAGGCCAGATGATCTAACACTGACAACAGACACAATGAGACATAGCAAGAAGCATGGAGACAGATCCACACGAAGAGCGCAATTCACAATGCGCCTTGTGTGTGATTGTGTGTGTTTAGCACCTCGGTGCCAGTCACTCAGCTAAGGCACTGATATTACACTCTGATGAGACAGCTATTGCCTGGGGGTGAACAGCGTGCTTAATAAAGTGGCATTGTCCCTGAAAATGGGACTTTACCTCAGGGGATAAGGTAAACACAGTGGTGTCAAGCCAATATCTATGTTTGTGAGCCAGCGCATGGCTGTGTCAATACAAAGGTCATACAATCAATCTCAGATACTGGCAGAGTGCAGATTCAACACTTTGATGTCTGCTGCTACAGGATTAGGAACAGCCATATGATCCATAGTACAGAGTCATGTAGGGATATATCCAGGGATACCATAGCAGGTGTCATGAATTGATAAACTCATAAAATATATAAAATCATATAAAATGGGAACCAGCTAAAGAAAGCATATCAGCTGGCTAAAACAGCATTAAAAGTAAAGTTTGCAATGTTTAATAATTATATAATTTTAAAAAATATCTTAGAAAGACAGTGACGTGCAATATTGTCACACAAGGAATCTAACTATTATTTGTTTCTGTTTACATTTCTGTTTAGATCTCTGTTCCTTTTCCTTGGGTCGAGGATATACTTACTTTTAACTATGCTTATGCAAGTGGCAGCATGCATTCAACATTTTCAACAAGTCAGCAATCTTCATTAAGTTATGTTCTCACCTTCTGCAGAAAAAGGACGATCCTCTGCACCATGTGGGCTCTTTGCTCCTCCAGGCTGAAGATGGTGCGTGGTGTACGGATGAACACCTTGGTCTTGCCATAAGCCACATCATGCTCAAAGCCACACCCTTGCAGTAGACGCTTCACTGCCTCCTGATCTGAGGGCAGGTCATGGTTCGGCCATGTGAACTCAGAGATCATCTTATACCTAACAGGACAGGAGTGGGAGAGTGGGAGAGCCGTGAAAAACTGAACCTGTCACCATGACAAGGTATAATCTTCATGGTGTCTTTTTGTCATGTGTGTAATGGCACTCAGGACCTCAGTTTGTAAAGTTTCACCATTCAAACATGACAATGATCCAAAACACACAGTCAAAAACAATACAGGAGTGACTTTAGGACAAGTCTGTGAATGTTCTTGAGAGGCCCAGCCAGAGCCTACACTTGAACCTGACTGAACTTTTTGGGACAGATCAGACAATAGTGTAATAATGACACTTCTCATGCAACCTTAAAGAGATTGAGACATTCTGCAGACAGGAATTGAAGAGGATCCTCAAATCCAGCTGTGCCAAGCTGGCAGAATCAAATCCATTGCCAAGTGTGCTTCCACAATGAACTGAGTAATGGGTCTAAATACTTGTGTAAATGAAATTTACTCACCTTATTATATGTATTCAGTTATTTATTGTTGATGTATTTACAAAATATTCTGAGAACTCTTCTATTTGCATTTTTGCAGATTCATGAGAAAAACTACATACTAGTACTTCATAACAGATTAAAATGAGGACACAATCAGAATGCACTGTATGTGTTTAAAAATAATGTGGGATAAGTTTCTTTGGAATAATTCCCACAGTGCCATTAGGCCATGCCCCACTATCTAAATAAGAGATTATATTCAATGCATGGTCATGGCCTTCTTTTAGACAGTTTGGAGACACAGAAACATTTTGGGGAGGGACATTAAAACATCTCTCTCAATTAGAGTTACTAACAGGGAGTCTTTATGCAACGGGAGTGTCGAACTGAATCTGATCAGCTCTTTAGAGCTCTTGTATGAGTGTTATAAGGATTTACAGTGAGAACATCAGTGAAAACAATTCCTCTATTTAATTTGTGTGTAATTTGGGTTGTCGCGCTTGAGGTCATTAGACTATTAAAAAATATGGAATTGCTTCTGTCTGAGTCATAAGCCACACTCACTGCTGTGATTTTCATATTGCATGACCAACCCTATTTCATTTGCGTGAAAAAAACTCTGACATGCACTGACTTTCTGTAAAATTTCCTAATATAAGTTGGACTCATTGCATCACAAAAGCCATCCCAAACTATTATCATCTCTTCACCATGCTTTGCATTTAGGCATAACTAAATAGACAGGGTGCGCAGAGGATGCTTACCTCTGTAAGAAGCGAGGGTATGTTTGACGGTTAGCAAAGCCAGCACGACGCACACGGACATTCTCCAGCAGGCCCAAGTACTCTACCTGGTGCTTACAGCGTTCATACTCAAACAGAAGTGGGGACTTCACGTCATTGGGTTTGATACAGCGCACATAGTAGGGTTCCTGTACACACCAACAGGGGGTGATAGAACATTACAGTACATTAGTGTTCATGTGTTCACCTCCGTAACAAGCGAGCAGGTACAAACATTGTCTAAATTCTGACCTTAGAGGCCAAGTTCTCCACCAGTGAGATCATTGAGTTCTTGAAGAGCGTGGCTGCTGTGAGAGGACGCTTGGTGACCTCGGTGATGCTCAACTTACCCTCAGGCCACATGGCCTTCAAAACAGGGTTCGAGCTGCAGAACAAGTCATAACGGTTAAATGAAAGCAAAGCAGTGATGTTGGCCATGAATAAGCAAGCAGGCTGGTGAGGATATTGACCTGTTGTACAACAGCCTCTTGAAGTCCTGAAAAAGGGTGTCCTTGTTCTTGTCAATGAAGCCCACCACAGAGTAGCTGATAAGGAAGATTTAGAACACAGTGTGACATTAGTTAACAAATTCTCTAAATATACACACAGAAGGAGTGCATTTAAACTTCCTTGTTTAATGGAAAGACTTGAAACATTATAGAAGTATCTGAACCCTAAGCCGAGAAAATGACAGGAGGTGGGTGGCAGATTTATTTGCTACTCAATCTCAGACATCTAAGTGCTACGTTAAGTGTTTCAGGTTCCTGAGAGAAAAACAGCATCATGCCACTGACTCACAGAGTGCTCTATTTCTCATACACTTTCAATAACAAAGGTATTTTTAGCACCACATAACCTAACCACCTAACGTACATACAGTCTCAACTCGGCTAGTTATGGAAAAAGTCCAATTATTAATGTAGACAGCTTACAATACAGGTTTTTCAGAGCTGGCACTGTAGAAAGAAAATGCAGACAGGTGCCATATTAAAGAAAAAAATGGTGGCTCTGGGGAATTTCTTGGCATAGTTTTGGTCCACTTGTCCCCTTAGAGCACAGGTTTCCAAGCCTGGTCCTGGTTTACCCACAGTCCTACAATATCAGTGTTTTCCCTGCTCCCAATCCAATTAATCATCTAATTAACAGCCCATGTTATGTTGAAGTGAGTTTGTGAGAGCTGGAAAAACACTAAAATGTGCAGGACAGTGGGTACTCCAGGACCTGGGTAGGGAAAGAGGGAAGGGTCAGTGCAAATTAACATAAAGTTCTTCTGACCGATCACCTTTATCCTATGATGAAACATTTCTATCCTGATAAGAGTGCTCTCCTCCATGATGGCGATGCCCCTATCCACAGGGCACAAGGGCTCACTGAACGGTTTGATGAGCATGAAAATGCTGCAAATCATATGCTATGGCCTTCACAATCACCAGATCTCAACCCAGTTGAACACATATGGGAGATTGTTAGACAGCACTGTCCACCACCAACATCAAAACATCAATTGAGGGAATATCTTTTGGATGAATTGCAATGAATGTAGAATCTATGCCAATGCATATTGAATTTCCTTTAATTTGTGACTGTTCTGTATAATTTTTCCATCATACATTACTTAAATAACATCTTCCATCCCACAGTGAGTCTTTTCTTCAGTATACTTATAGCAGTATTTAGATACCAGCAGCACTCTACTGGCTAATTCCAGCACCTGTAACTATGGTGAACTCAGGAGGATGAAGCACTTAAGCCTTCTTCATGTGTACTTACACCACGTCACCAGCATAATGACGAATGCGAAAGTCTCGGTCAAACTCGAGGCTCTTGTCAGTGGGGGACAGCTGTAAAGAGACACAGATTTAAAAAAAAAGAGATGAATCTGGCTTTTCATTGGTAATTACAATCGCTTCTGTGATTTAAAAAACTTTAAGAAACTTTTTGCCTAACAGCAGCAACCCCCCCACTCAGAGATATAGTATAACACTGAATGACATTAAGGCAATAGCTGAGCCCATAGCACTGGTCTAACAATCCTCACAAAGTGAAAATGGACGAAAGGCACAGAGACTGGCACAGGAACAGAGAAAGTGAGGATGAATTTGGTATAAATTTATGCTTACAAATTATGATTGAAGCCTGCATTATCTGGCATGATACAACAGTGCTGAGAAGACGTTATATCAATATGCAGGCAAAAATGGGTTTTAAAAACAGAAGACAGAGAAAATACAATGAAACTAAAGAGACTTTTAGATCATATTATACTGATACTTTAAGCATTTTAGATGATGTATTGGTCATTGATATACATATTTGTTATGCAGATGGATACAGAAATTTAGCTTTTGACTTAAATTTGGATAAGAAACTTGGTATCATTCAGTAAAAACTGCTATTAAAAACACAGAACAAATCTTCATTAAAACTTAAAACACAACAATCGAGATGTGCTCTGCCATAAACCAGTCCAGTGGCAGTGCAATATCTCATGTTTCGAACATCCTATTAAAATGTTTGCTATGTGAATCTGAGAGAGCTAACATTAGGGGGCGCACTGCTTCCTCACATTAGCTTGCCATTAAATAAACTAGCCAGCACTGCAACAAGGCCATTGGAGTAGGTAACCTAAACATTAGTCTTAGCCTCAGACACGTCACCAAGAACCTCAGGGAGCATCTTATATCTTTTGTACACTTTTCTGGCCACTAGCTTCAGAATCTTGAAGGTTGCAATCGGCTTGGCTTGTTGCACATCAGTGTACACCGGTTGTAATTGGAAAACAAACTTTTGAATACTGTGCAGTGAGGAGGATATACAGTGGTCACTGGATATTTTTCAAAAGATTTTTTCAAGAGTTTTAATTGAAATAAAAGCAAGTAAATTTTATGGCCTCTTTCTGTGAAAGTAGGTGTTTCCTGTTCATTGATGAAACATACAAGACTTACTAGCAATCTAGCTAGCCTGCCAATAGTATCATAAGTTAATACAGAATAGCTAAATAGTAATAGTTAAACTGATAGATGGCTTAGCAATCCATTGTATAATATAAAATGTCAAATAAAATAAGGTATTAAATCAGCTGTTGGAGGGGAGGAGTGGCTTGGCAGGTGGGACCAAACTACTTCATTTATTACAGGGAGAACACACATCTTCATTCATTCACGTGACTCTCAGTGCTTAAAGTCAGAACACCACTTTGGCAATGGCATGGCTATATGTGAAGCAGTTTTCCCACGAGTACAGTTTTAAGACAACTTACTATTTTTGAAATGTCACTGATTGCCATTTGGTTTTTCTGTCAGTGTCTTACTTATACCAGTGTACCATCCATTACTAAAGTGGACTGTGAGTAGAGTGGTATGTGGAAAATATCACTGTTCTCCACCAACCATTAAATTGTACTACATCTAAATTGCACAGAATCCTTTTGATAATATTATATTTATGACAAGCAGTGCATCTTATGAAACAGTAACACCATCCGTCATCTAATACACCAAAGTGGGAGCAGAGTGTGATGATGCACACTGTGTCATAGGTTTATGTATATATTTCTGCCTGTCACTGCTCAGGCTCTTTATAACATTCCTGGCAGGATTGTTGCTATTGTCTCGGTGCTGCTGCAAGGCTTTATGGGCATATTTTTGGTGTGTGTTTGCTTCAACTGCAGCAGACAGTAAGCTTACTTCTGAGGGAGCAGAGTGAGCTCCTGTCAGGATTGGAGAGGCCACTTCACAGAGCACTTCACAGAAAGTGGGACAATCAGGAGCTGGGTAAAGACCAATTTAAACACTGATGGGAAGGATACCAAAAGAGAGGTGCAGTTTCAATGAAAGAGAGAAGCCTTGAGGATTATTTTTGGACCTGAATGCCAGAATCAGATCACATTTCCATTCTTTGCCCTCCCATCCCATCTGCCTGCACAGCTCTGACAACCTCACGGCTGGCCAGCACAGGCCAGGCTTCAGATGGATCAGACAGAGCCTTCAGCAACCTGCTGAGTTCCCTTCCTCGCCACATCTATCTCAATCAGTCACAGTCTGAGTTACACGCTTGTGCGCACACAGTCACACACACACACACACACACACACACACACACACAAACAGCTATAAACAAAGAACATCAAGGTTCATCAGCGCAATAACAGAATATGCAGATGCACAATGCACGTTTGATTATCTAGTCGGATGGAAATGGAAGGAGGGTGCCAGACAGAGATAAGTCACACGGCAGAAAGGGGTAAAAGTGAGGGAACTGAGAAGCAGAAAGGCTTCGCACCTCATCTAAATATAGAGAGCATCTTCAACATAATGCCTCTAAGTCTCTAACACACCCTGGTTTTTGATGATGGCAAAAGAAAGCAGATGTGACATGTAACAGACAAGTGAGAGATGAGAGCAGATTAGTTGCTAAGTAAATATCTACATTAATAAGCAGGAAAAAGTTACAGAAGACATGGTATGTATGCAGCACTCTGGTTGCTTTCATTTAGATTAGCGTGTGTGTGTATGATGTAAATATGAAGCGCATGAAGAGTTGTGTGAGCCAGCAGACAGGAGGTTTTTCTGAGGTGCAAAAAAGTGAGCACAGCTTTAAGGCTAGGTCTTGATGGATCATCCAGACTCCAGCTCCACCCCCACCCCCTCCAGCTCTATTGCCACCCCCAACAGTGTGCCATTCTGCCCACCACCTGTGCTTCTTTCAACAGCATGATCATAACGATGGCACCAGAATATACTCACTCTAACCACTGTCAGGACTCCAAACCTGCCATACAAATAATCAACCAGTTACAGCCATGTTGCTTGTTTAACTCCAGTCCTCAACTAGACAGTCAAGTGCCTCTAGTTAGGATAGGTTTAATCTGAATCACTGTATTTTAGAGCAGAGGTCAAAACAGTTTGAAGAGCACATTATCTCACATATTAGATTTAATTGTGGAAGCTCAAATCAGAATTAGACATGCTTGCTTCTCTGCATATTCCAGATACAATAACTGATTGTATGTGCCATATGTTCAATTTCATTTGTATAGTACTTTTAACAATAAAAATATCACAAAGCAGCTTTACAGAAATCCTATATTTGAAATGAAATATAGCTTTCATTTAAATTTATCCCTAATGAGCAAGCCAGAGGCGACAGTGGCAAGGAAAAACTCCCTGAGGCGACAAGAAAAACTATCCCGATACATAATCAAAATAAATATTTATTCTTATTAATATTTATACTTTTGGTCCAAACTTCCCAAAGAAATAGCACTATTAATATATCAAGCATAATGAGCTTATGAAACTTCTGTAGCAGCTAATAAATGACATAACTATACAAGCAAAGCTAAGTGACATTGATCATTTTTGCACATCTATAAATCAACACACATCTAACGTATAAACAGGCACCATTAACAGAAGACAACTGTAAAGTGTGAAATGTAAAGGACGGTAATTTCAACCAGCACATCTGACCCAGGTCAAAACATCAAAGCAGTTTAGGACAATTTTGCTTGAAATTCACTCATTCATAGATTTTCCTTCTGTTTTTCCTGGCAGTCATTGCATTAGTAACAGACTGAGAAGGTCAGTCCAGACCTCTCCATCCCCAGTCACAGATTCCAGCTCTTACTGGGGAACCCCAGACGGTTCCAAGCCAACTGTGAGATATAATCTCTCCAGCAGGTCCTGGGTCTTCCCCAGGGTCTCCGTAAAGTGGGACATGCCTGATACAGTTCTACCAAGAGCTGACTAGGGGGCATCCTTGTAAGGTGCCCAAATCACCTCAACTGGTTTCTGTCAATTTTGGAGGTGCAGCAGCTCTTCTCAGAGGCTCTACCAGATTGTCAAGCACCTCACCCTAAAATGGAGCAAACCCTGTGGAGAAACCCAGCATTTGCGACCTTATTGTTTCTGTCACTACCTGCGGCTCGTGACCATAGAGGAGGATGGGGACACAGAATGACCAGTAAAGACAGAATTTCATTTTCAAACTCAGTGCCTGCTCCACTGCCACAGACCTCTACAGTGACTATAATAGCAACTGTCACTGTTAAGAATACTGAAAGTCTTCTACAAATAACTGTGATATTACTTTTAGCCTCCCCATATTGGACACTTCTCCAGCCCTGAAAGCGTCTTGATATCCTGTCCATGAAAAAATATTTTTTTGCTTTAAATTAGTTAAATTATCTTTAATTTTTTAGAACATTAATAAGTAAATACATAAATCAGGAAGGCCAGAATGAAACTGGGCACAAGTAAAAGATTGTTGACCTACTAGACATAAAAAAAGTCTCTCTAAGCATTAGTGATCAAAAAAGAAACCATCCAGACTCTCAAAATGTGTGATTAATGAAGCAGTGTATTCTTACAGATGGAAAATCTTTTCCCAAAACTTAAAAAAAAAAGACCATTAGTAAATCCATGTGTCTATTTCCATAGAACAAACATAAAAAATATGTGATCCTCCTGCTCTGGCACCCAAGTCATTTAATTCACTGTCTGTCGCATATATTTACTAAAAGCATATATTTTCATTCCAAAAAATAGCAAAGAGCAATACTATTTTACACTGAAGCATGATCTCTTGGTGTAATAAATGGTTCTCTGGTGGCTCTATCCTGCTCTGTGCAGCTCTGAGCAGGGTTCAGAAATCAGCCGCTAATGGGCTTCACTGGCCTGTCCTGTCTAATCAAAGCTTCATCAGTTAATGAGCATGCTCTCGCCTCCATACAGCCATCTGCATCGGCGGCCTCCTGTCACATGCCTGCACCTTCACCCGCCATGTGCTCAGGGAAAGGAGGAAGAGAACAGAAATACAAGCAAACAAGAGGGAGGACTGAAGCCCACCCACCCTTCCCCAAACATAGAATCCTTGCGTGAATGTCTGTGTCAGCAAATAACTGTAATTAAGAGCTGCTGGGAAGCAAGGCTTTAAAATAACGCACATCTGGGATGATCAAAGCCATTACGGGAGGGTCACAGTGAGAGTGTGGGAGACACTGAGAACATGGGGAAAGTTTATAAGAAAAATGAATATAAGATTTGCAAATAGATATGAATTATAAAACATTTTATCATGAAAGATTACATATCATAACATAAGATATGCCAGTATCTGCCAATACTGTTGGTCTTCTAGTGTATTCAACACTACATACAGTATACATGCTTAGTGTGTACTGTACAAATTCACTAGCATACGCAATCCCGGTTTCATGATTAGCCTCTTAGCATTGTCTGTGGCTTCTGTGCTGAAAGTACTATCAGCTGCAAAATTAATTGAGAGATTTCTATCTTCTTGAGCAGTCTGAGGTGGATGTAACTATATCTGTTAGAACAATGCAATAATATAAACCTAACATTTATGTTACGTCCAGAACTACTATCAGAGCTGTGCTGTTATAGAAATTTAATCAACACAAAGTGACATAAATCTTAATATAAGCAAGAAAATTTAGCATAAAATTGAAGTGCCATTATTTCAATGCATTTTTTAAGCTATTTGAATGCACAATTTTGCAACCACTCAAGCACAGGCACCTCATGAGGATCAAATAAAATATTTGGGCAAGACACCAAAAAAAAAAAAAAAAAAAAAACTCCTACATAGTGAATCAAGGAGACAATCATATTAAATGAATAACTACCATTTTATTCCCCTTGTACCTGCAGACACATACGTTTTATTCTACAAATTACCTGATACACAAAGTCATAGTCTTCAACATGGTGTAACTAGTCATACACACAGCTTTTAACTTATAAAGTAAAAACAAATTTGAAAAGAGTAAACAGTTAAACATTTAAAACTAAGCTAAGAGTATGCATGCTCATTTTTCAGTGTAGTGCAGAACTACACTGGCTGGTTTAGTGGTAATATGTTGTCCTTGTAATCAGGTGTCACGAAGACTGATGGTACCTTCATATTCCTTTAGCTAACAATATTTTAGTTCAACCTAATTTACTTGTCTAAGCATGAAGAAAATCATGTTGTAAGTATATAATCTAGTTGTATTATTCTGAAAGCAGCATAATAAAAAGATCTGTGCAAGCTGCTACCTCAATTTTTTTAAGTAGAGCCAATGAATTATTTTTAGAGAGTGGTCACCGTGGTAACCGCACCTCTTGTGCATCATGGCAGCGCCGCTTGCAATATGATTCTATGCTAATTAATTCCACCTCTGTTGGCAAATTGTTTAGGTTGCCAGGAAGACGACACGGACTATCGTTCAGTGATCTGGAATGCCCACACAGTTCTAAGCAGTAGGAGTTTTTGTAGCATTTAATTTCTAACAAACTCCCAGGATCTGTCAGAGAGGCCAGATATTTTCACTCATGTAACTACAAATCTTTTTACGTTATCTTTTAATCTTTCTATTAGTCTAACTGTAGTTCGTGATAAATATGCTTTAAATAGTAAATAATAAGCTGACACTTCAATGAGGTATTTAAGAACATATATTTTTAAACCTATCTTTGGTAAATGCTTGGCAGGCATGTTGACAGAGGACTTAAAGTTGGTGAGGATTCCCAAAAGCATTACACATGTAATTATCTGCATTGTGAGCAATGTGCATGTCAGTACATCTGCATTAACTCATATTAAATAGGAAAGTCCCGGTAATGGGCTTTCCCCAAACGATTTTTAATGAAAACCAATGAGAACACCACAATATCTCTTGACAGTCGTAAAAGGCCATTAAAAGCGGTTTCACTTGCTATTGTGAAAGGAAGACAACTAGCAAGGAAACAAGCTTTAAAAGCAGAGAGGAGGCAATCAATTGGTGCTCCAGGACAGACTAGTGTGAATTCTCTCAAACATACACACACTCAAAGGCCGAGACTAAGCCTATGTAATCTACATTTCCCTTGCTGTCTTTCTTCTCTCTTTTCCTTTCCTTGAGCCCAAAAATTTCCCAATTAATGGAAAAATAAGTGCTTTAATAGAACTGCCTCAAATCATCCAGGGTGCAAAGCCTTAGCACAGCTAGAACCAGTGATGTATGTAATTTTCCTGTAGGAGGCAGACTGCAGAGAAAATATGAGGAGCAAAACAAGAAAGGAAAAAAAGAAAAAAATAATCCTCTGTGGATTTGACTGTAGCCATTTAATGAGTGTCCCTTAATTATGCCAGGGTTAAAACATGAACAGTTTAAGGAAATAAAATACATAAAATGTTAGAGAGGTAAGTAATGGAGCAGGGAAGAAATGAAAAATAGAAAGTGTGATATGGTTTTAACATCAGTATCAGAGTACATTCATCAGCAGGTCTATTCTTTTCTTTTCTTTCTTGTACATACACTTTCTTGGCCTTAGTGAAGAGGAGATTTAAGAATACATACGTTTGTATGGAATATGCAATCTATACAACCAGCACCCACACACATATACACACTAACAGCAGAAATCACTTCCTCTCTCCTGGTTGATGTAGTTGCAGTAGGCACTTCTACAGTGGGCAGTAGTCTTCTACATTACAAATGAGCTGTCTTGGCCAGTTGCTAAACATACACCTAGGGACATTTATGATTTTACTTGCATATCAGCATGTCCATGTTCAGACTCAGCTCACAGATAGACAACAGAACAAACATGGACGAACTCATGCAACCAGAGCTGGCATCAGAACTGGTCAACACGAGACGTAACTAAAGTCTCATTTCTTCACTGTCCTAGCTTCACTTTTTAGTACTAAGTAAATCTCCATCTCTACCTCTCTTTCTCTGTAACATCTTGACTGCAGTCTCACTAGCTCCCATTGGTTGGCAGTGACATCACCTAGAGCTCAATATAGAGCCAGATACAGGGGATTTTCCAATGATCACTGATGCCCTCTTCTGTCTATTCAGGGTAACATGCTGTCATGGACAGAGTCAAAGCAAGGTATGCCTAACCAGGGTTTAGACCTTAATAAACATCTCCAGCTCTTCTGTTTTGTTCAGGGATTCAGGTTACCAGTTTCTTAAAATGTGTTATCAAGTACTAAGGATGTGAATCGATACATCAATCTCAATACACAGTAAAAAATACAGTACAAAGAAAGATACTGTTAAACAAGTAACTATTCAATACACTTCATTTCATTACTGATCCGATGTGATTCAGTTCAGCACTGATATGAATTGATTCAAGTCTGATCCAGTGTGATTCAGATCCATTAAATTTTAATTTTACACTTTCCAGTTTCTCAGTAACTTGACAAGCTGTGTTTTTTTTTTTTACTAACTTCAAAAGAGATAAAAAAGAAAGTGAGGGAACAACTGTTTACAGCTGTTATACTGTGAGCTTGTATCACAGGCCGCTTTTGCATACAGCAGTGCTTTTGTCAAGATTTGATTTAAATTTAAAACCCTGCGTGCTGAATCTAGACACCAATTAGTGTCCTGAGCCATACCTTGCGGCTGGTGTAATGGGCATGCTTGGCCAGTTTGCCGTTGAGCGCCTGTAGGAACATCTCATCAGTCACCTTCCCAACATTCATACATGCCTCATCCAGTACAGCAAAGATCCCCTTATGCTGCTGCTCCACTAAGTCCACGATGATCTGATTATTGAAGTAATCAATCTGCCAAAAAAACACAGATACAAAAAAATACATGAGTTATACAAGTATATCATACAATCTGATCAAACTGATATAATGCATGGAGTTTTGTGAGACAGAATCGTGTCATGGTCCTACATGTTTCCATGGGATGCCCTCTCGCTGGTACTCCTCCTGCTCTTGTTTGAGCACCAGCTGAATGAAGAGCTGCTGGAGTTTTTCATTGCAATAATTTATACAGAACTGCTCAAAACTGGAGAATGTAAAAAAAATGAAATAGAAACAGAAAGCGAGATGTCAGAAACAGTGCTGTATCAGTGAAGTCAAAGTCTCCGTGCAGAGATTAGATTTGAGACACACCTGTTGTTCTGAAAGATCTCAAAGCCATAGATGTCCAGCACACCAATCACTGTGTTCTTCCCATGGATCCTGGCATCATAGTTCTTCACTTCAATAATGTCATTAATTCTTCCCACAATCCAGCAGAAGAGGCGCTCATAAATGGCCTAGGCAGAACGCAACACAATAAGTCATTACTAGATTGGTCAACGTAGTGATAATTCTTAATATACTGTACATTACATATATAGACACAGAGCACTTTATTAGGAACACTATTCTCACTATTCTCTGGTGCAGTACTGTATCTTTTGCATTTTGACAAAATTCGTGATTGTGTACTGAATTGCTGCATCTATGTCCTGCACTACAATAACCCTCAGAGGTATATGCTTAATTGTGTGTATTGTTAATCTCTAGATTTAACAGTCAATAAAATGTCCACATTTGAAACAGTGTTTTATGGCAGTTTTTCAGGACAGATGTGTAGATGACACACACAAACCTGTCGCAGTATGACCAGACTTACACTTGACCTTTGGACTGAATCTTGTTTGAAAGCTGTGTTTACAGTACAACTAACATCCACCTTGAATACTGAAAACTGAATGATTAAAAATACAAAACCATTGATAAGTGTTGGTTTATAAACTAAACAAAATAATTAAAAATTGCAAAGCTACTAATGAATATGCATTTGTGATTTGTTCCCTATTAAGCCACAGATCTTTGTGACAAGACGCAAAGTAAGTCTCTATGCCAAATAATTTCTACATTATTATGTAAGTAAGGCAAACATCTTTCACAGCGCTGGCACCTTTACAGACTATTAAGGGTTAAACACTGGTTAAACCAGTGGATGTGTATCTACTGCATCTGATGCCTGTTTAAAATACTTGAGTAAAAGTGTTAACAGGCCTTTGATTATAATAACGGACTCCCAATGAGTAAATGCATCACTGATCATCACCAGTCAAAATGTTCATGCTCATTTGAGTATTTATAACATGTGGGCTACCAGATAAAAACCAAATTTCCCCTTAGGGATCAGTAAACTACAACTATCTATCCATCTATCCATCCATCCATCCATCAGGTGTGGACTGCTCTTACAGATATGAGCAGGATGGTTAAAGCAGGTTCTGCTGTACCTTGGCCAGAGCGTCCCGGCCGTAACTGGCCTCTTTGTCTGTGTGCTGCTTGTCAATGACATCGCGGCCGGTTGACACAGTGCGGTAGAGCAGTGCCTTCTCCACATTCTCCTCTTTAGTGGACAACAAATCCCCAAGCACAGCCACTAATTTCGAGTTCTCAATCAGAGTTGCATCACCGTCACTGCCAAACTTTAGGTTCCCCTGAGAAAAATTAAATACAGTGTACAGCAGTAAGCAACACGTTTACCAGCATTAACTTATAACTTTATGAGCATGAGATGTGAGAAAAACAAAGGCCAATATTTCATCACAGTTTTTAAATAACATGGGTACCAGGTGCAGGATGGTAGCAAGGATCTTGTAGACAGTCTGGATCTCTTCTGTGGTGAATCCTATCACTTTCATGGCATCTGCTACAGCTTTGAAATCTGCACTGTCATTGATGGAGGACTACAGAAATGACAGAAAAGAACAGTAAGTATCAATAAGTAAAATCAAGTATCATTAATAAATATCAATCAAGGATCAATATTATATGTTGTTTAAATATGTGCAACATGTAAAATGGACTAAACACTCCTCAGTGGACCATATATGTTATGATTCTTCATTTTTCATTTCGAAATGTAAAAAATATATATGCAAATTAGATGTTCAAAATGGTTTTGGCTTTAAAAACGATAAATATTACAAAAAGAAAAAGCTCTCGTATTTCTCCTTTGCTTGTTTTTAATCATTTCAGGCTCATTTTTGGGCTAAAGTTAAAGAACCAGCCCGAATGGCTCAGGTGTGTATCAGCATTTACTGTGTAGTAGCAAGAAGAGTAGATTAAATATTGTTGTTAGTACCTGATGCACTAATGTGGATCACTACGCGCTTTTTAAAAATAGAAACAGTGTAATGGTAAAAGAGGACGATAAAAAAATAGCCAGGTGCTGCAATTTAAGAATATTTGATTTCTAGAGTCTGTGCGGTGTAACAAGTGGAAACAATTAAAAATGAGTCCAATTTTCAGTAATTTTATGGGAAAAAATTGATTACTCCCTTGTTTTCTTGGTTTCATTTTGAAGTGTAAAAAGGAATGCATCACATATAATTCCTCACTCTTGTAACTAAACTTGCTTCCTATTAGTTTCACTGTAGTTACTGAATAATTGATAGTAGTGTTTGAATATGCGTTTAGGGGAATAACTGAATAATAACTTAGAAATTTTAGGCAGAGTGTGTGGGGTCTTTTAACATTAAATACAACAAAACATTTGTTTTTTTTCTTCAAATGGGCAAACAATATTCATCCTGTGTTACTTACAGCCTTGCTTTTGTGCTAAGGAACTGATTTAATGTGTTACATTCACATTACATTTATAGCTCCACAATTAAAGACAGAGAATCACTGATGCAGAAACTAATTTCCCCATCTCCCCAAGTCTCAGGGAACAACAACTCCAGACTTCCTAATCGTTCCGATCCTCTGGTGGCTAATGTTTCCTGCAGTCTGGGGCTTATTTTCAACAGGAGGTAACCCTGGAAACCACAACCCTTTTGGATACAGAGGGAAGCTTGACCCGAAAGTGTTCCTATAAAAAAAAAAAAAAAAGTAGAGCCTGGCCCACAATGTTTAAACCACTTTGGTGTGTGCCACGGCTCAGCTAACCACACAACTCAGTATGTTCCATGATGTCAGATTGTTTGTTGCCATAAATGTGTTTTTGTTCTCTCCCATTAAATGCTCATGTGGAGACAGCTGAGCTCCCCTCTATTATTTTACTCACACACTCATCTGGGGAGAGCCTTAACCATCATGTAATAAATATTACACATTTTGGACAGTGGACAATCCATACCACACATGACACACAATATATTGTCCTAGCTTTTTAAAGATACACCGCAATTATTTTAAAGACTGCTTAATTTGATTCAGCAGAATTAAATGCAATACCTTGGTATGTCCTCCAACTTTAATGTAATCATATGCTATAGGGTCTTTCTGGATGTGCAGGGACCGCAGCAGAGTCTCTGGAGCGCCTTTCACCAGCTGGGGCAAATAAAGATCACAGAGGTTAAACACCAAGATGTCCAAAGTATGCTTCTGTATGTACTCATTTCATCCATTTCCTGGAACCTTTCACAACTTGGTCCACTACGAGAAGTGGAAATACAGACAAACCTTAACTCATTATCTACTAAGTCCAGGATGCTGTCTAATAACTAAGTATTGTACATAAGGCTTGTGCAACCTTGTAAACACGTCAAAAACAGCATTTCATACATGAGAAAACAGTAATTTCCCTACAGTAGCATAACACTGGGTAATGGTTTATTTTCAGGAGATGGCTATGACTTTGGAATTATAAATATAGGTTCTGTAGCATCTGGCTAATGTGAGTCATCCCAAACCAGGATACAAAGACAAAAACAACCCTATTACCATTTTTTACCCAGCTCCTGACTCACCTGGTAGAAGGAGTGAAAACTTCTCTCTCCATCTTGCTGGAAGATCACTCTAGACTGAAGAGGCAGAAGGTTTGACTGACATGAAATATAGTTCAAAAGTAGATTACCCGTAGATATAGATAATGTTTAAAGTAATTGATCTTAATAAAAGCTGGTTATTTTAAATATCACCTTATACCATTAGGATAAACAAAAAAAAACATTGATTTCTTAGGTTCTTAAGGTTTCTTTTGTTTTATGTCACATTTAAGTAGCTCATGATTGAGTTTCATGATCAGGTGTCCCAGACAGTTAAGCACTGAGGTTGAAGGCAGGTGTGAAAGATACGGCAAACATATATTTATACTTGAAGATAGATCATATGAAATTGTGACGTGAAATTTCAGTTTGCAATCAAAGTGGCAACAAAACAAAAAGTGAAATCACATTATTAAAAAAGTCCAGAGATTATTTTTTAACCAGGAAGGAATACAAAAAACATGTCTAACCAGTGCAGTTAATTCAGGACTTCTGGTTTCACAGTAACATGACAAGCTGTGTTTTTAACTTCAAGAAATATTAACTGCAATTATTAACTAACTCGAGAGTAATCATTTAAGTGGATTTAAAATTTTATTGGTCCTACTGCATATCCATCCACTTGCTATATCCTTGTTGATACAAAATTATGAAATGTCTGTCAG